>NC_092806.1:128201971-128520311 GCF_040954645.1 Diabrotica undecimpunctata
GGTTCATAACTTCATCTGCTATTTCACTTTCAGTCATGATGTTATACCCAGGGTCACCTTCATCTACTTCTGGCGATTGTAAAACATCTTCCTCAGCTACATGTTCTCCGGCATTATTACGTATTGTCCTACAGAAATTAGTAACTTTCAACCCTTCTAAATCTATGTCTGCATCTTGGCCATCACAAATTCTTCCAACCATTTTTTAATGTTTGCTCTTTCACCTTCTTCCATGCTGCAGCAAAATTAAAAATTGTTGATTTTAAATTGTAAGACCTTAAGTTTTGCAAGGTACGTAGCGCTCTTGTATCTTCTGCATTATCTCCATCGTACAATACAACCATTATTTCGTCTAAATACTTTCTGCGATATATTCGTTTGGCTGCCAAAATTATTTTCTGATCCATGGGTTAAATAAGCGATGTTGTATTTTTTGGCAAAAATATACACCTGATATTTCCATCTTCTGAACGTAGAATATTTTTAGAGGCGTGAGCAGGAGCGTTGTCTAAAAGCAATAAACATTTCACCTCTTCTGACGGTATTCCCAATTTCTCCTCTTAAAATTTTCTCACTGAAGGTACAATTTATTTGAAAAACCAATTTTTGAAAATATCTGAGGTGAACCATGCCTTCTTAGAGCTATAATATGAAAGGGGCATATGATGCATTAAGTCTTTTAAAACTCTAGGTTTACGAGATTTGCCAACCACTACAGGTATCAATATATGCGATCCATCAGCGTTAGCACAAAGCAGTGCCAAGATCCTGTCCTTGCTGACTTTTCTTCCAGAATCCGATTTTTCATATTTGGAGGCTTGTGCGCTTTCAGGCAAAGTACGCCATAACAAACCAGTTTCGTCAACATTGTAAATCTAAGATTCTAATAGCGTTTCGTTACTTACTTGCTATATGTGCTACTAATTTTTGCCTAAAAGGTTCTGTTTCTTCTTTAGGTGCAGTTGAAGCTTCGCCGTAAATTTTTTTATTCATGATTCTGTGCCTTTTACGAAAGCGCCAAAGCCATCCATCACTTGCTCTGGTATGTCCATATGATTTGCTAATTTAATTGCAGCAAATTTCAATTCGAATGCTCGGACCAGGATCCCACTAGAACGTTGTTGGCCATACCATTTTAAGATTGCTTCTTCCAGTGAAGTTTCACGAGCCAATTTCATTCGTTTTCCAAGATTGCTATGCTCTCCTACATCACACATAAATGAAAATTTATTTATTTTGTTTTCGTTTTTTTATGTCCGAAAGTTTGCTTTTTTATGCCATATTGATTACATATATTAGACGCATGTGTAATATTAACAGTATGTTTTTATTTTTTTTACATTTGACCGGATTTTTTGTCCGTTATATCCGAAGTCCGTTAAATAGAGGTCCGTTATATCGAGGTTTTACTGTATATATCTTTTATCTTTAAGTGCCTACCGTTCGCTTAATTATTAATTAGTTTTTGTATACAAACCAATTATTGTTTGAACATTTTATAGAAAATGCATTGTAGAAATATGATTAAAGTAATTTAAACTTACACAAAATCATCAATACACAAAATTAAGCTTTGTTTAAAACAATACAAATTTATAGAACCAATTTATTATAAAATATCATCATTCAATCTTCGCTTATCCACTGCTGGACATAGATCTCCCTCATAATTTTCCATCTATTTCGATCTTGTGCCTCTTGCATCCAATTCCTATGACAACGTTTTAGATCGTCAGTCCAACGTGTTGGTGGACGACCTCTGCTTCGGTAGGCATCATCTCTTGGTCTCCATTCCAGTATCCGCTTTGTCCATCTATTATCTGTCATTCGAGCCACGTGACCTGCCCAGTTCCATTTCAGTGTTGCTACTCTCTCTACTGCATCAGCCCCTCCTGTTCTTTGTCGTAGCTGGCGATTTGGGATCTTGTCTCGTAGTGAAACGCCCAACATAGCACGCTCCATCGCCCTTTGACACACACGGATCTTTTGAACTGTTCTCCTTGTCATGGTCAACGTTTCGGCACCGTAAGTTAACACTGGCAAAACGCACTGATTAAACGTTTTTCTTTTAAGGCATATTGGTATATCAGACGATTTGAAAATATGGTTCAGCTTGCCGAAGGCTGCCCAAGTCAGTCTTATACGACGGAGAAGCTCAACGGTTTGGTTATCTTTTCCTATGCGAATCTCATGACCTAAGTATTTATAGGCCATTACCTGGTCTATGGATCTTGTTCCTACGCATATATGTTCGCTGACTACAAGATTTGTCATCATCTGGGTTTTAGATATATTTATTTTCAATCCCCCTTCTAGCGAGGAAAGGTAGAGCCGATTTAAAAGTTCTTTGGCCTCATCTATCCTATCAGCTATTAGTACAATATCATCTGCAAACCTTAGATGGCTAAGCTTTTCTTCGTTTATGTTTATGCCCTTGTCGGTCAGTTTTACCCTTTTACATATTAATTCCAAAAGCGTAGTGAACAGTAGGTCGGTACTATCCTGTTCTTCACTATTCATAGTGCTGCTTATCGCATTTTTCTCAAATAAATATAACCGACCTATAACAACGCGTCTTATATTCAGCCAAACCAGTAAAAAAAAATAAGCACGTTTATGCGAATAATTTCAAAACAATCCAAACATAAAATAACTAAGATCAGAGACATGAACGAAAAAATAGTGAACAAACCTTTGCTATGAAGTAAAAGAAAGATGCAATGAATAGGAAACATCGATCGAGGTGAAATTCTGGTGGAACTAGAACTGGAATGTTATGAGTATGGCTTCTGTGTTTGTCCTATTTTCTGCTTTTTTGGGGGTTGTTGTTTGTTTCCCTTCTGTGTTTAGGTTCTTAGGGTACTTTGCTGCAGTGTCTATAGTTGTCCGGGCCTTCGCCGTTTGCACACTTCCCTGGTTGGTTTCGATAAATTGTGCATTGTATGGCTCTTTGCGCTACTTGTATGTTAAAAGGACTGGAGACTGTAGCACTGCAAAGGTTTTGTCGGTCTCTTCAGGTTTTCGACTCTCACTTGTACGTGCATTAGTTTGTTCACTTTTCTCATCGTTTTTTTTCCTTTCTTGACACTTATACTATGTGGAAGGGGAGAGTCTTTTTGTCGAATCTTGATTTTATTTTATTGAGGCCAGTTAAATAAATGTTTTGGTCTTTTAGTATTTATATTCTTAAAACCTTCTTTTGGAGGCAATTTTTTCATGACTGCCTTATGCCGTTGGTTGTTTTATTTTAATCTTAACTTCATCTAACTTTTAACTTTGGCTTCTTTCATCATCTTTGATCTTGACTGCTCATAATTTTCCATATTTTTTTCAATATATTTAGAAGCCACAGTGTTGAAAGTCTGTGAAGTTTGAGTAACTTTTTGTATGCTTGGATAAATTTAGATTTGATGTGAGTTGTTCTGCATATGCTATTAACGATTGCTTGTCTTCGTTTATAAGTTTAGTTTTGCTTTCATCTTTTTTTTAATGTGAAATTTATCAAAAACATTGGATTAACTAAAAGAATAAAATAGACCAAATTCTTTGAATTAGTAAAAGTGTAAGTGTAAAAACGAAGAAAAGTGCTGAGTCTAAATATTGATTACAATAGATTACGATGACTACAAGATTAGATCGCTAGAGGAGACGTTTACTTCTTACTCATCATTTGCCTCTGAACTCTGAACTCTTTACCAAGAAAATATCATTTTATCTTAGAATTTACACTGTCTTCGGGAACGAGTGGCACCCTCTATTCTATTTATTAGATCTACCCTTCCATTTTTTTTATCGCGTTTTTGGCTTATAAATACGCTATTTGTCTCTAATTTTTTCATTTTTAAAAGAACACTTGCCAGGAGTTCCATTATAGCCACAATATCTCGTGAAAGAGCATACATGCATCTTTTTTAATATTTCATTGAATATAGGCTATCTTATAATAACTAATAAGTAACATACAAAAATATAAACTGAAAGCGAAAGTAAAATGTATTATGCTAAAGGATATACGAAATGAACTATTAAGATGAATCACTAGATGAAACATATAAAATGAATTACCCTTAGAAATACATTACATTATATTAAAAAAACAATATTATGTTTATCAAACAGTGACTCACCTTTTCTAGGACACCGCTGTAGGGTTGTATATTAGGAGGCCCCAACCTGCTGTTGATGGACCGGGTATCCTCCATTTGAACCTCGGTTTCATCTCCAGAGCATATACTAGGAGATCGCACTAGTTCACAAGACGATTCGTCGGAAAATAGTGTCTCTGTTCCGCTGTCGATGGTCCCCATTTTTATTTACATGTTTGAAACCTGAAACAAAAATTTACAAATGAATACAATTTAAATTGATCTTACTGTTAATAATCACATTGAATAAGTGAACAAGTACAGGTATTTAGACAAGTCAATGTCAAATACCCAAATGGCTAAAATTACTCTCAAATGACTGACTGATATAAAAAACTGACTGTACTGTTCAATCAAATATATGATACCAGTGAAATTCAATTAGACTGGTTAAATTTGATCTGTATTTTATTCCTAATAAACCAAACTTTAAGAAATGTAGCAATTGTACACTCATTAGTTTGATATGTCCAAGGCCAAGAGCACTTTGGGTTCAGGAGATACCTTGGAACTCCAGAAGTACATTTGCTATGGAAACACTTCTTCACCGGCGTGAGAAGAAAGAAAGCCCGTATACATGTGCTTTATTGATTTTGAAAAGGCATTTGATCACGTCGATGGTACCAATTTAATTATTCCTAGCAGAGAATCAAAGTAGATGATAAAGACATTAAACTTATAACCAAATTTTACTGAAACCAAACAGACTTAATTAGTACAAACAACAGAGAATCGGAGCCAATCAGTATTGAACGAGGCGTAAGACAGGTTTGTCTACTACCCCAAGCTTTTTAACGTGTATGAGAATATACTTTATATATAAACTTTGTCCGATCAAGATCTGCGATTTCGATTTAGAATCTGGCATTCGCTTCCAACCCAGCGTTTCCAGTTCTCTAGCAACATCTGCGGGTAGTGCTGAATTTATGACACCGGAAGTAGCAGAGGCATTTATCTGAGAATCGGAAACCACAATCATACGATAAGAGGTGCAATAATGGGCGTCATCATGTACATTCTGCTGTGCGGATACCCATCGTTTTACGGGAAGTGTATTAGAGACTTTGGTTGGAAGCAAGCCGATAACTACAACGCCTGCCAGGAACTTTTGTTACAGAGCATCGAGGAAGGAAAATACGATTTCCCGAAGCCAGAATGGACGACCATATCGGTTAAAGCGAGGGACCTCAACTCGTGTCTGCTGGTGAAAAACGTCAGGAAGCGCATCAGCGCGGAAAATCGATAACCGTGCGCCCCTTGACGTTGGCTTCTTCTACTGCGAACTGAATTGCTGTTGTGGGGATTTCTGCCGGTCGATTTTTAGTTCTCCGAACTTGTATGTTGCCTGTAATTACGTTTAAGGTGGCTTACCAATCCACAATTATAACAGTTTGACCGTGAGCCTTTAATAGATCAAAAAGCTATTATAATAGCAGGAGAAATAATTAACATTATACGATACTAACTGAAACGTGATACGTGATTCTAACTGAAAACTTATAAATAGAATTGATATAAAACACAAAAATTGGAAATTGTCGATAAAAATTAATAAAAATAAATATACCTACGTTAACCATAAAATAGGACATCGCCCTAACTCAACAACGATTGAAATACTTTGACGTCCTTCTAAATAAGATTTTGAATTGAATAGGCAAGAAGCATATTTCAAAAAATCAGAATGCTATTAGGTATGGACTATAATTTTGTATATGTGTGAAACGTGGACTTTGAACGTCGACACCCTAAAGAAAATCGAGGCATTTGAAATGTTTTTGTATCAAAGAATACTCAAGATACCGTGAATCAGCATAACCAGAAACGGAGTTCTTTGAAGAATAGGAATGAACGAACTCTTTTAAATGTTATTATGAATAGTAAACTATAATATCTTGGACATATAATCAGGGGACCAAGATATGAGTTCCTTGCTAATTCTTCTTTTTCTTTTTATCTAGACTGTCTGTTTTTCAATATGCCTCCAGTAAGTTGTCGGTTATGTGGTCTTTTTACTGATGGTGTTACTTTCGTGGTCTTCGTCGTTACTGCTCTATTTACGTTCATTCACAGGTCATGAAAATACTATAATAACTACTAAAGTCCACTTAGATCGATAGATGAAATAATATAATGCAGTGAGCAACTTGGATACTCTCAATAGAAAAGTAATGATCTAATTAAACACATACTTACAGAAGAGTTTATCATGAAATTTCAAGGATCTCTTTTTAATTACAAGAACATCAAGCCAAGACCTACAAAGTTATTGTAAAATATATACAAAACTTACTAAAACGTAAAACGGGACACTAACATTCATGATTTGACAGAAGTAAAAATTAATTGTGTTGGTATTTCTTTTTATTTCTATTGATTCGTATATCTCTCTCTTCTTTTTGTTTTGCTCGGTTTTTAATATTTTGATGTTTTTAAAACTTTGAAAATCATCAAACGTTTTTGATGATTTATGCTTCTTCTTATTTTCATGTTTTGTGTGCGTAGTGATGTTGTTCTTGTCATATTTTTTAGAACGACTTCTGGATTGAAGAAGTTGACTGGTTTACCCAATAGAGACACTTTCACAGTTAATGCATAGTAAACAACCTGTGATTTTTTGTTAGAGTTTGTGTTTTTAGTTTAGTGAAATATTTATTTAAAAGGTTGTTGGCTTTGTGAACCACTGTTATGTTTGGCTAAAAGATTCGTTAGTTGAAAGTAAACCATGAGATATCAGATATCAATTTTTACTTCTGTCAATTCATTAATGCCAGTGTCCTGTTTTACGTTTTGATAAGTTTTTAATATATTTTACATTAACTTTTTGTCCCTAATCTTGTACATTTTAAAATCTTGACAAAGGTAACTGTTCCTGCCTAAACGTTGATTTCAATGGTCAATAAAATCTAGTTCCAAATTTAATATTACTTCTTCTTAGGGTGTCTGCCTGTTCCAAACGTTGGCGATCATTCTGGCTATGATGACTTTGTTGGTTGCTATACGGAATAGCTGTGTTGAGGTCTTTCTATACCATGCTCTCAGGTTAGCAAGCCAGGATATTCTTCTTCGTCCTGGGTCCCTTTTCCCTTCAATTTTACCTTGCAAAATGCATTGAAGTAGCTCGTATCTGCCTTGATTTCTCATTATATGTCCAAAGTACTGCAGCTTACGGCCCTTCACCATGTTGACCAAATCCGCTGTTGTGTTCATCCTTCGCAGTACTTCGTCATTGGTGACTTTGGCTGTCCATGGTATCTTCAGGATCCTTCTGTATAACCACAGCTCAAAAGCCTGAAGTTTTAATAGAGTAATATAACTTATTAAACCTAAACCCATATATATATATATATATATATATATATATATATATATATATATATATATATATTTCTTGGGTTTACGTTCAATGGCAAGTTTAGGTTGCACTTGGCAAGTTAACTTGGCTGCACCGTACTGAAGACGACCAATAGTCAGAAATACGTATATACGGTTGCATTCCATCGATATACCATTTTTGGTTTTCTGGTTTGCGAGACATGCCATTACTTTTTACTTTTATTATTCACTCGCATTATCCTTTTCCATATATATTTATATATATATATATATATATATATATATATATATATATATATATATATATATATATATATATATATAATTTTAACATATATAAGATCCGTGACGGGGATCACCACGAGAGGAATATTGTAGAAATAAAAATGTGAATAAGAAATGTGAAATACTAGTTGCTCTCCTAATTATTTCGTAAAGTATAGTAGTCAATCGAATCAACAAGATTATCATATCGTGATCAGGCTTTGGCACAGTTGCCAAAGCCGTATCGTCAAATCTTAACTACTGATAATTATTCATTCATTCATTCATTAATGAATACATAATTGTCCCAACATTTATTTATTATTTATTCAAATTACTACAATCATAACCGGCGCAGTAGCAATTTTTAAGCGTCCACTACGGGGTTCATAAATATGCTTTTATGATCCGCCTAACTTGAGCAACCAGTTTAAAACCACTGAAAAGAAAGGAGCGCATTTTAGTGACTTATAATTGATCTCTATTGGATTTTAGTTGTGTAAAATCTTTTTAATGTGAGTATTTAATCACTGGCCTCAACTTAGTTTCTTTTATTTTGTTTAAAGGTTACAAATTTGGCACAGTTTTTAGACCTCTTGATCCATGCTGGATCAAGAGATTTAAATGGAGAACGCCTAAACAACATCCGTTATGCAGATAATACCGTTATTTTTTCAGAAAGTTTTAACAGTTTACAGCAACTAGTAAACAAAGTAAATGAAGTAAGTGAAAGATTTGGACTACAAGTAAACATATCAAAAACTAAATTTATGCTCATCAGCAAAAATAAAATTAGAGACGTCCAACTGCTAATCAAAAATAGACCAGTGGACTGAGTAAAACGGTTTACCTATCTTGGAACAATGGTAAACGGACAATGGGATCACTGACATGAAGTAAAATGTAGAATAGAGAAGGCTAGGAGTGCATTCAACAAAATGGTAAAACCTACCCAAACAGATCATGTTAAAAATGATACATCTAATCATCCAACCCAACATAAAATGGCTGCTTTCAACAGTTACATCCATAGGTTACTCAAATTTCCACTTTCTAATGATAATTTTAATTCAGAACTCAATACTCTTAAACAAATTGCTTTCAATAATGGTTATGATCCTAACATTATCTATAAGCTTCTAAATAGAGCTAAACTAAAAATTGCAGAAAAGCTTGCATATTCATCACAATGTTTTCTTCAACCTACTACTTCAAATAACACCAGATATTTCTCCTTCACTTACATTAGCAGCATTTCCAATAAAATATCTAAACTTTTTACTTCTACAATTGATAACATTAAAATTTCCTTCAAGTCACACAACACCTTAGGTTCCTTCTTAATCAACACCAAAGATAGGATGAACACACTTGACAAAAGTGGTATTTACAAATTAAAATGCGATGATTGTGGTGCCTCTTATGTAGGTAGAACCATTAGAAAGTTATCCACTAGAGTTTCAGAACATTTGAATAGACCAAACTCTTCAAGTTTTGGTCAACACTTATTATCCAGTAAACACAATTTTAACATCAACACTGGTTCATCTATCTTACATGACATTAGTAGAAAGAAAAACTATATGGAGTTGAATTTATTGGAAGATTTGGAGATTACAAGGGAAACAAATGGAAACTCTCACTGTCTTAATACTCAAATTAATTTAAATTGTACTAAATTTACACGTATTTTTAAAAACTTTTTAAAAACTTTATTACAGCTTCACCTCGTAGGGGACCCAGCTCGACTGTTTAGACTGCCTGCACTGAGCACATCCATATTAATTTTATAGTTCAACCATTGACTGTGGGTTCAACTGAACTACTTGGATTACACCCCATTTATATACTTTGCTTTCAATTTTGATTTTTAATTTTAGTATTTTAATTACATAGTCAGATTTCTTCCTTTCCACATTACAGATAGTGCTTGGTAGACCATTTTATTGTAGTCAACTACCCACTGTCTAATATTTTGTTTAGTCTTCTTCTTGCATTCTTACTTTACGTCGACTTCAGTTGCTCTCAAACTAACACCCTAATTATTATAGACAGGTTTGAGTGCGAGATCTGGATTATTCAATCTACTTAAAAAATATTCTATATAATTTTATATTTCATCAGTGACCTTCTATAGTAGTGTCAGTTGGACTTTTGCTCAATACTTAGTTTCATAGAATTTTTAAAAGGTGCAAATCACACATCTATGATTGTGACTGCTTATCCAAGCTGTCATTTGTCACATGTCACCCCAACATTTCCGTTAGATCGGGAGCCATTCTGTCTCCGGCTTCTACACGCAATGTAGCTTTTCTTCGATAATTTTAAAGTGTTTGTTTGTCCTTTTGTAATGTAGTGTGATGTACAATTATATGTTTATGACATTTTGTTCTTGTCGGATAGGCCGCAATTGACGAAGTAAGTCTATAAACGTTAATCACATAAAAACTCTTTATCAACCATAAACTTCGAGTTTTTATCGAAGTTAATCAATTTCTTTAGTTATAAAAAAACGTTTTTTGGCTTATTTCAGATGTCCCTGAAGATGATCTAGGGATCGAAAGTACTTGGGCAAGATTAAATCAAACTGTGCTCGATTTATGCCGTTTATTTGATCAAAGTTAAAATAATTATAGCCCGAATGATCGCCAATATTCGAAACGAATAGGCTCCAAAAGAAGAAGAAGATCCATGCTGGTTTAAGAATGTGAATCTGAGCTCTGAAACGCTCGACGCGGAACAATTTTGATGGGAAAAGTTACATAGGGCATAGCAGCTAAGTGCTGTATTCTTGTTGATTGGACATGGTACACACAAACACATACGCACGCACATGCGCGCACATATACATCCAAATAAAAAATACACATATACACATGTACAACTTCTCCATGAGCATTCGGTAAATCAGCAAAAAGTCGCATAACTGACTCATCGTAGGGTAAGAGTTCGTTGTTAATTTCTTCTGTAGCAACTTTTTTTATTTAGATTAAATATTGACGTGCAAGTAAATTATTTAAGCAGAATATATTTTCCTTGCCATTAAAGTACGTTTCAGAGCATCAGTTAGATAAGCAAAGTATAGAAGAATTATAAGAGGAAGAATTATCCATTAAAGATTTATGATAAACTACTTTCAGAGAACCCTGCACATTTTAATAGGTTACGTTCAAACCCACGCCCACAATTTTTCACAAAAGATCCAATCATGGCTATATAGATTGACGCATTGTTCCTACAAGACTTATCAATTTAACTTTATCGACTTCATAAGGATGATAATTGAAATCAATTCGAACAAAAGTTGCAATTATACCAACTAAACGATCTGTCGTGTATAAGTAACAAGCAATCAGACGTAATGAGTTGTATTCGTAATAACGAGTGAATGACAGCAAAAAAGGTATGTTATTGATGAATGCAAGTGTATCGCTTTACATTTTATACAGATAGGATCTTAAAATGAAAAAAAGAAAAACTTTTAGTTGTGCAATAATTATATGGTCGCTTTAGATTATGTATTTACTAGTTACTAGAAGTTATTAAAAATATATATAAAGATTATATAAGCTCTGTTTGCGAAATTTGAAAATTTGACGTATGCTCTAATTAGTATGTATCTACATTTCCAGACTCTTTTTTCTTGGATTTTTACCCAAGTATTTAGTGGCTCAAAACATGTACATCCAGTAAGTATTAACCACAACATTTTTGTATCAACCTTGGTCAAAATTTCAAATTTCATGTTTGCTTTAATTAAAGTGGTTATACTTTTAGGATAGCACTGATAATGGAATATTAATTCCGAAAAAGTTCTGTAATGTAGCCCGAAGGTTTTTGAATATTAAACCTTTTATAAAGGAATTTTTAAATAATTTTTTTTTCAATTGACAAAGCTTTATAATACAGTTATAAGTATCACGGCATAAAGAAAGTGCTGGTAATGGAATTGCTGACAGTCTTGAAAAATAATGAGCTAATACTCCTTTTATCGAAACAAAATCATTTAGCGGCATACCAAGAAACCGCATATTAAAGGTTATTTAAAAATAGACATAGATATGGAAAATAGAAATCTTATTCTTCACCTTCTTGAGCTTTTTTCCCATTATGAGTTCGCCATTTTCTTCCTTCACAGTGCACTTTTCTCCCAGTACCTTCTCTGAGGTGTCTATAGCATTTCCTATCTACATTTTCCTGCTTATAGCAGATCTTTCTCTCCGTATTGTACCGGCGGCTCCCAGTCCAATATTCTTTTCGTGCATCTGTGCCGGAATTTTTTTTACATGCTCTTACGAGCATGTTTACTTTCTAACTTTTTTTTAATTGAGGATTCTACTTCCGTTCTGTTTCTTATTTCCTTTGTTTTTGTTCTACCCTCTCTAGTAATTTGTAGACATCTTCTCATAAATACCAATTCGACTGTTTTTATTTTATTTCTTATTATTTTTGTTATTCACCTTACTTACCCTCCATATTGGGTAATCGTCAGCACTATTTTCTAAAAGATCCTTTTTTTGTTTTCTTTGGTTGCAGTGTTGTTCCGCATCAGTTCATGGAGTATTTTCGTCGTTTGTTTTCCTTGTACCATTTTTAATTATCTATCTTTCATACAAGTACCATCTCGGCATTATATCTAAATACTTAAAAGTCTTACAACTCTTTATAGTCTCTTCTTCTAAAGTTAAGTTTAAATCTGCAACTTCGGATCAAATACATAAGAATTCGGTTTTACACATATTTATCTTCAGTCCGCATAGCTTACATTCTTCCTATAACTTCTTTATCATATATTCCATGTCCTCACTGTCTTGCACAAAGATGACTTGGTCATCTCCATTTAGAATCCCTGGTTTCGGAAACACTGATCCTTCTACAATTATTTGTTGACCTTTTAACACCTTTTTAAAAAATGGAGGACATCTATAATAAATTTAGCTCATCTAGAATCTTTTCTCCTACTTCAATTTTATTGAACAACTCTTGTATAAAGCATATGATCCTTGCGAATCCATATTTCATCAGTTTAATTTTTATGCTCCCTGGTCCTGGTACTTTGTTTTTTTGTCTTTATTTATTGATTAGTTATATCTTCCTCTGTGATTTCGGCTTCCTCCATATTATTGACACAGGGTCTTGCTAGATATGCTCCGGTCTATTCTCTTGCAACAATTTTGTGTAATACTTTGTCCATTCCTTTGATGGAATGATCTGTATAATATTTTTACTTCGTTTATAACTAAATTAAAACAAGAATATCTCGGATATATTACACGTGAAGAGAAATACACCTTGCTCCAACTGATTATGCAGAGAAAGATCCAAGGAAAGAGAAGCATAGGGAGGCGTAGAATGTCATTGCTTCGCAACCTGAGAGAGTGGTACGGATGTACATGAAATGAACTTTTCAGAGCAGCCGTCTCAAAAGTCCGAATAGCTATGATGATTGCCGACTTCCGCGGAGATGGCACTTGAAGAAGAAGAAGAAGCTGAATAAAGTTTAACAATATAACTACCCTATGACAGTTGGGAGTCAATGTATAACAATAAATAAAACACAACTTTCAGAGAGTAGTTATATTGTTTCACATTGGGCCCCACGTTGGGCGCCAATGTATAACAAGAGTAGCTGGCAATAGAAAATATTCAGCTGGCCAAATCTTGAAGATACAAGAAAACAAACAAATTAATAAAGCCGCTTGTATATCAGTACACTTAAGTGATATCACAGGTATAAGTAGATGAGATTAGATAGAAAAGTTCGCATCTATAAATCATGTGTAAGACCAATAATGACTCGATAAAAACTAAAGCCAGTTCAGCAGAAAAAAAAACAAAATTTTTCGTCAGAAACGAGAAACTTCAGAGAAATATCTGGGAAAACACCAAGAAACACAATACGATATATTAAAATAAGCAATCTTATGTGGAATAAGCTAGAATAACAACTGATTTAACAACAACAAACACCAGATCACCAGGAAGAGCATTTAAAAGAAGACAAGAAGAAAAAAAGCGGTCTTAACAACGGACAATAACAGGCCCAAGGCCTTATATAAGAAGAAGGTGTTTACATACTCGCCAAGTAAATAGAAAATGAATAAACAATAAATAATTGAAAGGCAATGTATGTATGCAAAGTTTAATGCAAATTATTTTCACTAATCACGTATTTTTGTACGCAAATGACGTATTTTTCTGTATAAAAAACTCACTATCCGCTTTCCAAGTCAAGGGAATTAACCAGCCGCATGAATATTCACCACTTAGTTGTATCTTTGATCAACAGCCAAGTAAACGATATTTCCGCGAGAGATTATCCCATTCGCTGCATTATATTTTAACGAGACAAACCTAATATCCGCTACGTTATCGATCAAATCAAAGATCCTAAAGATGTTATCGACAAGAAGATTGCATAGTGGTAAGCAAAGAGTACATTTTCGTGACATAACGGATCTCGAGAAACTTTGTCAGGGTCGAGAAATACTTACCAACATCAGAAAATTATGTAAATAGTGAAAGAGTTCGAAAGGTCAATGAATATTTGCAGTGGCGTCACAATAATTGTACTCACTTTTTTATAGTGGACATTAACTAAATATGTGTTTATTTGATTAGCAATAAACTATATTATTATAAAAAACATATATCGGCATTGTCTATACTGCACTAAAATTGTGAATTATTATGCTATTAACGTACCTCTTTAAGTAGGTACTAAAGTCTATGCTAAAGTCTCTAAATTATTGTAGACTTCAACATATATTTCAGAAATTGCTTAAAAAGAATAATAAGTAATAATATTTTAGTGTACTATGTATTTCCAGTATAATCAGTAATCCAGTATTTCCTATATAATTCCAGTATATGTATTGCAATAAATTATTTTCTACTCAACGCTTTCTTTACAAAATTATAATCACGGGACATTTTTTTCTTATTGGTAAATAATTAAGAGTTTCTCATTATGAATCCTCAGTTGATACAAATATCTAATTTTCGGACCACCGCTGAAGTTTTATATTGTGTAATATAGTTCTCAGTTCACTTTGATATATTATTTACTCTTTATTTTATAATGAGAAATTGTTATAAACACTTATGTATGAAAAATTTTTACAAGGCGGGACAAATGCCCACAAACCAATTTAAGAAGCTTCTAAAAATATAATGGGTGGCGATTTAAAAACTCACTTCTATTAATATCATAATTCCCGTAAATATTATGGAATTCGGAAGCCGCCATATCGTAAGTATTACTCTTAAAATTGAACTGAGAACGACTGTTCAATCATTTATGTTATCATCAATTATTTAATGGTAGTATGTATCTATCTATACTTTAACTACGCGGTTATTTACCTTCCGGTATATTGAATTATTTGCTAAATTCTTTGGCAGTAATTTTATTGTTCTTATTATATTTGTGTAAGCAGCTAGATACTAAGGTACAAGTTACAAGTTACATGGTACAATGGCTTTTTGATGAATTGTAGTTTTATATGTGAGTTTATGAATTGGGGCTGAACTCTTTTTAGTATGGAGTCTATTAGAATATTTACCTCAGTGAAGATCGTTATTAAGAAATAAAATCAGTCTGGAAAACCTATTTTTAAACTCTTCTAGGGACTAGAAAATGAAGAGCATAGGACATGCATCACATTGAGGAATACACCGAAAATATAGAACCTCCGACGATGGAAGAGGTAAAACAAGCAATAGGAGCGCAAAAGAATAACAAGGCTCCAGGTATTGACAATGTTCCTTCTGAGCTATATAAATTAGGTAGCGAACACCTAGTAGGACAAATGCATACGCTTATGAAGCAGATTTGGAATGATGAAAAGATCCCTAGAGAGTGGAAAATCGGGATTATATGCCCAATTTGTAAAAAAGGGGATAAACTGAAATGCGAAAATTATCGCGGCATAACCCTTTTATGCACAGCCTACAAAGTTTTTATTTAGATACTAAACAAACGACTCCAAAAACTAACTCAACATATTGTCGGGAAATATCAAATCAGTTTCTGACAAGAAAGATCTACAACTGGTCAGCTATTCACAGTAAAACAAATTCCAGACAAATCGTGGGAATACGACACTGACGTCAAAAACATATTCATAGATTTCAAACAGGCCTACGACTAAATTAATAGACAAAAGTTATACCAAATATAGCTTTAACATCTCCCAAAAATATATCCGACTAGTAAAAGCAACAATGGACTTGAACAGCAACTGTCAGAGTACAAAATGAGCTTACTAAGAACTTTTCAATAGTCAAAGGATTAAAGTAAGAAGACGAAGTATTCACAATTAAAACCATTGGGCAGAAGAGACCGGATTAGAAATAAATATTCAAAAGACAAAAAAGCTAACACAGGCAAGCGCTAGGGGAAACAGATCCACAGTTAAATAAGAGGACGATATTGAACCTGTAGAAAGTTTCTTAACTACCTTTTGAAGTTATACTTCTATACGCGCGCTCCACGTTGTAAATTTGAACGGGAGTGAATCGGTAAAATCATTACATATGTAAGATAATGAGTAAGAGAGGGACAGAAGATATATTTTCTCTCTCTACCTCTCTCGAGAACAAAAATGTTCCGTTTGTATATATATATATATATATATATATATATATATATATATATATATATATATATATAATATTATATATATAATATAATATTTATTAATCATATTATTGATGACCCTCGAAGATATAATAAAATTAACAGATTGGGAAAACAGAGGAATATGTATTAACGGAAAGTACCTAAATCACCTTAGATATGCGGATGATATACTCCTAATCTCCTCGGAACGACAAGAACTAGAATTAATGCTGAATGAACTTCATGAAAAATCACTGCAAAAAGGCCTAAAAATTAACTTTAACAAAACAAAAGTAATGACAAACACGGAAGACCAAGAGGCAATAAAAATACAAATAGAAAAAATAGAACAGGTAAATGAGTATTGTTGTGAATTTATTAATTGTTAAGTCTTTAATTTATAATGTCTTGTTCTTATCTTAATTCATTAAAAAGCACAATGACTGATATTTATTTATTTTCACTAAACATACATAATTTATTAAAAAGCGAACGTAACATTTTATCGCGAGCGCGTCGTCCGAATTAACTGTCCCTTCCAAATAAAGTTCCGTTATTATATACCAGTGCCGTTATCTCGAAAAATCCAAAACCTTCGATGGCGAAACGGTAAAGGCAAACTGGATTTCCCTCGCACTGGTTCTGGAAGGTCGCTCAGGTAAATCGAGGCCTCTCGTAATCTCTACAACATATTAGAATAAAAACATGTTTTAAAGGTTAAAAACTATGACTCATATTTTTACGTAACATTGCCCCCCTCTCAAAAGATGGTTCCTCCTGGAACCTTGTTGGGACTAGAACTGGAACGGTATGCTGGTATCGGCAACTGGACCCTCTTTTACAACTTCCAGTTGTATAAAAATGACAAGGGACGGTTTTCTCTCCGCACCAGTAACTATGCGGATTGCAACAGACTAACACCTGGACTTCGGTGTCTTTAAAGATCTCCTCCACCATATTTCGGATAACTCTCCAATCTAATTGGCGGCACTCCAACTTTGGCATGGCTAACTTTTGCACGTCGGACTCTAGTACGTGCCCTCTCAATTGAAGTAAGGCTTCCCATACATCTCGGTAGGTAGGTTGGTCACGGGCAGTGTCTTTTGTTACCAGGTAGAAAAGGTAACGTGATGCATCTTGGAGTTTCAAGGTTTTACCGGGAGCTGGCACTTGGCATTGAAGTTCTGCAACTCGACCAAACTTCCTTCGAAAGACGGATGCCAACCCTGGTGCGTCTTTGATACTGGCCGGGATGGTAAGGGCCAGCGAGTAGTCATCGGGGAGCGCGAGTAGATCTTGCTTTTCTTCAGTGGTAACACCATGTCTCGCTTTACCGGTACCTCCATAGGCACCCATGAATTCCTCAAACGTGAGGTCAGACACATCTTGGACTTGGTTTACTTCCACTTCTTCATCTACGTCGTGGTCACCTTCGAAAGATGCCAACCGGTTATGGTGTACTATCATCGGTTTTCCCCTCGGAATCTTGCTTATTCGGTAGATGACATCGTTGATCTTCTCCATGATGAGGTATGGACCTTCCCAAAACTGCTGCAATTTGGGAGAACAACCTTTTCGCTTCTTGGGATTATACAGCCATACTTTGTCGTTCTTCTTAAAGCAACCCTTTTCGGCTTGTGTATCGTACCGTTTCTTCATTCGGTCGCTAGCGATCTGAAGGTGGGAACGGACCAACTCATGTACATCGTCCATTCTTCTTCGTAATTCGATCACATAATCTTCACCTGCTACATCTTCTCCAGGTCGACACCCAAATTCTAGATCACAAGGTAGTCGCATTTCGCGTCCGAATAGGACTCTGGCTGGTGTCTGGCCCGTTGATTCGTTAACAGCAGATCTGTAGGCCATTGTGAAGAACGGAAGGTATTGGTCCCAGTCTCGCTGATGATCGGACACCATCTTTGTCAAATACTTGCCAACTGTCCTATTCATTCGTTCTACCATACCATCCGATTGCGGATGATACGCGGTAGTTCTTGTTTTCTTCATGCCTAGTCTATCACATATTCCTTGGAATAGATCACTTTCGAAGTTCCTGCCTTGGTCACTATGGATCTCCAAAGGCACTCCAAATCGGCTGATATATTCTTGGATCAACTTATCTGCAACGGTGGCGGCCTTCTGGTCTGGAAGTGCGTAAATCTCGACCCACTTAGTGAAGTAATCCATTACTACCAACATGTACTTGCCCCCATTTTCACTTTCTGGAAATGGCCCTGCAATGTCCAAAGCTATTCTTTCAAACGGGCTTCCAACATTATATTGTCTCATAGGAGCTCTCCTTTTCCGGTGAGGCCCGTTACTCGTAGCACAAATAGTACATTTCTTACACCAGTCTTTTACGTCGTCGGAACTGTTCATCCAATAAAACCGTTCCCGAATTCGCTGAAGGGTTTTCCTTACACCAAAATGCCCTCCCGATGGACTGTCGTGTAACTGACGAAGTACTTCGGCTATTCTGCTCTTTGGGATCACCAACTGTCTTCTCTTCTCTGAACCGTCATCATTTTCCAGGACTCGTTTGAGCAAGCCATCTTCGATGATAAATGAGTCCCACTGGGCCCAATACGTCTTAACTACTGAGCATAGGTTTGATATTTCCTGCCAAGGTGGTCGACGGTTTTCCTCTTTCCATTTTCGGATTTTCTGTATAACTGGATCTCTCTCTTGTTCTTCCCTTATCTTAGTAGGCGTCCAGTCGTCGTTGACAATCGTCGTTCTTAGCACTGCTGCTTCCTTGGATTCCGTTTTGTTGCAGTGGGAACACTCTGCTGGGCATGGCCTTCTGGAAAGAGAATCAGCGTTTCTGTGGCTAACTCCGGCCCGGTGCTCAATCTTAAAATGGTATTCTTGGAGTCGTTCGATCCACCTGGCTATCTGACCCTCTGGATTCTTAAACTGCATCAACCACTTAAGGGCGGCATGGTCGGTTCGGATTAGAAACTTTCTGCCATAGAGGTATTGGTAGAAGTGCTCTACTGATTTAACTACTGCTAGAAGTTCTCTTCTCGTGACGCAATAATTCCGCTCAGGTTTTGAAAGGACTTTACTAAAATATCCGAGGACTCGTTCCTGTCCTCCTTGAATCTGAGACAGCACTCCTCCAATTCCCACGTTACTTGCATCCGTATCTAAGATGAACTCTCCTTCTGGCAGTGGATACCCCAAAATTGGTGCGGTTATTAAATGCTTTTTCAACGTTTCAAAGGCATTTTGGCAGTCTATATCCCAGCGGTATTCTCTTGCTTCCTCTGTAAGTCGCGTTAATGGCTTAGCGATATCTGCAAACTTCTTAATAAACCTCCGGTAGTAAGTACATAGTCCAAGAAAACTTCTCACTTGATGTTTGTCAGTTGGTTTTGGCCATTCCTTAATGGAATCGATTTTTCCCTTATCCACGGCCACTCCTTCTTTACTGACTATATGACCCAGATAATTGACTTTACCTTGAAATAGCTGGCACTTCTTGGGGTTTAGCATCAATTGGGCAGCTTTAAGTCGATTAAAAATGTTTTCTAAATTCCTCAAATGATCTTCGAATGTCTCCCCCAAGACGATTATGTCATCTAAATAAACCAGGCATGTTTTCCAAGATAACCCTCTCAACACATTTTCCATAAGCCTCTCAAATGTCGCAGGAGCATTACAAAGTCCAAATGGCATAACGTTGAATTGCCACAATCCAGATCCTGTGGTGAAGGCTGTCTTTTCTTTATCGACTGGGTCCATTTCTACCTGCCAGTATCCAGACTTCAAATCTAAAGTAGAAAACAATTTACTTCCAGCCAATGTGTCCAATGTGTCATCGATCCGAGGCAGAGGATAACTATCTTTCTTGGTAACGTTGTTCAGCAAACGGTAATCCACACAGAACCTCGTCGTTCCGTCTTTCTTCTTAACCAGGACCACCGGAGAGACCCATGGGCTCGTAGAAGGTTCTATCACCCCGTCTTTCTTCATTTCCTGAACAATCGTTTCAGCTTCCTCTCTTTTCGCCTGTGGTAATCGTCGAGCTGTTTGACGAATTGGCTTAGCATTACCAGTATCAATTTTATGCTTAACAACCGTAGTTCTTCCCGTCTTTCCTCCTTTCGGTACGAAAATATCACGATACTGCCGAAGAAATTCCCTTAATTTCCTTTTCTCCATCTGATTTAGAGACTGTCCTGCAACTGCAACCATTTGGTCGAATTTATCGTTGGAATTATCAGATGTTGTCGCCTGACGGATTATGGATGTCACAGGTACACAAGTTCCTACTTTTGTCTCTTTCTTTATGGTCACTGGGTAGTCGTTGACATTGATAAGTCTCACAGGAATTTCCTTAGCCGAAGTCACCAATTCCTTTCCAATTATGATTCCACGGCCAACCTCATCGTCGTGGTTCCAAGGCTCCATCATAACAGGTCTCCCTTCGTCCACAAATCCCTGTAGCCGCGCTACTATGATCGTTTCGCTTCTCGCAGGCACGACTGTATCTTCTGTAATGGCTGCTTGCACAGTGTTGTCATTATGTGGATGGAGAAATACCTCCTCGTTGCCAACTTTGATTACCTTATTCTTAAAATCCAATTGGAATCCATGCATATTCATTACGTCCATTCCTAATATAACATCCTCTTCGATGTCAGCAACTATAACAGTATGGACGAACTTTTCTGCTCCAATTCCCAATTGTACCTGGATTTCTCCATGAATGTTGGCATTTTCACCTGTAGCGGTCCGAAGTCGTAACCTCGTTGGTAACAGTTTCTTTCGGCTGTTTATAACTGTCGGGCGTATAATGGTTCTGGTCGCTCCGGTATCCACCAACAACGTATGCTTTTTACCATTTATGTCTCCATCTACATATACACTATCTTCACGACATTTCAAAGAAGCTATTAGTATGAGAGGGTCTTTGGAAAAGTTCTGGGTCGAAGCTGCCCCCCTAAGGCTGACCCGTTCTAGTTTTCCTGATGGTGAGTTTCTTGATTTGCGTCGTACCTAGGGTGCTTACAGGAGCTTCGTACGTGTCCTATTTCGCCACAATTCCAGCATCTGATGGTCTTCGTTTTCTTGTATGTCATGCTTTTCATCATATTAACGAGCTGGTCAAGTTTATCTTCATCTCCTTCCTCTTTTACAGTCCTAACTTTACTGTACCCGCCAGAGGCCTGCGTAGCTGACTCGTATTCGAGGGCGGCGGATAAGACATCAACCAGCGTCTTGTGACGAGCTAATCGTAGTGTTCTCTGCATTTCATGATCACGAAGACCATCAATAAACGTTTGAACGGCCAATTTTTCCATCATGTCTTCGGGAGCTGTTGGATAAGCATATCGTACTAATCTGGCAATATCTACCTCATATTCTTGAAGAGCCTCATCTTTCTTCTGTCTACGATTTTTAAGCTGCGACTGATATACATGCTCCAAATGTTCGTGGCCATATCGCATATTTAACCTCTTCTTCAGTTGTTCGAAATCATCGGTCTCCTCTACTGCTATGGTCTGAAGCACATCTAAGGCATCTCCTCGAAGAGCGATAGTCAGGTTTACCGCCTTTTCTTTTTCAGACCATCCATTTGCTCTTGCGGCTGATTCGAACTGTTTCATGTAGTTGTTCCATGACGATTTTCCATCGAAAGTTGGGACTTTCACATGGACAGAACCTCCACTTCCTTCAAATTTCGGCCGTGTTTCCAACTTACATTTCGTCTCTTCTTCTTTTGTCTCCACTGTAATTGGATTGTTTCCTCTCTCTGCTGTCCCTGTTTCCTCCATCTTCCTTTCCATCTCTTTAATCTTTTCTTCGAAGGCCAACATATCGGCAGCAACTTGGTTTTTTAACGAAGACACTCTATCGTCAAGAGCAGATATCTCTGAAGTGACTTTAGAGATGTTAGCAGAAACTTTGCTTTCCAGAGAAGAAATCTCGTTAGAAACTTTGCTTTCTAAAGAAGCGATGTTGCCGGATACTTTGTTCTCCAATGATGCGATGTCGCCGGAAACTTTGTTCTCTAATTTCGAAATCGACGAGATGACAGCATCTTCAAATATATAAGTCTCTGGATCTAGTCCTTCTTCTAGCAAAGCGTTCTTTAGTCGTTGGACTAACTCAGCCTTTTTTCCGGTAGAAGCTAATTCTCTGTCTTCGAGATGTCTTCTTAAATTAGTCACTGTCAGCTCATAAATCGTAGCCATTTTCACAATTATTTTATATTCACTTGTATTATTATTATAAGTCTAATTTATGTTCGATCTCACTCTGACACCATTTGTTGTGAATTTATTAATTGTTAAGTCTTTAATTTATAATGTCTTGTTCTTATCTTAATTCATTAAAAAGCACAATGACTGATATTTATTTATTTTCACTAAACATACATAATTTATTAAAAAGCGAACGTAACATTTTATCGCGAGCGCGTCGTCCGAATTAACTGTCCCTTCCAAATAAAGTTCCGTTATTATATACCAGTGCCGTTATCTCGAAAAATCCAAAACCTTCGATGGCGAAACGGTAAAGGCAAACTGGATTTCCCTCGCACTGGTTCTGGAAGGTCGCTCAGGTAAATCGAGGCCTCTCGTAATCTCTACAACATATTAGAATAAAAACATGTTTTAAAGGTTAAAAACTATGACTCATATTTTTACGTAACAGTATATATATCTAGGACAAGCAATCAGAGCTAACAGAGAAAATCAAACAGCCGAAATATCGAGACGAGTAAGAATGGGATAGGCAGCGTTCGGCAAACTTTCTTACGTTCTAAAAAATCAAACAATCCCTCTATACTTACGAAGCAAGGTATATAACTCCTGTATAATACCGGTGCTCACCTACGGAGCACAGACATGGACATTTACACAGGCCAATTTGGATAGGATAAGGAAGGCACAAAGAGCGATGGAGAGACAAATTTTGGGTATATCACTTAAAGATAGAAAACGTAACCAGTGGATCAGAACCAGAACAAAGACAGTAGACCTGATAGAACAAGCAGCAAAACTGAAATGGAAATGGGCTGGACACAATGAACGTCTCCAAGACAGACGATGGAACAATGCCATCGGAAAGTGGCGTCCATACAATGCAAAGAGATCAAGAGGCAGACCACAGATGAGGTGGAAAGATGACATCAGGAAACAAGGAGGTCCCACATGGCAGAGAACAGCTCAATACAGGGAAAGATGGAGAGAACTGGGGGAGACCTACATCCAACAATGGAAGGATAGAGAATAGGTTAAAAAAATCCTATTATTTATGTGATATGTTTTGTCTTATTTATTAAATGTTCATAATTATTTTAGTCTTTTGTATTTCAAAATAATAATCTCAATAAATCACTGTATGACCGAGAACTGTCAATTTTGAAATACGTTTGTGCCATATCTAATTGGCAAATATTTTACGTGTTTGGTTCATACGCTGGTGTATATGAGTTCGAATCTCAATATAAATTTCCTTTTTTATTTTTGAAATATTTAAAAACCCCAAGTTAATTTTATTAAATATATGTAATATACGCAAAAATGCTAAATTTTAAAATAAAATGAAAATTTACAACATAATCCGAGTTGTTGGTTTTTTATGCGTGTTCGACGTTGGAAATTTGTGTGTATTCGTATATATTGTGTGAATCGGCAACATCATTGCATATGTAAGATATAGGTAAGATAGAGGCAGAAGATATATTTTCTCTCTCTTTCCCTCTCGAGAATAAAAATGTTACTTTTGTAAACATATTTAATATTTATTAATATTATTATTTTTTTATTAATATTATTATCATGGTAAATTAAACATATGCGTAAGTTATGTATATTGTCATTTTTAAATACTTATGAATATTGCATTTTAATTTGTATTCTATTATAATATTGAATTATGTGGCAGTGTATTGTATTGTATTTTTATATTAATAACAAAATTAACAATGAATTTTATTGCAAAGTATGTGTAAAAAATTTTTTTGCATTCAACTCCTTTTATACATATATGAAAATAAAAATATATATTTTCATTAAAATATTGATTCAATCCTTCATTTACTTACTATACTCCCATTACAGGTCAAATGTTTATATACAGCAAACGATGTACCATATACCTGTATACCTAATTATTTTTCTCTTTCTGCTATCTCTTACCTATAGCATTACATATGTAATGATTGTGCAGATTGACTCCCATAAAAATTTGTAACGGCGAACGCGTGTATAGAAGTATAACTTCTACCGGCAGTCCCACTGGACTGCCACACCCGCTTGTCTGCTTTTTTTTTCATTTCCCCTTGTTTTTGATATAGCCTGCAATAGATACCAATTTGGGACACCATGTACAATAATACTTTTAATTTTTATTTTAAATATTATCCAAAAATGTGCTAAATTGAATCATAATGATATTGAAGTCAAATATTTTATAACAATTTTTATAACAACATTAGATTTTGCTGATAATTTAGTAACGTTAAAAGAAAAATAATGTCTTAATATATTAAAATCTTCTGACCACCCTGTTAGTTGGTTTAATGTAATAAATGTTCCAGTAAATGTTGTTTTGTTGTCCTAGATTCTTACATTGTTACACACTCATCAATCATAATAACTATGCACCTAAAAATACCATTCACAAACCTCTTAAAGATAGCTGTAAATTGTTTGAAAGCTGGGAAATTATCAATGGGCGACATAAGTGTAGCTATTCCCAGACTCTATTTTACGGCCAGTCGTCAGAATAATGTGATTTAAAATAGGACAAAACGATTATGACCTGTACGTTGAATTGAATATGGTTTGGTACAGTATTTTAAGGTATGCTTTGATGATTTAGCCGTAAAGGAGACTTTAAATTTAAAGTTACCTTTAACTATAAATTTTCATTTCATTATCGATTTAAATCTTTTTACCAAAAGAAATTTTTAACTCTTAACTGAGGATTTCGGACCTGTAAGTTGCTAAAGTTTCCTTGAAAGGGAACATAACCTAGTTATAAGATATTTTTAATATTGTATTTATATGTTTATTATCTTTCTTGTATTTATATGTTGTAACTTTTGAGGTTACAACCGGGACAACTTCTTGTACACATTAAGCTTTGCAGATGACCAAGTGGTAACGGCTCAAGATGAAGAAGATCTGTGCTATATGCTCCGAAAATTAGAAAAGGAATACACAAAAAATGGACTGGAAATAAATCTAGAGAAGACCGAATATTTAACAACAGAGCAAGAACCAGAATACACAAAAAATGGAGTGGAAATAAATCTAGAAAAGACCGAATATTTAACAACAGAGCAAGAACCAGTGAGAAACTTGGAAATGGACGATAATAGGGAAATTAACGGCACTGACAAATTCAAATATTTAGGATTTATGCTCGAAAAAAATGGAACCACCGAGCAAGAGATAACCAGCAGATTAGCACAGACAAGAACATGTATTAAACAAATGAACGGGGTACTGTGGGATAGACAGATTACCAGAAATACAAAGAAGAGAATCTATAACACCTTGGTACGCAGTATAATGACCTATGGAGCAGAGAATTGGGTAATAAATAAACGAAACAGGTCCAAAATCACAGCAACTGAAATGGAGTTCATGAGAAGAAGTTGCAGAGTGACAAAAATGGATCGTATCAGAAATGAGGAGATAAAACGAAGAATGGCAGTAGAACAAGACATACTCAGCTACATCGAAGAAAAACGTTTAATTTGGTATGGACATGTGAGAAGAACAGATCATACGAGGTGGATAGCAAAGATTTCGGATTGAAGCCCAATAGGAAGAAGAAAAAGAGGTAGACCCGAAGATCATGGAGGGATGAAGTGGACGAGGCCATGGAAAGACGAGACCTTAGAGATGGAGAATGGCAGAACAGAAAGGACTGGAGACGTTTGCTGAAAGAAGGAAGGTGGCGACAGCTGTAAAAATCCTTATATAGGTAGATAGAACTTTTGAGGTTAACGGCTAATAATAATATATTACCTTTATTAAACATATTTGTACATTAAATGCGCAATTACGCAAAAATTTGAAACATCTAGTTCACGTTCATCTAATGGAGAGGAATTCATTTTAGTTATAATACCAAAAAATTTACACTGTCACAACTGTTTTGAAAATATAATAATCTCGATTTTTATCAAAGACTTGGGGTAAGAAAATAATCAGTTTTGTGCCTTTTATAGAAAATAGAAAGGCAAATCACTCTGTTTACTAACAAGTAAGTAATTAAAAATTTGTGGATATTAAAATGAGGTACAAAGCTATTTATTCTAGGTGGATACATTACTCCCTTGTAACAAATTCCATTGACATTAATATTTTATGTATCAGGAAGTATGCAGTTAAGTGTAACCGACTTTATGGGAGTATCCAGAGCTTTAGTCAGTATAATCATAAAAGAGTATCCATTGCAATTGCATCCTTAAGGCCAAAGTACATTTATATGCCTAGGAATCCGCAAGTGTGTAGCAATTTATAATTTCCTTATAGGAGGTTGAAAGAGGGGACTGAACAATTACTGAGCTTGAGGATAGTGTAAGCAAATAAATTGAAACGTTTGCGAACGGCAACTCGTGTTTTGGTTGGAGAGCTGAGTCCCGGATAAGAGTTCCTTTACTTGGGGAGGACCAACTACAAAAAAAAAGAAACAAAAAAAAACTTACAGATATGTCCTGGGCAACACTACACAAGAAGATTCCTGAACTATTTAAAATAGAACGCAGTTTAAAAGAATCCTCTTGGTACTTGAAAAGAAATAAAGGTTTTTCTTTCCTTAGATTTGAATACAAAAAACATTGTCGCACACAAACTTCAAACGACCTGGATCCGACCCATGGCAGACACAAAGTTGAAGCTGACAAACACTAAAACTGGGCCTCAGATTATCCTAAATGATAACTATATGATTCGTCAAAACTCGGTTGCTTATTTTTTACTAAAAACCATGGAGGCCCATTTAGCTCTCAGAAACGCTGTTATCAGATCCTTTAACATGAAATACAGGAACAAACCGGTAATTATTCCACTTTATAAAGTCTTTCACATAGCATTTCAAGGTTAAAATTTTGTGCGCAAATATTTAGGTGGAACAATAAAAGATGAAAAAGATCAATCGAAAGAGCAATTATAATTATTATAAAAATACTTGAAAATGTTAATATTATCAATCTCAGAGATGCAAAAAGATGAAACACCAGAAAGACACTTTTCCGGTGTTTTATTATATACGAGGTGAATCGAAAATGCTACAAGTAATGGAAAGAGCTGTTAAAGATTTCTATAAAATGACTGCATTCTCTAAAACAATTTGTGTAATTGGTTGTACCTTATATAAAATAGATTCTCCTGGTGGTCAAGAGGCAGATATTTTTAGATCGGAAAAATCATTTTTTGCATTAAACATCCAGACCGTCAGTGACGCAAAATTGAAAATTAGGGATATTGTTGTACAGTTACCAGGATCTATACGTGATCAAACAATTTTTAATAATAGTAGGATGAAGCGCAATTTTTATAGTGGTTTGTTTGGTCATTACATGTTGGTTCGTTACAGTGGATATAGTATAACACCATTTCTTATGCCCAATTTGTATTAAACATCAACACTAGCTGAAGATTTATATAAGAACCAACAATTATAAGAACACCAAATGTAGTAGAACAACAATATGGGTTGTGGAAAAAAGATTTTCTACGCTGCGCTTAGGGTTGAGATTAAAATTAGAAAACACCATGGTTGTGATTGTTGCAATTGGAGTGCCTCATAATATTGTCATTGATATGGATGATAATTTTCCTGATAATCTAAAAACGAAGCCAATGATGATTTAAAATGCATACAAAATATTGAAAATATTTCAGAAAATGTAAGACGTTTATCAATAAATAAATTCTTTGTCCTTTAATGTGTCCTTTTTTATATTTATTTTTTTAAAACAGTCTTATTAACTGAGTGAAAATTCAATATCAATTCAATCAATTCTAATCACGAGTATATACAAGCTTTAAACAGCCATATCTTAACCAATTTGTGTCTTACAGAAAAATAAAAAAACCAAAATGTTCAGAAAAGCAAAACCTATATTTTTTTAATCTCCAAGATTTTTCGTATCACTAACACTTTCCATTGAAGATACTTGAAAAAATAGAAAGACGCGGTAAAAATTAAAGCAATTTTAAGTCATATACGTATTTAATATTTTGTATATTGTTTTTAGATTTTTCTCTCTAACGCTGGACGTTTCAAAACAGCTATTTGTAAGCATAGACAAAATAATATTTGGCCTAACCAAAGATAAGTTTGCCAGAATTTCCATTTTGATATAATACCGATAAAAAAAGCTAGTAGACATTCTGTAGAATGGTTTATGCACAAATATAATTTGTCATTTAGATGACCTGATCTTCTGTCATTACCTCTTTCGCACGGTTGGCATTGATGGCATTTAACCGAGAAAATGTAAATAAATTTTTTAAAGCGCTTAGGGAATTAAAGAAGAAGTACTATTTCAAACTAAAGATAAAAAACTAACACAGGCAAGAGCTAGGAGAAACAAACGCACAGTTGAATTAGAGGACGATATTGAAACTGTAGAAAGTCTCACATATCTGGGAGTTGCATAAAACACAGATAAAGAACCAGAAATTCAGAGAAGAATAGTAAAGAGAAATAAAGCTTATTTTTTATTCGTCCATGTGTTCCTCTCCAAAAACATACACTGGAGATCGAAAATCGGGATCTACAAAACTATTATCAGACCAATAGTATGTTATAGATGCGAGAAATAGGTGATGACAGAAGATACAAAACGAAAGCCGGATGTCTTCGAAAGAAAAGTCCTAAGGAAGATATTTGGACCTATTAACGAAAACTGCGTATGGAGATCCAGGTATAACCATGAACTCTACCAACTGTTCAAAAAGGCACCGATCTCAGAATTTGTTAAACTTCAAAGACTTGGATGGGTTGATCATGTAGTGGGAATAGAGACGCAAGAAAATGCAGGGCGCAAGACCAAAAGGAAGGCCACGGAAAAGGTGGGAGGATGAAATGGCAGCGGACACGCAAAATTTGCTAGACATGAGAACCTGGAGAAGATTACCGCGGGACAGGCAAAGTTCGAGGCATAGTTTGGAGGAAGCCAAGGCTTGATTTGGGCTAAAGAGGGAGAGACTATTTCAAACCCCACCAAATATATAATTTGAATGAGACAGGTGTTTCGACAGTAGCCACGAAAACTCCAAAAATAATAACTGCTAAAGGAAAGCGTAGGGGGATTAAAATCCCATCGGCTGAAAGAGGCACCAATGTTACTGCTGTTTGTTGCATAAATGCAAAATGGGTCGTTTATTCCACCCTTTTTAATATTTCCTCGAATTAGAATGCAATTATCTTTTATGAATAACACACCTACCTGATTTGTTGATTATATGCCAACAAATTCATAGTTATAGACAAATCCATAACTAATGAGTTTTAACATTTTTGAGTAAAAGTCAAAGAACTTAACAGGCTTTTTTATACGTATGACATCTAGTGGAGCAACTTTTGATTGTTGCATCTCTGCGCTTACAAGCATTACTCATGTGAACCGTTACAATACTTATGCTGATTTCATAAAGACACATTTATTATAATGAATAGGGAGCGGAATCTTTAATAAGTCTAAAGCGGACAATATTTTCATGGACTACTTGGTAGGCAAGCATTAACCAAAGGTCAATTTCTTTATGTACGCGACAGTGCACTCATTTAAATCGTACGGTAGAAGAAACTCATTAGTTTTATACAATAGATACAAATCAAAGGAACGAGAACCCATTGAATATTTCTTCGGTAATTATTACACAATTATTTATCAATATTAAGTACTACCAGTGGCTTAGTTGGGTGGTTTTATAAAGGTAATATTAGCGAAAATTGGACTCATTTGAAGGATACATAATTATTTTTATAAAAACCGCAAAACAGTCAACTCAAGTTTAGTTTCAAGAGAACTTTTCACCCTCACACTACAGTATATTTAGTTTTCAACTGGTTAAATGTTATAAAAACAAGCGGAAGATCAATAAAGCATCAAATACCCAATACAAGTGTTTGCCTGAACAGTTTAATAATATACAGGCTGAGATATGAATTTTTGTTGATATTTCTTTTGGTCATAACTTTTAAGCAGAAATTTTAATTTGCCTCATATTTTAGGATAATCCTATTCCCACTTCACTACTTTTTTTTGGAAATAAGCCAAAATTTTACTTTAAAATAATAAAATAAAAAAATAATAAATAATTTAAAGTAGATGACTTAAAAATGATATTTTTAATATTTATTAATTGCGTTCCTGGGACGACTTTATTGGAAAATAGTTCATATCCGTCAGAACAATCATAGCATATGATTCGTCTTTTAAAAAGACAACCACATGCAATGATGACAGTAAAATTCTCCTGTTAGTGATCCCATGGTAAATCATAAGGAAACCAGGAAAAAATCGACATGGTATTTGGTCTTTCACTTAGTTTACTCTCAATATTAAGAGTAAATTCTGGTTGTATATGTATATTATTTTAAAACATAAATGATGTATTCTCTTATTGACTTACAAATAATCATATTTTCTTTCTATTGATTTTCTCGTTTAATATGGATAGCCATATTAAAACTACTGCATTCATTTGACACTTCATACTATTTTATTTAATTATAATGTTTCATAACTAGAGCAGCTTCTTCAATTTTTGCCTTTTTGTTATATGTTTCTTTCAGGACTATACATCAATATTTCCATTGTATTGAAATGCATATTTGAGGTCTTTAAAATTCTCTATTTTTGATATAAGATTGATGTTCATTTATTCTAATATTTAATGGTCTTGATGTTTGACCTAAATAAAAATGTTTGCATTCACAAGGTATTATATAAATATCACTCGTTGTTCTTTCTTGTTCATTGAATGCGAGAGATAATGAGGTACGACCAAACGTTTACTAGAGAGAAAATTAATAGAAACACCAGAGAGAAAACATTACAAATATAACAAAACAGCACACAAAGAAGATAGTTCGTAGCTCGAAAACTCGTGGACAATCGCAACGTACAGCGTGGGCCCAGTTAATTTTAAGTTGATTATTATTATATATAAGTTTACACTAATTATGATTTTTTGTTTCAGGTATCCTACAAAAAATCCACAAAACACACAAAAAACGGCTTCGGTCAACAAAAAGATCAAAAAATTACAACCGGCAAATTACAACAAAAAACCGGCGCAAGCCACAAAAAAAAAAATTAAAAAAAAAACCACAAAAAACCCGGACACGTAGGGCCCAACCTCTTGGACAATACGCTGTCCAGAATTTGATTAGGATATGGAACCATGTTGGAGTTCTATTACCCAGTACTCCTACATGAAGAGGATTTGGCTGATAGTTGTGTCCGTAGCTCGCATCAGAGTGCTATAGGGAGGAAAGGGATGGTCTGGAGCATTGGATCGCGGTGGAGTGACTCCTGTATTTACTCAAGTTAATAGACCTCGCTGCAATACATTAATACAACCGAACGTAATTCTTAGGGGTGAACATGTCTCATAGGCTGGGTTTAATTAAATTGCTTGCTTCTTGTTCATTGTTACGTTTGGTTTTAGATAACCTATTTTATATATTGTATAGGCATATTTTATTGACTATAGAAAAGCATTTGACTGCGTTCACCATCAAAAGATGATCGAAATTCTAAGAACAATTGGAGTTGATGAACAAGACTTGCGAATTATCACAGAACTATACTGTCACCAAACGGCAACGATTGAAATAGAGCACAAAACATCCGAAGATATACAAATCCGACGAGGAGTGAGACAGGGTCTTATCAACGCTGCTGTTTAATTTATATTCGGAGTCTATTTTCAGAGAAGCATTAGACGAGATCCAAGGCGGAATTAAGATTAACATAATCAATATAGACAACATCAGATATGCTGATGATACCGTCTTAATAGCAAGCAACGCACAAGAACTAAAAAATATAATAAATGCGGTAGTTCACCACAGCGAAATATTCGGTCTACATGTAAACGTTCCCAAAACTAAAACTTTAGTATTTTCAAAGACACCAATAAACGTACATGTGTATGCCAAGGGTCAAATAATAGAACAGGTAAATTCCATAAAATATTTGGGAGCAAATATCAATAGTCAGTGTAATCCAAAAAAAGAAATCCTATCAAGAATCGTACAAGCAAGGAAGGCATTCATGAACATGAAAAAATGTTTTACAAGATCAGACCTTAGTCTGCAGCTTAGAATCCGAATGATCAGATGTTACGTTTTTTCTGTCGTTCTGTATGGCTGTGAAAGTTGGACGATGGACTCTGAAATAGAAAAAAGAATAGATTCCTTTATGATGTATATATACAGACGAATGCTGAGAATTCCATGGGTACAAAGAATTACTAATGTTGAGGTACTTCGTTGCATGTGTAAACAAAAAGAATTACTAAGAATAATCAAAGAGTGGAAACTGCAATACTTGGGTCATGTATTGAGAGGCGAAAGATACGAATTACTTCAAGTTATACTGGAAGGAAAAGTACAGGGCAAAAGATCAGTAGGAACACGCCAGAACTCGTGGCTGAAAGACCTGAGGAGATGGTTCGACCGCTCATCCGCAGAAATATTTCGCGCAGCAGTTTCTAAAACTACAATTGTCATTTGGATCGCCAACCTTCGAAAGGAGACGGCGCCATGAAAAGACGAAAAATATGGTCCTACAAATAAATAAACACAACAGAGCCAGAAACATCGGTCCTAAATTAACTGTTATTAACTCTAGCTCTGAAGTGGTGGCAAACTCACATACTTACGCTCACTGATTACCAATGGCAACTCCATAACGGAAGAAATTAAACGAAGAATAATTCTGACAAACCCTTATATGACTAAGATGGGCAGAAGGGGAGCAAAGTGGAAACGGTTGAAAATGAATAAAAGACTGGCGAAATAAATTTGAGAGGTTCTCAATATTAAGACCGAATAAAGGTCGAGGTTCTACTATAGGGCTGTAGCAACATTGATGGTGAGAAAAATTTTAAATTAAAAAAAGAAACACTGTCCAAACTTGACCTCATACATCTAGATGTTAGTTATAAATGAGAACACCAAAAGAAATATTTAACTGTAAAAATATCGGCGGGAAAATAGTATTTAATAAGGTCTAGTTTTTATACTACACATAAAAACGTTTTTATATTATAAATTCTTAACGTTTTTAAAAATACGTCAGGATATCTTAATAAAATGATATAACCGCCTGGAAATCATATTGGTTACGTCCCTGAATATTACAATAACCTTTAATGTATGTACAATAGACAGGATCTTCCGGTTGTGCCTTGAAAGAATATGAACACTTTTTTTCTAGACCACATTGTGCACGCTAATATTGACCTGATTTTGATTTATGCAACATGCATTCTCAGACGGTAATAAGTATGATTATTATTAAATCGATTCTCACACCAAAGGAAGACAATATTTTATATAAATCGGTAAAAACATAGATACAAATAATCAGATTAATAATAAATACACAAACAAAAACTTCGTTATTTTATTCAATCCTATCCTATACCTAGCGATTAAAATATAAAAAATAAATAAATAACAAAATTACTTTATTTAATTTTAAATATTAAACGGCAAGGGCAAGAACTAGGTAAGAAATAGAAGACTACAATGGAACGATCAAGCCGAATGACAACAAATAGAGTAGTAAAGACGGCAAGAGACGGTTCCCCTATAGGAAAACGATCAGTAGGAAGACTACGAAAACGATGGAACGACAATTTACTGGCGGCACATTGAAAAACAGTCATGTCTATATAAAAAGAAGAAGAAGAAGAAGAATTTTAAATATATTATTTAAATTTTAAAAATACAAAAACATAGTATGTTTTTTTAATATAACTTGATAATTTTAAACATTTTATTTAGTTTTTAATAGCTTTGTTCGAGGAGACAGTCCATGACTAATTTTTGACTGATTCTTGCGCAGTTGCGTTTTGAGCGTTTGCGGTATTAAAAATCCGGGACTTTGACATAAAGTTTGATGTTCGTAGACTTTTTCTATCTGGTTCATGATCAGTCAGAAACAAATCCATTTTGTTTGTGGATTAAAGTCCAATTAGAGTGTATTTTTAATCAGCGCAAGCATTATAGAAACTGTAAATTGTCAGGTTTTTTGTTTGTCTTCGTCTCGTATAAGAAAACATAACAACAACAAAAATTCTTGTACTCAACGAGGAAACATGAACATGAGGAAAGTCAGTCATTACTGCAAACCATAATTTTGATTTTTTTTTAATAGTTTATAACTACTTGCCTTTTTTAATTTAACAGTTATCTACAACTCAAAAATTTAGTTTAATGTTTAGTTTTTTATAAATTTTTGACAATATATTATAATGTTTCAATTTTTTTTACCCAATACAATTGCATTTGCAGTTTACTGTGTTTTTTGATTAATTAAAGACATTTTAACAATGCATATGTTATTTACCACATGTAGAACGTTGAATAAGGTTATTTTTTGTTAAATATTAATATCTTACATTAAAATTCCAAATATAATATATAGGGATTATATTTATACAATCATTTGATAGACCAGACCTTTCCATTTGTTTTCAAAAATGCATAGACATATGAGCCGTTGAAAACCAGAGTGGTCTAAGTCAAGAATTTCATGTTTCGCGTTTTCTCGGTATATAATTCTGTTTAACAGTGTTCTATTTTGCTACAAAATTTGAAAAATATTAGTGCATCCGTTCACTCACAGATGACACTACTGTAATATATGTCAAATGCTATGAAGGTTGCCGTTTTAAGGCAAAATGGTCTAAGTGTGACTTGGACCATTCTGCCAGAAATTCTGTCACGAATTTTTTATAAGTGTCACGTTTGCTTGTAGTAAAATGAGTTCTAGTGAATCTGTAAATGAACCGTTTAGTGCTAGTGATAGCGAGTACGAGCCAGAAAACAATGACGATTCAACAGAATCTGATTCTGATAGCGGTAAGTTTATTTTTTTTATTTCCTTTTATAACCTCAAATGTGTGAATAGCAGTATTTTATTTGCACGTTTGTTTCAGCTGACAAACGTTCGAAGTTAAAATTGGGCGAGTACAAGCCAGAAAACAATGACGATTCAACAGAATCTGATTCTGATAGAGGTAAGTTTATTTTGTTATTTCCTTTCATAACCTCAAATGTGTGAATAGCAGTATTTTATTTGCACGTTTGTTTCAGTTGACGAAAGTTCGAAGTTAAAATTGGGATCAACTACCAAGCACGTCGGCAGAAAACGAAATAGAGAGCCAAGTAAACACATCAAGAATGTTCGAAAAGAAAAAAGAAACTGTGGGGAACAATATGTGTCTACATCTAATAAGGTGGTAAAAGCGAAAGAGTTTCATAACAGGGAGTGTACGTGCAAGGGCAAATGCATTCAAAAAATTTCTCAGGAAGAAAGGAAAGCTATCTTTACAAATTTCTGGAACATAGCTAATTTTTCAGCACAAAATGCTTTTCTAGTTGGTATTGTAAAATTGTCTAAACCAGCCACTCACCGTCCAAGAAATGGTACAAGGCAGAAAAAAGCAGTATCCTACACTTATGTCCTAAATACCCCGAAAGAGTCTCATAAAGTGTGCAAAATGTACTTTTTGGAAACCTTTGCAATAAGTAATGGTAGATTAATGCGTGCATTAAAAAAGGAGGAGATATCATTTCCTGGTGAAGATTTACGGGGCAAACACGCACCTAGCAATAAAACTCCTGAAGGAAATATACAGTTAGTATGCGATCACATAAACAGCTTTCCTTCTTATGAATCTCATTATACACGAGCTCATAATCCTAATAGAAAGTTTTTAGATCCAGAGCTCGGTGTACGTACAATGTATACCCTGTACAAAGAGAAATGTGTAGAAGATCCTGTGTCAGAAAGTTTATACAGACAAATTTTCCATCGCGATTTCAATCTTCACTTTCACGTACCATTAAAAGATACGTGTGTTAAGTGTGACAAATACAAAAATCAGGTGACCCAGGAAAAGGACGAGAATACGAAGAAAGTGCTTCAATCACAACACGAGCTGCATTTACGGCGCAGTGAAAAGGCCAGAGCTGCTTTAAAAGACGCTAAAATTACAAGCATACGTGAAAAAGGGAGAGTGTGTGCATTCACGTTTGATTTAGAAAAGGCCTTACCGTTTCCAACTTTGACTTGCTCTGTAGCCTACTATAAAAGAAACATGTATGTGTACAATTTGGGTATTCACGAGTTTAGCGACGAAGACAAGGTGTTCCTGTATGCCTGGGATGAAACTATAGCCTCTCGAGGAGCACAAGAAATAGGATCTTGTATTCGAAAGCATGTTCTAGAAAATGCAAAGGACGCAAGACACATCATTGCATTTAGTGATGCCTGTGGGGGGCAGAATAGGAACTTTAAACAGTGTTTGTTTTGGTTGAAACTCATTGCAGATTCCGATAATTTGGAAATGGTAGACCATAAGTTTATGGTATCCGGACATTCCTTTCTCCCGAATGATCGTGATTTTGGTGTAATCGAACAATACGCAAAGAATAGAGTGAAGTATGTGCCGGACGACTGGTACAGAGTGTTTGAGAAGTGCCGCACAAAGAAACCGTATCGTGTTTGCAAGATGAACGGAAATAATTTTGTATCGTCACAAAACCTGGAAGCAGCTGTTACCAGAAGAAAGAAAAATGAAGATAACGCGCCAGTATCGTGGCTTAAAATTCAATGGCTACAATTTAGAAAGAGTGATCCCTATAAAATATTTTATAAAGAAACATTAGATGAGGAGTTTCCTTTTGATGTCATAAACTTGCAACCTGTACGAAAAGGACGTATCGCCAATTTTCAAAATATTGAATTTTCAAAACTGTATGAAGCTCCAATACCAGTTACGATTAAGAAAAAAAAAAAAGGATATGGAAGATATTTTGGCGTTTATACCGCCCATTCATCACGACTTTTTCAAAAATTTATCCGTAAATGGAAACAACACTGCAGAAGTAGGTCCACTGGAAGATATTTTGGTGGCGAATGGAGACGACGATGTTTTTTATGAATAAAAATTTAATTTGTAATAATATAATACACAAAAATACACGATCGTTTGTAAGTCTAACTTTTTTGCTTTACTCCAAAATAATGAACCTATTGAAAGCCAGAGTGGTCTAAGTCAAAATATTAACAAAAAATATAAAAATTTCGACTGTTGGCTGATTGTTCCGCTGGAATTACTTAAGTTTAAGCTTTTTTTATTGAAAATCATTCTGATCAAAGTCAGTTTTTATGTTCCCATTTAACGATAACATGTTAACTTTAAGTCGTTGTTTCTCGAATTTCAACATTTCTGACTTAGACCACTCTGGTTTTCAACGGCTCATATAATACGAGTTATTGCTTGTATTATATGTCAATGTCTATGCAAAAATTTGAAGGGTTAACGGTAACAGTAAGAAATGTCAACGGACATATAATACAAGATAGAATATTTTATTACTTTAAATATCGAAACAAAGACTATAACTTAAAAAAGTACTTCGCTTATGTGTAACTAATTCATAATAAACTAAGCCGAAAGGCAAACACTGCCGCTAACAAACAGCCTAGATGGCACGTGACCGTAACCCTCCAGTCTCATAGGCTGGAGGATAGAAATTTGATTAAAAATATTATGAAATTGTAAAAAGAGAATAGTAAAAACAGCAATTTTGTTGATTAACATAAAGCTTCTCACTAGGCTACTTTACCGCCTACTAAAACCTTTTTAATTTCCGGCTGGTTAAAGAATTTTTACAATTATTGGCTAGTTCTTTAATCTCGTTATATGATCTAGTAATTTTTAATAGGTTCTCATTTTTTTTATCATCGCTCATATTTCACATGAATACGTTATTATAGTCCTTACATAAATATTCTCAATATACTTGGTGTAGTATTCTTAAATATTGTATATTTAAGTAGTATATTTAAAAGTCCGCCTCTGTTGGATTTACTTCTTAGTCTATGTGATTTATCAATTATCGTTGCAATTACAAAAATATGCGCTAGATGAATAATGACATGAACTTGGAATTATATCCTTCTTGTTCTGGTGCTGTGTGTTCTTGATAAGTTGTCTGTCATTATGTCTGATCCGGTAATAGTTATTTAATGAGGGTTAATATTTATCTTTCTATTATTTAGAATAATATTATTTCTCATCTATGAATTACGCCGGTAATATTATTTTATATTTTCTGCTACTAATACCTATACACCAGTCCTATCTACGATTTTGGTAATTTCTTAATTAATCTGTCATATTAGGTATATATTTTTTAAAAGTTCGGTAAATAAATTTTCCGCACAAAAATCAAATAGTCATCGTAATTATACTACCCATGCTAGCTTTAATTTTGTCGAAAAGGAACTTAGTTCAGGAAATGAAGTTCGAAAAAAGTTAAAACCTCGCAATTTTTTCGTCCTGCATGGATTGAGTTGAAATTTTAACAGAAGGTAGGTGATAGCCCAAGGATCAAAATCTATATCGAACCGAAGTGCGCTGAAGGGTTTTAGGGATGAAAACTACCCCTAATTGTCAAAAATTATAAAATAACATATTAAACCTGAATATGGGTAAGATTTGGTTTGAATTAGTTAAATAATGATTATTTTATACTTTTGAATAGAGTTCCATCATATTTCAACCCTTAAAAAGTAACCCTTGTTAGAGATTAATGCAAAAAAAATTAGTAATGCTAAGAAAATGATTTCGCCTTGGAACGATTTGCATAAAAATTTGGAATTAAGCTCAACTCACCCTCTGCTTTAGTTTATGTCATGTCGATGAACCCTGATTGTTCTTAGGGGTGAAAACTACCCCTAATTTTCACAAATTGTAAAATAACATTACAAATCTTAAGATGAGTGAAATTTGGTTTGGATTAGTTAAATAGTGATTTTTTTATACTTTAAAATACAATTTCATAAATTTTCAACCCTTAAAAATCAATTGTTATCAGTGCTATAGGTGAAAACAATTTTTTGCCAAAATTTTGCAACTTTTCAACTTTTGAGAATCACCCTTTACAACATTGCAGTTTTTATAAACTAATTTAATAGATATAAATTGAAAAAAGTAGAATTAAATACAAAAAAATTTATCAACATAAAAAGGCACCATATATTCTTATACATTTACATAAATAGTTGAAAATATTTACATTTATAGGTAAAACAATTATAATATTAATTTTATTCGTCATCAATTACATCTTCATCGTGATCTATGTCATCCTCATCTTCTTCAATTATTGGTGGACTATTATTGCACCCTTCACCTGAGCACCCAAAACAAGTAGAGTTACAGTATAAACCAACTTTTCTGCACCCACATGAAACGCAGCATCCTTTTTGCATTGGCAAAAAATAATTTTCAAAAGTTCATCAGGTGCAGGTTGTTTGTTCATGAGTACGGGTAATAACAAACCATCTTTGGAATACCATCCCCAATCTGTTGCTCTGATATTTTCATTGCCAAGCCATTGTTGAATTTGGTAATAGCATCTTTTTGAATGCTCATCTAAGGCATCAACAGTGGGCAGAAGGGATGATAGCTTAACCGCACAGTTTTTCGTTGTAGCTTTGATGAACTGTTCCAAATATTTTATTTTTTTTAACTTGGTAAGCTGCGTGTCTTTAACAGTTCCGTACAACAGTATTGCACAGTATCTGCCAGCATCTAAAATATCTTCAAGCTTAGCAGTACTACTGTAAAAAATTTCGGCATGTTCCCTCATGTCCGGTCTTTTTTGAAGAATATCAAAAATTTTTTTTCACCTTTATTGTAAAAAGCAGATACAGTATCACAGCCAGTAAAAGCATGGAAAAAGCTATTAATTTTGAACTATCTGGGTACCCTATTTCAAAACTTTTAGATGAATATAATGTAGAAGAAGAATTTTGTTTCCCAAGTTTGAGAAAATAAATATCTTTCTCTATTTTTTCTAAATTAGCTCTGGCTGTTAAGATAACAAGGATGTCGACACGACTAGCCCGTCAGCTTCACCTTCACTTTGATGGCATTGAATAGATTGATTCTTGAATTCCGCTATAAGTAGTTGTATAAATTTATTTTTATTTTCATAATTTGAAAAAAATATATCTTGGGTCACAGAAACAGGCATGTTTGGTGTGATCTGATAAACTTTACAACAACATTTTGTTGAGCGACGGTTTCTTTCTATTATTTTCGTACTGTTCTCATTGTAGCTGTCGAAGATGACGGTAATGTTGACACCATTAAATTAATTGGTTTTTTAACATATTTCCTTCATTTTTAACGATAGAGTGTTTCTTCAAAAACGATTTTGTAGAGGTTTATAAGAGCTACAAGGATCTGTGAATTAAATCTTTTTGGAATCCTAAATCGATGCGTTAAACGGCTATATCTCGCCAGATATTTATTGTACAACAAATCTAAATAAAGGAAAATTTTAGTCATTAAAAAAACTACAATTTAGTACATTTTTATTTTTTTTCATATATTCAGTATTTTCGGGGATATTTAAAATAAGAAGGGTAAAAATTATAAAATTGTAAATCGTTTCTCGATTTAAGCTGTACTTTTTCTAAAACTAAGCATTTTAAATGGGTCAAACTTCTTGGACGTATTAACAATACATGTACAAAGAGAATTGCAAAAGGGTGAAGATCGATTTTAATTATGGGCGTAGTTAGGGGGTTGTTTTCATCGATTTTTTCGTAAAAAAATGAGGTATTGACCTTATTTTCATCATAACTCACTCAATTTTTGAGCTAGAGTCTTTTTTTTATGATAGGTCTATTTATGCTCTTTAAAAAAGGTTCTATGAGTTTTCTTCCAAAAATGCATCATTTTCCCGATATTTGACTTTGAATCTTTCAAATTTGGCATTTGAAGAAAACCGCTGAATATTGATAGGCCGTATTTCGGTTCCTATTATATCGCAAAAACATTTTAAAAAATAAATTGTATTTGTCTTTTTAAAAGCTACAAATTTGTTCTCTACAATTTTTTTGATAAAATGCACCATTTTCGAGTTATTCGCGAAAAATCGATTAAAAACGTCGATTTTTTCGTCTAAAAGTTGTTACTTTCAATCGCGAATAACTTGAAAAATATCAGTTTTACAAAAAAAATATATAGAACATTTTTTGTTTAGAATCACTTTTTAATCGAAACCTTAAAAAACGGTGGTTAAAACGTAAAAAAAAAAATTTCACCCCCGAGATGGGGTGGCAACCACCCCCAAGGCTTTGGCGCACTTTGGTTCGATATAGATTTTGATCCTTAGGCTATTACCTACCTTCTGTTAAAATTTCAAGTCAATCCACGCAGGACAAAAAAATTGCGAGGTGAAATGTTTCATTTCCTGGACTAACTCTGAACTGAGTAGAAACTCTTCCGAATTCCACAAAAGACAGATTCCCCTTCCTACAAGTACAACCAAAAACAAGCGAACATGACTTGCTGGGAAACTTTAACGCTAAAGTGAGTCCAGGAGTTGTTGACCGGGAAAAACAAAGGATCAAAAAGATCGTTAATCATTTCTTGCAGAAGTGGACAGTGTTTCTCTTTTTTTCAACTGCCGCTTCGAATACTTTATACAACTGAGTATCTTTAAAAAGTCATCTCAAACAAGATTGACTATATTATCATAAACTTAAGATTTCAAAATTTTCGAATTAAGCGTAAATTAGAAAAGAACTCATGGAAGATCGACGAAGGAAGGTACAAAGAAATAAACAGAATCGTCTATAAAATGGCCAAAAAATCAAGAGAATTATGGCTGTAGAACCAATGTATAGAAACAAAATCCTAAAACAGAAACATTTTAAAACACTTTAATCTACATGTGTCCAAGGTCCATGATCCATAAAGAAGAGTTAAAACGTAACATCCAGCATTCTTATTTGGAGCCTTAGGTTGAGGCTGTTACAACAGATAAATTGTTTGATATTTGTAAATGTCTTGCTACTTCTATTCGGACTTTTATTTCATGTAAAGGATCTAGCGTTTTGGCCAACAGACTACCAAGATTTATAGCTTTTTACTCTCGTTATCTCAATTTCTATATCCTTTATTATTCTTCTTAATATCAATATTTTGAAGATGTTTATGTTTCTGACCTATAAGCCAGCACTGGTAGGATGAGCGATTTATAAATTGTTAGCTTGGTTTTTGGCTTGCACTTTAATTATTATGCTACTTGTTTAGCTCTAAATAACATTTGTTTGCTAGCAGTCTCTATCGTTTTTAATTTCTCAGATGTGTCATTACCACTTGTTATGAGGGAACCAAGGTTACACTTGTTTACTACTTCAAAATTATAGAGCCACTTCCTTGGAAGGCGTGCGATCAAATCCAAATCGTTAACATAAGCCATAATCTGCGTTGACTTATTAAAGATTGTTCCTTTATTGTGTAATTCGGCATCTCTTATAGTCTTTTCTAACGCTATGTTGAAGAGAAGACACGCCAGCGTGCCTCCCTACCGAAATCCCGCATATGTTTTAAAGACTTATGACAGATCGCCTCGTATTTCAACTCTGTAAATCACTTTACTTATAATTGTTTTTACTAGTCTTAGTAGTTTATGGAGAATGTTAAGTTCATTCACGACTTCGTCTTTATCTTGTAACGTACTATTCAAATACAAAAATTTGCTGATCTATCTGGCCTAAAACCACTGTGATATTCACGAAGGAGTTCTTTTACGTATGTACTTAAACGGCTATATTTGGCGAGAATATTTTTTATATTGTGTTCAAAAAAATTCATCTTACAATGTTTGCTTGTCCACTGCTGGACATAGATCTATTTCATAATTTTTCATCTGTTTCGAATTTGTGCCTCTTGCATCCAATTTCTATGGAACGTTTTAGATCGTCAGTCCAACGTGTTAGTGAACAACCTCTCCTTCGGTAGGCATTATCTCTTGATTTGCATTTCAGTATCCGCTTTTTCCATCTGTTATCTGACATTTAGTCACGTGGCCGGCCCAGTTCCACTTCAGCGTGGCTATTTTCTGTACAGCATCAGCCAGTCCTGTCGTCAAATCTGATGGTTTGGGATCTTTTCTTGCAGTCAAACTTCCAACATAGCACGTTCCATCGCCCTTTAAGCCACAAAGATCTATTTCACTGTCTGCTTGTCATAGCCAATGTTTCCGCTTCGTAAATCACTGGTAAAAACAGAAGGATTATACTCCTGTAATTTTTGCATTCCAACAAATCTCCCTTTTTGTGCAGTGGACATATGCTTCCAGTGCACCAATCCACTTGAATTTGTTCTTTTTCCCAGACTTTGAGTATTATGTTATTTCTATATTTGATGACCCTGCGGAAATACAATCGATTTCTGAGGGTTGTTTTTGAGAGATGGTGATCGATTTAAGTTACAACCTTTCTTTGGTATTAGCCGACTTGATAACATGACTCCATTCCTCTCCCTCTTGAGCAATCTTTATCCAATTCTCCACGCCCATAGCTTTAAGGTCTACTGCTATATTATTTTGCCACCGGAATCGAGGTCGCCCACGTGGTCTTCTTCCCGTACCAGTCTTACTATTCTTTCGTTATAATTTCTTTTTAGGTATCCTGCCCACTTGAATCTTCTGGACTTTATTTCTTTTAATATGTTAGCGTCTGGATATAGTTCTTCTAGACCTTTGTTAGTTATTATCCCATATTGTCCCGCTGCTTTTAAGTAGCGCAGCAGCAGCAGCAGCAACACCATACTTAAAAGTGTAATCACATATGGCAGTGAAGTTTGGCCAATGAAACAAAGAACAGAGAAACTGTTACTAGCAACAGAAATGGTCTTCTGGAGAAGAGCAGCAGGCAAATCAAGAGGAGATCGGATACCAAATGAGAGAATACGAGAAATGATGGGAGTCAAGCATACAATAGTTGATGACATAAAAACAAAACAGTTAATATGGTACGGCCATGTACAGAGAATGCCAGATGACATGATTCCGAAACAGACACCACAAGGAAGAAGAAAAAGAGGAAGACCGAGAAGAAGCTGGAGAGAGGGAATTGAAAAAGAACTAGAGGAAAGAGAAATCCCTCCAGGCCTATGGTTAAATAGAGAAGAACGGCGGTTAGGAGTCGGAAGGCGTCGGAGAACGCTGTAAACCGATAGAAGTAGTAGTAGTCCCGCTGCTCCATCAAGCACAGGTCCAAAGATCTTCCTTAGGATTTTTCTTTACCAAACACGTATTCAATCGTCGTTTGTTGTTATCTTCCACGTTTCGCTACCATATATCACTACTGGTCGTATGAGTTGTTATTTGTCTCGATTTTATAAGATTCTGAAGGGCGTAAAAATATCTGTTGCCACCTTGTATTCTATTATTTTTTAAGATCCGTTATTGTTTTCAGTTATTGTTGTTCCAAGGCACTTAAATGTTTGTATTTTGAGAACGATTTCCGAAGTGGAAATCAAAACCTAAATAAACTTATTTTAACCTTCAATTGTCGCTTACTCCCATTAAAATAGTATCTACTTTAAAATGCCACAAGAAAAATGCTTCAGAAAGATACTTAAATTCTCTGACGCGCTCAAAGTCATCGATGGTGATATTCTGTCTATCATGTTTCGGTTACTGCAGCTCGTATTCATATTTTTATTCATTGATTAGGAGCCCCAACCTGACGAAAATGTGCTTCATCCTTCACCCAAGTAATGATTAACATTATTTTATGCAAAAGTGACCACTAACAAAGTAATCTTCTTCTTCTAGTCCGTTCTTCTTCTTCTTCTAGTCTCTATCTTCTGCTTTTCTTAAGAGCGTCTGTGTGTTTAACGCGGTTCAGTCGCGAATGTTTTTCAGCCAGGATATTTGTCGTCTCTCAGGACTCATTTTTCCTTCGATTTTACCCTTCATCAGCTGCAACAACTCGTACTTATCATTTCTAAGTATGTGCCCCAAATATGCTGTCTTTCGCCTTTTAATGGTGGTCAAAAGTTCTCTGTCTCTTCCCATTCTGTTCAACACCATTTCGTTCGTAATATCATCGGTCCATGGTACATATCTTCAAAATTCTCCTAAAAAGCCACATTTCAAAAGTTTCCCGTTTTCTCATTAAGTCAACATTAACAGTCCAGGCTTCGACACCATAAAGAAGAATAGAGTGGATATAACAATTTACCATCTGATATCGGATTTGCAGATTGAGTCTTTGGTTACTCAGAAATTTCCTCATCTTCTTTTTAACAGCGTACCCAGAAAGGCGCTCTTGATTGCTCTATTCTTGAGCGAATTTCTGATTTCGAATTTAGATCCAGACTCCTAAGTATTTCATTTTATCCACTTGCTCAATATCTTCATTTTTTATCTGGATCCTTGTAATGACTTTGCCCCTCTTACTGATAACCATTGTTTTTGTTTTCTTTATGTTTATTGTTAGACCAAGCTGTTCCCCAATATCACAAATTGTGTTTAGTAACGTGTGCAGATCTGTCTCACTTTCAGCGATAATGACTGTATCGTCAGCATAACGGATGTTATTTATATTTTCACCATTTACCTTGATCCCTTCTGCATAGTTTTCAAGTGTTTGCATAAATAACTCTTCGAAATATATATTAAATAGTAATGATGAAAGTTCACAACCCTGTCTCACTCCTCTACTTATCTGTTGCGCATCCGTGCTATTTCCATCTAATGTTAGCACAGCCTGTTGGTTCCAATAGAGATTTCTCACTATGTTAATGTCATTTTTGTTGAGTCCTTTTATCTTGAGATATTTCATGAGAATGTTATGTTTAACTTTGTCGAAAACTTTCTCATAGTCTATAAACGCAACGAAAAATCTTTTTGTTAAAAAAAAATCCACAAGGAAAATAATTCTTGCAGCTGGCTGTATACCACGTATCACAAAAAGAGGTTAATCTTTGTATATGGGTATATTTTATAAAAACCCTTAAAAGGGCTACATTAAAAACACGAACGTTTTCGGAACAACAGTTCCATCATCAGGTTAAAATACCTAAAATAAGTATAAACCATTTAATTAAAGCAAACGTGGTTTAAAATGTTGACTAAGGTTAAAAAAGCAAAATGGTTATACTTACAGGTTACCATGCCTGAGCCACCAAAATATTTGGGTAAAAACCCTTTAAAATATATTATGTTACCAAAGATTGTACATGATGTTGATTATATTATTTGATGTTTAATATTTTAATTAAATTTTACTTCAGGTAACATACACCCATGCTTAAAGTGAGTTCCAGTGTCCGGAGAGTAAACCTCTTCAAACGGACTTCAGCTGGTAACTGATTGACAAGTTACCCATGAACGGTGTCAAAAACAAAATGTCAATGTACCATGAAACAATATTAGTTAAACCTAGCATTACTACAGCCAAAAGATTCAAAACTTTGATGATGTTAAAATGATAACAGCAATCCAGGTGTTGGGATTTAAAATTTTTTTAATTATTTAATATTGGATATAAAATATGTAAAATTACTGATGTTGTTAAAGGTCATGTTTAAGAGAATGACGTATGTATTAGGCAGCTTATATTACTCTTTGTCGTATGGAGTGTGGTCTAAAAAGTGTAATTTGTGACAAATTAGCTTAAATATATGGAATTGTCCTTTTATGTTGCTCACATCTAGGACAAGGAAAATTGAATAGTATATATTTGTAGCTAATGTAAGACTTCGTATTACTGTACTGTTCTTAAGGTAAAAAAGTTTAATATAAGTGAGTCCAATAGATTGAGAAAAGGGATTAAAAATCTTCCGGCTGAAGGAATTAAAGTTGTATGGAATTAATTTAAAATTGAAAAGGATGAGCTCCTCACAGACTTGATAAGAATAAAAGTAAAGGAAATGACTAAAGAATAAAGGAGAGGGGGTTAAAGGAAAATAAAAGAGTTAATCAACAAATTAGAGATAATAGAGGTCCTTCATGCTTAAGCTCAAGCATCTAGCATCCTGAACAAAATATATTTTGGTTGTATTAAATTTGGTACATAAAAGCCTGAAATTTTATTTGTGAGTGTGCTGTACTAAGTTGTTGACTAAGAGAGGGAAGCAATGGTTGATTAAGGGTTTTGGTAAAGTGGGAAATAGTGAATTATGATAAATTGTTGGGTTATGTTTAAATGGTTACTGAGTTTAGAACTAATGAGTGGATGGTAGATATATGAAATGACAGAGAACTAGCAAAAGAAAAAGAATGGACAGGAATATGATGTAAACGTGAAGATTGTAAAAATGATGAAATAGTGAGGTATGATAGATATGGTAGGTTATGAAGTTAACAATAGGGGCGGAAAAATTTGGAGGGAGGGTTGTGACAATAGTGTAAAGAGAATGGTTGTTTAAAGCAACAATTGTTGAAAAGGATTAAGGTGTTGACGTTTATAGAGGAAGGTCAGATAAAGATCTTGAATCTTTTTTTTTATCTTTTTGTTGATCTCGACATTTTTGGGCAAGAGTTGTGAAACTATACAGAGCTTCCACTGTTCCGAAGCCGTTACGAAAGCCAAACTGTCTATTACTCATACCCGCTTCGCACTTTCTAAATATTCTTGCTATAATCTTTAAAAATGTTTTTAATAAGTGTGGCTGATTAATCTATAGTCATTACAGTGTTTGGGGTTCTTGGTTTTTGGTAGCGGAACAAAGGTTGATAGCAGCCATTCTGTAGGTATCCCACCAGATTTGTATATATATGTTGTTAAAGAGTATAGTTAACAAAGTAATATAACCATAAAAATAAGTATGCGATAAATAATTGGTGACATACACGTTGATATATATTCAATCTACCATAAAAAAAAATGTAAAAAGATTTTCGTTTTTGTTTGTGCTCCGTTAAAATTATTAACACCATGAAATAATGTTTCATCATCATCATCATCTTGGTGCTACAGCCCTTAGAGGGCCTCGACCTTCTCAAGCTTTCTACGCCATTCTATTCTGTCCCTCGCTTGCATTTTCCAGTTGCCGACTCCGATCTTCTCGGCATCTTGTGTTACCCCGACCATCCACCTCAGCTTTGGTCTACCCCGTCTTCTCATTCCCACGGGTTGCGCTGTTAGAATCTTTTTTATCATGTTTGACTCAGGGGCCCGGGCTACATGTCCTGTCCACTGCAGGCTGTTTCACTTAATTATAGTGGTAATATCTTTACCATCAAACGTATGCTTGTAAATATTCTGCAGTTCAAGAAATAATGTTTCAATACTTTTAAATAACAATTTATTTTTAAACGCATAAGTATATAATAAAAAGCACCAACTATACAAGCAAAATCATTCAGTTCAAACCGACGTCTCAAGAGTAAAAATGGGAAAAAACCGTTTCTTTTGATAGCTTGACTCTTTAAATCGACTGCCCGCTCAGAATAGCTATTCATTTTCAAACAAACAATAGCAGTAATAACATGAAATCAAAAAGTAAAAAATCTCGAAAAAAGTATATATATATATATATATATATATATATATATATATATATATATATATATATATATATATATATATATATAATATAAAGTTTTATTTTGGAGTTGCAGTCATTAATAGGGCAGGAAAGTGAAACTCTTTGTTCTTTATCTAGCTTTCGCAAAACAAAAATTTATTTGCTTCTTCAGGATATGCTAAAATATGGTATCAGTAAATACAATGAAATTAAAATTAAATAGCATTGTATAAAACTAGTATAAAAACTTACAACATGAGGTTAATCCATTAAATTTTCAAATTTACAAAACATTAAAACTTAACTTATTTAAATTATCTAGTTATGTAAGTACAATATTTTAATTTTATTTAATTGTGTACAATTTCATTATGACATTGATTATGTTCATGTTTGATTTATGTCAGAAAGACACTCGTTTCTGTTTATTATATTTTTTGTTGTTGATAACTAGCTCTTGATTGTTATTATGGTTACGTACGAAGTGGCGCCAAATATGAATATTTAAATTTTTTGAAATTATAGTATTTATAGTCAGAAAATCTAATATTAGAAAATTATAGTATTAATTTTCGTAAGACAGAATGTAATTATAGATATTGCTTAGTTTATCAATATCAGTTTTTTTATTAACGCATTGATATTTATTTATGCATACCATTTCTAAGAATTCTCTTTTATTTAATTGGTTTTCACGTCTTAATATATTAGTTTCATTGAAATTAAATGAATGATTTTTATTAATTGCATGATCTATTAATGCACACGTATTTTTATTATTTCTAAGGTCACTTTTATGTGATGTTAGTCTGCCTATTAGATTTCTAGATGTGTGTACGATGTATGACTTATCACAATTTTCGCATGGTATTATATAAACTACATTTGAACTTTTCATAATGCTAATGGGTGATTTAGTTTTTGTATACAATGATGCTAATGTTTTAACATTTTTAGTTGCAATTTTAATATCAGAATAGTTAGCAAAGACTTTAGTTAGTTTGGATGTTAATGTTGGTATGTAAGGTAGTGATGTGAAAGTAAATTGAGATTGCACGATTTGTTGATTTGGTTCTCTTGTTTGATTCATGTCAATCATTTTATTAGGATTGTTAAATAAAAATTTGTTAATTATTTTAATTGGGTATGAATTCTCTAATAAAATATCTTTAAGTTCTAATAACCCTTTGTTGATGTTATTGATGTGTGATAATTTGACTATTCTGTTTTTTAAAGCCAATATCAAATTTATTGTCATATACAGAAAACCTATATTTAGTAACAGATTTATTAATTATCATTCACAACATCCACCTCATATGAAAATATGAGTTATTGTAAGTTTTATACTAGTTTTATACAATGCTATTTAATTTTAATTTTATTGTATTTACTGATACCATATTTTAGCATATCCTAAAGAAGCAAATAAATTTTGCGAAAGCTAGATAAAGAACAAAGAGTTTCACTTTCCTGCCCTATTAATGACTGCAATCCCAAAATAAAACTTTATTTTACATGACGTGTCAGTCAATAATACCTAACTACTTTATATATATATATATATATATATATATATATATATATATAATATATATATATATATATAAATCTATATACTTAAGATAGAGAACATTTATTTCTCTTACAAAGGAATGATCCGATACTTTCTCGGATCATTCCTATGTAACCTATTTCGCCAACTCACCTCTATTCAAGATCTCTTTGGTCTTTACTTTTGAAAAACAAATGCCGCCCAGGCTTGCTGAATGAAGCTTTATTGTAATTTTATGCGAACTTGTTTTATGATTTTTTGTTAACTTGTTCTGTCGGTATTATAAAGCAAACTGTTACATGGAAACAGACATTTAATGTTTCTAAATCGTTCCAGCTGTAAGTAGTTTTAAGAAAAAACTGTTTGCGACATATTGAAAACAAATCAAAAAGTTTTTCATGAGTGTATGTATCTTTCTTTGGAGAATTAACTAGGATGTTTAACAATAATAAATTGATTTACTTAAAAAGGAAAAAGTTTAATTCTTAAAAGTTTTAGATTTATTAATAACATGACAAAAGCAATGGAATCAGACAATGAGGATCATAAAGTGAGCTAAAAAATTCTTATAACAGGGTAACAGAAAAGGCACCAGGATGAAAAAATATTAAAATTTTTATATATATTTATTTATTTAGCTTTATTGAGTTTCTTGAACTATACTATATTTAATATAAAATCAGTATTTCTTGGGTTAAGGTTCAATAAGAAATATTAATTTTGGAACTAGATTTTATTGTGCCATTTAAATAAAAGTTTCAGCAGGTAATCCTTGCCTTTGACAAGATTCTAAAATATACAAGATTGAGAATAAAAACTTACGAAACCACTGTTTTGAATGTTTGGTTAAAAGATTCTCTAGTTGTTCGGATAAACATTTTATATATGGAAGAGTTGTATATATAGTCTTGGTACTGTTGGTTTTATTGGTATTGTAAAATTTATTTGGTCTTAATTTGAAAACCGTTTCGATTAGATGTTAGGGATATGCATTAATTAGAACATTTTTTGTATTTTTTAATGCAGTTGGTCTGTACATGACAGACTCTTCTAAATCTTTCAATCCCAGCTAAGCAATGACGGCTGATCCCAGACAATAATACTTCTCCATTAAGTGTGTGAAAAATTGGGAGACAAGCATATCTTTCTAATTTATTATTGCAACTCTCGTTGATTGTCCAAACTCGCACGTATATACGAATTAAGAGACTAATTTTACACGTATCTACAGACAGAATCACATAATGATGTGCAAAACTTTATTAATACAAAGTTTATAACAAAATTGGTTTTATCTTTGTGACATATTTAACAAATTAAATGATCTTAATAAGTCTTTATAGGGAAACAATACTTATATTCTGTTTTTGTCAGATCAAATTACGTTGTTTTAGAACAATTTACTCTTATGGAAGAGAAAATGAGATCAAGTAATCCATTGTTTGTTTGTTTTGGAAAGTATTCTACAAAAAAATCGATAGAAATCCTTGACTCCTCTTTAAAAATAATATTTACACAGCACTTGCTAATATTAAAAGAACACTTTGAAAAATATTTTCCTGATAATCTGGAGCAATATGACTGGAGAAATACGGGTTAGAAATAGTTTCCAGTCGCGTACACCATCGAGATTTTCAACAGACGAAGCAGAACAAATACAAGAATTGTCCTGAGATTCCAATCCTGAGAGTTTTAGAACAAGAAGCAATTATATACCATTTTTAAACGACAATAAACCAAAAAACTTCCTCGTATTGATCAATATTTCTTACCTGTAGCATCTTTTAAATAATGGAAAAGATTCTAAGTAAAAGATTTAAATGGTACTTAGAAAGAAAAAATCTCCTTACATCTATCCAAAGTGGATACCAATCAGAACGGTCTTCAATACATATCATAGCATTAGAATCTGAAATGCATAGGGCCTATATACATAAACAAAAATTTATTTATTTATTTTCTTTGATATCACAAAAGCATTTAACACCATATGAACATATCACTTAAAAACAATGAAAAACTGAAAAATAGATATAAAATTAATAGCCTTTCTCAAAAAGTTCTTTTGGAGAACAGAAGTATAAAAGTTAAAATAAACGGTGTCATATCAACTACGAAATCATTGGAAAACGGCATCTCTCAAGGATCTGTATTAAGCCACCTGCTGTTTTTATTAGAATTAAATAACGTAATCATTTTTCCATCCAATCTATAGCATTACGCATAGTTTTCGGAGTTTTTGGAACCACGTCAAATAGCAGCCTTCAAGTTCTAGCATGAGAACCGCCATTAATTCTTAGAAAGCGATATTTTCCAAAGAGTAAGAAAAAAGAAGTACTTGTGACTCGTTTGGAAAAAATATATAAATGTTTTGGATGGGTTGGAGTCAATAAAAGCGCTATTGGTTATCTATTTTTTATCTCGAGCTTTCAATTGTGTTTACAATTATTATCAAGAGCTGCTAAAAAATACAAAATATCTTACAAAGTTGAACTAGAAAGAAAAAAATTTCTTGTTAACTCACCAAATAAAAATAGTTTGGTTAAAAAAATTGCTGCTAACATATTTCAAAAAGAATTATTATAAAAATGTTCTTATCTAATAAATGTTAATATAATCATAATAAATGAAATTTTAATATAATTTTGAAAAAGTTTCTTAACACAAAAATAATTGAATTTATAAATAAGTTAGAATAGCGACCAATTACAATTAAGCCTCAATGTCATAAATGCCAACTTAAAATTTTTATTTTTGACAATTATATTACCAAAAATAAAATTTTGTTAAAAATAATTTTGTGTTTAGTAACAAAAAAGAAGAAGATTTATTCACCATTGATATATGTCTGAAAAAATGTAAAAAATATATGGAAAATTAAATCAAAATGTGATATTTTACTGGTTTCATATATACTACAAAGAAATAATATAATTATAAATTTTACTTAGATTTTGAAATTCTGATCTTTTGTTTAAATTATTATCACTTTTGCTAATACAAACCATTTCCAAAAAAGTTCTTTTGAATTATAATAATTGACATCTTAACTAATGTTTATAATTTAAACAACAATTTTTACATTAAAGATTCATTTGATTTTAATTCTTTCATTAATAATTTCCAATTACCACAAAATTATGTTTTAGTTATTTTTGATGTAACATCTCTTTTTACCAATTTACCTTTAGATTTAATCATAAGTAGTGTTGAAAAACATTGGAATGAGATTTCGCAATATACTAATATTGATTTATTACATTTCAAAACACTTTGCTTTGTTTTTGATTCTAATATTTTTATATTTAATAGTGTCTTTTATAAACAAATTTTTGGTAGTCCTATGGGATCTAGTCTTTCACCCATTCTAAGTAGCTATGTCATGGATGATGTTATCAGTGATTGTATCAACAATTGCACTTTTTTCATTCCTTTTATTAAAAGATATGTAGATGATTTAGTTTTGACACTTCCTAAACACAAGATTCATGAAACAGTCAACATTTTCAACAATCATAGTCAACATATACAATTTACAGTTGAGGAGAGGTAGATAATTCTCTACCATTCCTTGACATGAGAATTGTAAGAAATACAGACAATATGTTGAAAACCAGATGGTTCAGAAAGCCCGTATGTAGTAATAGATTTATAAGCTATTACTCTCATCATCCAAATAAGATGAAAATGAACCTTATAACAGGATTAAAAGAACGTGTTTTAAAGCTTTCTCATCCAGATTATCTACAAGAAGATCTTCAGTTATTAAAAAATATTTTAATTGAAAACTCTTATCCTCCAGATATGCTACATGGGATGCTTTTTTCTAATATTGTTAATATAAATAACTTAACACCATTTTTTGCTAAATCTCCGAACATTGTATCCAACATTCAGAACATCTATTATCATTCACTACCTTTTATACCATCATTAACACTTAAATTAATACAAACACTGAAGGTTATTGACAATATAAAAATAGCAACAAAGAACATCAAAACTATTTCATCTTTATATTCCAAAACTAAGTATCCTATAGACAAATTAGATAAAACAAATATAGTATACAGCATTAGTTGTACTCAGTGTGAAGCTGAGTATGTTGGTGAGACCGGAAGAAATCTTTCAAATCGCATTATTTCTCACAAAAGTGATTGCAGAACTAAAAAACCATCTTGTGCTTTGGCAGAGCATGTAATCGATAAAGACCATATTATGGATTTTGATAACATTAAAATTTTGTGTAGTGAAAGTAATAAATTCAAAAGGACTTTTTTGGAAATGGTTTGTATTAGCAAAATGATAATAATTTAAACAAAAGATCAGAAATTCAAAATCTAAGTAAAATTTATAATTATATTATTTCTTTGTAGTTTATATATGAAACCAGTAAAATATCACATTTTGATTTAATTTTCCACATATTTGTTACATTTTTTCAGACATCTATCAAACCAGATGTTACTTCTGCTTTACTACCGCTCCCAGCTCAAAGACATGACCAAGTTGTACTCAAAAAACTGCGGCTGTCATACAAAATTATTTACACATGGATATCATCTCCAAGGACATTCAGCAGATTTGCCACAACTGTTAATTACCAATTTCAGTGCAGCATAAATGATCGACTGTCCAGTGTACTCAACAGAAAGATTAAAAGAAAAAATACCACACAATCTGAAAGAAGTTCTAATTGAAGACGTCAGTAAAACAATAAACTTTTTCAAAAATTGTAATTTTTGCAAAATGTTTGTATTTTTCAAAACTGCTATGTAAAATTATATGTTATGTGTAATAACTTTTCTAAAATAAAAATAAACCACCCCGCTAATAAACCTAGAGGTTGATGCAGTAAAAACACTGTTTGAATTTTAGACCTCAGTTTCTCACAAATATCGTGCCATCAGCACTGCAGCATTAAAGGTTTTATTACCATTTGGTACTTCGTACTTATGCGAAACAGGCTTTTCTGCAGTTGCACTAATGAAGAATGAGTACAGGTAGAGAAATAAATCAGAAAGGGCAATTTCCAAACTGGGGCCCTGGTTTCAGAATCTATGCTTAGAAAAGCATGCATATCTTTCTCATTGCCCGACCAGATAGATAAATATCTCTTTTTATTTTTATGCTTATGTTTTGATTTTGATCTTATTTCCTAATAAAAATTATAAATTTCCAAATAATGTTAGTCACAAAGGCGTCATAATTCAAATAAGTTTGGAAAGCCCGGGTGTAAGTAAGAGTTTCTGAAAAAAAAAACAAGACTGTTGGAAATTTACTTTCAAAAGCAAAATGTTAAAGAATATTATTATGTGGTATTATAACCAAAATAGATTTTAAAAAATTAATCCTTACTGATGTAATTAGTTTACTGTAACCACACATAATTGTCTACGACCACAAACGCTTCATAAATTAACAATTTTATTTCATAAAATACGCATTATGTAGGTACATTAACCGCACGAAACAATTTCCTTGCAATATTCTACAAAAAGGAATACTTGTTTACCTAAATCTCACTCGTGCAAAAATATAACTACAAAAACCTGACGATAATGTTTAATTATGGTGCTATAAACCGTTACAGAAATTACAACGTGGTTGGAAATTGAAATTTCGCAAAAACTAAAAGTATAATCTAACCTAAGTAGCTCACAGTATGGTTTCAGGAAAGGTTGTTCGGAATTTGATCTTAATATTCACATTAATATAGAATTCAAAACAGCAAAAACAGAAAGTAAATAATAAAAAAAAACCAAATCTAACTGGGACAATAAGAAAATCTGCAGATTACAAATTTAATTGTGGCACTTGTTTCAAGTTTTTTTTTTTATAAAATTAGAATCTTTAATAACAATAGTAGGAAATTACTATTTAAATATGGGAATAAGCCACAATTATTAATTAATAATTGTGGTTTATTCCATTTAAATAGTAATTACTTTAACATGCCACAAGAAAATAGCTTCAGAACAATAATAGTAGGAAAATTTTAGTTACATCAAATATACAATAAAAAAAAATTCGATTTTAAAAAAACCAAGTTTTTTAAAATTGTTTATAATACAGAAAAATAGTTTACCTTCTTCTTCTTATATCCTTTTACCCCCTTAGGCGTCGGATTGAATTTCCTTTATTCTTTCCTATTTCTTCGATCTGGTCTATCCATTTACATTTGAGTTTTCCAATTCTCTTTTTCTGTCTACTTCCCAATTCTAATATTTGCCTTGTAATTCTTCTGTTTAACGTACTCAGTAATATGTTTCTGCCCTGTCATTCGTCTCTTTATTTCTTATTCTGTCCCATTTTTCCGGTTATTTCTCAAACGTTTCATTTCGATTGCGTTGATTTTAGATTTATGTTTTTTTTTGTTAATTATCCAGATTTTAGTTGCGTATGTTTTTATCGACTTGTTCCATAATATTTTAGATACATCTAGTTCTTCCAGGCATTTTTATGTTTTTTGTTGTCAATCGAATCAAAAGCGGAGGTGGATTTTTGCAGAAAAAGTTGTGTGATACCTTCAGTAATAATAATTGGCTTATCCTCCCTTTCAAATAGGTCGGTAACATTATTAAAAACATTAAAGTATTTAAAAATTACTAAGAACATCGTTTTTTTTGCTTTCCTTGCTTATAACTTTAAAACAATTCATTTTGGAGCAAAGTTATACAGAAATAAAACTGTAATTTAATTTTCTATAAGGCTGGTTAAACATGTTTCAATTTAATTACCTTTACTGCAAAATAGCAATAAATACAAAAAAGAGGGAGAAATAAGCCTTATCTTATTCAATGCTTTTCAACCACTTAGATTGCATTTAAGACTTTCATAATTCATCTAAAAAAATTTTATAATATAATAAAACGGCCCACCAAATTTTGTTAAAATAGTTATAATAGATTTCGAATAATAATTTTACAATCTAAATATTTTAAAAAAAAATTAAATTTTTTATATTTAGTTCAATAAAAATTACTTTTTTACTATTAAAACTTCGCATTACAAGAATTAAAATATTTATTCGACTTTCTTCTTCTTCTTGATGTGCCTATCCGTTACCAATGTTGGCGATCATCATGGCAATCTTTATCTTATCTGCAGCAGCGCGGAAAAGCTACACAGATGTTGTATTGAACCAGATTCTGAGGTTCTTTAACCAAGATGTTCTTCTTCTTCCTGGACCTCGTTTTCCAAATATTTTTCCTTGCAGGATGGCTTGAAAGAGAGCATATCTGATAGCAAAAGATGATAAATTAACGTTTGCTTTGGTTTCTTGAAGAAAATAATCTTATAGATGCAGCACAGTCGGGATTCAGACCCAATCGAAGTACGATGGATAACCTGGTACTTCTCCATACAGAAATAATCCAAGCTATATCAAATAAGAATGAAGTCATCACAGTTGCCTTAGACTTAGAAAGCGCTTTTGACACAATAAACAGAGCTGTTATTATTAGAAAACTTGAGCAACTCAATTTAACGGGTAATATTATCACCTTTATAAACAATTTCCTACAAGAGAGATCATTCAAAGTAGTTACAAATGGAAAAAACATCTACATCACATATCTCACAAAATGGAGTACCCCAAGGCTCAGTTCTCAGCCCCACACTATTCCTTCTTAGCATCAACGATATAAACTCTCTTGTTCTCCCTCCAATAAAATACTCAATATACGCAGATGACCTTGTTCTCTATTGCCAAGGTAAAGTTACAAGGAGCACATGCTCCTTACTCCAAAACACTCTTAACAATCTTCATAACTGGTCCACTAAAATTGGAGTCAAATTTTCATCGGGAAAATCTAAAGTCATAAACTTCTCTAGAAGACATCACACTCACCCTCCTCTACTTCATCTAAATGGCTCTCCTCTTCAAGTTGTTGATAAACACAAATTCTTAGGAGTAATATTCGATAAAAGACTCACATGGAGAGATCAGATACAGAATACAAAAACAAACTGCCTAAATAGAATCAACATCTTAAAAACTCTAGCTCATCATCAATGGGGGGCAGAAGAGAAAGTCCTCTTAAGAATTTACAGAACATTGATCCGCTCTAGGTTGGATTACGGAAGCATTCTTTACATATCTGCTTCCGATACTCACCTTAAAAGTCTGAATACAATTCACAACACTTCTTTACGCATTAGCCTTAGCGCCTTTAAATCAAGTCCTTCTGAAAGTCTTTATATCGAATCCTCAGAACCTCCACTTTTTATAAGACGGCAACGTTTACTTCTATCCTACTTCTCTAGAATTTCTGCTAATCCAAAAAACCCAGTAATTAAACTAATTAATACTCCCCACTCTGTCCCAGATAATAGTCACCCTCGAGCACATTCTCTCTCACAAATTTTAAAAAGTTTGCTAAAAGACACAGATCTAAAACTCACAACTCCGTTTACTACGTCCAGAATCCCCCCGTGGACCAAAAAGCTACCTACTGTCCTTACCAGCTTGAACCGATACAAAAAAGAAGAAACGCCCAGAACTCTCACACAGCCGAACTGTATAGAATACTCAAGGCATTAGACTCGCCCATTTCTAATGAGAAATCATTAGCAATTTGCACCGATTCTCTCTCCGCCATTGACTCAATCAGAAATATATACTCCATCCATCCCATTGTATAGTGCATCCACAGTATCTGCCAAGAGCAGTCAAAGAATGGTGTTTCAGTAACTATCATCTGGATACCATCCCATGTTGGTATCAATGGAAATGAGAACGCTAATCATGCAGCAAAACTGGCCTGCTCCTTAGAAAATATGGAAAACATACAACTTCACCAAGACCTAAAGGCCAATATCAAGAACAACGTACTAAGCACTTGGCAAACACACTGGAATGTACAAAATACAAAACTACGCACAATTCAACCAACTGTTACCTCCACCACCATGCCATAAATGAGCAGAAAAGACAATATTATCATCAGAAGGCTCATAATAGGTCACACTCGTCTTACTCATGGATATCTGATGTCGTCTGAAAACCATCCTCGCTGTGAACATTGTAATGAGTCCTTAACAGTCCAGCACATATTACTAGAATGCGTCCACTACAAACCTCAAAGAGACTACTACAACTTTCCAAATAATTTAAGTGATCTACTTGGTTCTACAAACATGTACAGTGCCATAATTCGTTTCCTAAAAGACTGTCACCTTTACTACTTAGTGTAACTATATTGAGATGTTGTTAATGTATCTTAACTTGTACATAACAGATTGTATATGTATGTAAACATAAGTATATTGTAATAAACTTGTACCAGTGTCAATGGCCCATAGTTGCCGAGACACTTTAATTTAAAATAAAAAAAAAAAAAAAATTAAAAAAAAAAAAAATTCCTGTTTCTTTTAGTATTTGCATCATCTTGGCGTGCTGTACTCGATCAAACGCTTTCTCTTAATCAACCTTAATCAAATACCACTAAATCTTGTCAAAGTACTTCCTTCAGCACCACCGCTTCTTCTTCTATCACATAATTTACAGAGGTCCAAGAAGACTTAAATATGAATTTGTCAAAATGCTATACAGCAGATAATCATTTATCAATACCTTCCTTTAATTTCAGTAATTGTACTATTTCGAATATTAATGTTTACAATAATAAAACTACCACAAAGAAAAATTAAGCTTTGAATAAAGTTTATGAAAGCTGAAAAAATTGTTAAAACATTGAAAAAACATTAACGCGCTCGCTCCGATCACGCGTTAAAATATCTCAATTGTTAATCGCCCTTATTAATACACTTGTTGGTTAAATAACTATTAATTGCTATATATTTATTGCGGTATAAGATTATTTTTCAATTTTGTGCTGGTATATCGGCGAAATGACGAATCAATAAAGACAAAAGTCGACTAAAACCAGTTAAGCACAAAGAAGGCACAAAACTTGTCACCGCGGTTGAACAATACGCTTCGCACAATCTCGCGGCCTCTTTGAGCTGACTTCTTGATTATTTCAATCATACATGAATAGGGGTGGTCGAATTTAGAGAGATTCGTTCTCCGTATTGATCGCCCGAGATTTAATCGGCTTGGTTTGCGGCGTGATTTGTAGTTTATACACGAGGTTAAAGGAACTATTGAAAGGCCAGATATAATTTAGAATTAGTGTCAAGGAATTTTATGTATTCGAGGGGTGATGTACTCGTAAAAGCTCTGAAAGTTAGTGTCGCTCAGGAAACATCAACAATAATTCAAAGTGAAATTGCTATTGTAATTTCATTTTGGAAACAGTCCTCCAGACCTTAATCACTTTGATTCCCTATAATTTGATATCATATATATCTGGGATAAGGGAATATTACGCTTAGTTAGAGTGAGAGTCGCATGGTTTAAATATGAAAAAAAAATTAACTCCAACGTTCAGCGGCGTACATAATAACTAATGTTATGGCCATTTTAAAGAATTTTCCTTTCATTTTCATTGGAATCTTTCACTCGTGTCCTTCCATTTAATATATTTTGCTCTAATTCTACTATTAGCATCTCCATTTATTTCCCCATTACTTTGTAATGCCGATCCTAGATATATCAGATTATTCCTGTTTGCGTTTATCTATATTATATTTCAAGTTTGTTGATAACTATTTACTATTTTTATTGGATATGAGTCACACTTTTATTTGAAATAGGTTTATCTTGACGATTAGATTTCCACTTCGGAAATCGTTATCAAAATACAAAATATTAATAATTTATAATCATATATTTATGTTGAGATCAAAGATATGGAGTAATCCATATCTTTGTGTAATTTAGATATATCATTTCCACAGTTGTATTATTTATTTATCGTATGGCAATTACAACACATTTAGAACAAAATTACAAACACTAGTAATATAGGTATATGACAAACTTTAAATAGTTACAAACAAACATCAAGTGTATTAATATAATCAATTGACTCTGAAGTTGCAAACAGGAAGTCTTCAGGGCTACCATTGTAGGAATTTGAGGGACACTCTTCAATAATGTGCTCGACGGTTTGGTTCTCCCCACAGTCACATTGAGGAGACTTGTTCTTTCCCCATTTATGTAGCATGTATGCACATCTGCCATGTCTAGTTCGGATCCTATTTAGAGTAGACCATATTTTGCGTGGAAGATCAAAACCTGGTGGCTTGTGGGTAATGCAGGGCATGTTATTTTGCCATGCATTCCATTCTTGGGATCATGCATTCGTGATGTTGAACTCCTCATGTATCATTCTTGCCGTTTTCATTGGTGCTTTTCTAGAACGGAGACGGGTATTTCGTGCATCCTCGGTATCTTGGTGGATCGGCAGGTTTATATTGTCCATGATCTTTTTGTATTCACGTGTAAGTGCGTCAACTCGTCATAAATGTGGAGGGAGGTGGGATGTGACTTAATACTGGAAGACATTGGGTGGGAGTTGATTTAATTGTACCAGCTATCATCCTCATAGTGCTGTGAAGCTGGGTGTCGACCTTTTTTACGTGTTGACTGTGTAGCCAAACTGAAGCACAATATTCAGCGGTCGAGAAAACAAGGGCTAAGGAAGGGCTAGAGTGGAGAGTGGAAGCCGATGCTCCCCAGGTGGTACCGCAGAGCTTCTGTATAATGTTATTTCTTGTACTCAACTTTTGGGCAGTTTTTGTTAAATGCTCTTTAAATGATAGCGTTCTGTCTAGTGTTACGTCCAGGTACTTCGGTGTTTTGTTGTGTGTAAGTGCGGTATTTTCAAACCGTATGTTGAGTTCCTTTCCAGCAAATTTCTGTTCAGGTGAAAGCAACTAACTTCTGTTTTGGATGCATTTGGTTAAAGTCGCCACTTGCGAAAATATTTGCCCCATATACATAAGTCTGCCGTCAGAACTTCTTTAGACGTTTCTAGTGTTCTACATCGTATAGTGAGGGCCCAGTCATCGGCGTATACGAACTTTCTTGATTGTGTTTCCGGCATATCTGCTAGGTATAAGCTAAATAGTAGTGGAGGAAGCACTGACCCCTGTGGTAGGCCATTTTTAAGTTTCTTTGGTGGGCTGATATCTGTGCCCATCACTACTTGAAACATTTGGTCAGTGAGCATGCTATCTATTAGGCGTGCCATTAGTTTACAGGGGATTGCACGGAGAATATTGTATATAAGGCCCTCTCTCCATACTGTATCGTAAGCTGCCGAGAGATCAATAAATGCCGCTGAAGTTTTAAGTCTTCTTTGGAAACCCGCTCCGATGTAGGTGGTGAGTGATATTACCTGGCCCGCGCAGCTTCGTTCTTGTCGAAAACCCGCTTGTTCGACTAGGATCATCTGGAACAGTTCTGTACTAATTATATTATATATAAGCCTCTCTAATAGTTTGTAGATGGCACAGAGAAGCGCAATTGGTCTGTAGTTTTTTAGGTTGTCGGCGGGTTTGCCTGGCTTTACTATGGCTATTATCTTAGAGCTCTTTAGTTCTTGTTGAATATTTCCAGTTTCCATGATATCTGTGAAAAATCGAGCCAGCCAAACTTTTGTATACTTGCCACAATTTATTAGGAATTCAGGGTGAACATTATCAAATCCTGGTGCTTTTGCTGGCTTAACGTCTTTAAGAGCCTCTGATATGTCTTCGCTGGTGAAGGAAAGGAAATACTCCGTTTCTGTGGCTACATGTTTTAAAGTTTTAAGTTCTCTCTTTACGTAGATGGTGTGTGCTTTATCCTTTGGTGCCCTGGATGTTTTTACTATATGTAATGCTACAGCATCTGGCTTTACGGCTGCCTTTCGGAGTTTCGTACGGATAGTTTCCACAGTTGTATGTTTTAACATATCCCACTGTTGGTCAGTTGGTCTCGAGTAATGCTTTAAAATTTTCATATTTATGGTTTTCCTATTGACTGTAGGTTTGACTGAACCAGTGGAATTATACTCCAATTTGCATACCTTGTATTTAACTTTGATTTTTAATTCTAAGTATTTCAATTTCATATTTCAATTTCTTCTTTTGTACAGTATTGGTAGTGCTTGGTAGACCTTTTTAGTGTAGTCAAACAACCACTATCTAACAGATTGTTTAGTCTAGTTCTTACATTCACACTCTATGATTACTTCATTTGCTCCCAAATTAACACCTAACTTATCACTGACAGGTTTGAGTGTGAGATCTTGATTATGCAGTCTACATATAGTAATTAATACAATTTCATATTTCATCATTGGACTTTTGGTCAATGTTCAGTTTACTATAGAATTTTGAAGCGTGCAGATTGCCATGATTGTGACTACTTATCCAAGTTGTCATATGTCAGATGTCACTTTCACATATCCGTTAAGACCAGGCCGTTGCCCACAATGTAGCTTCGAAATAATTTTAAACTGTTTGTACTTTATTTATTGTTAGTTTTTGTGTAAATGTAATTTATGTATATAACAATTATTGGCGTGCTGGATAGCCAACATTTTTGACGTAGTAAGTCTAAAAAGTTATATAAATATTTATTATCAACTATCAACTTCGAGTTTTCTCGAAGTTAACTAATCTTCCTTCCCTTGAAAAAAGGTTTCTTGGCTTATATCAGATGCCACAGAAGGTGCTCTGAGAATCAAAGTATTTGGGCAAGATTTAATAAAAAACTGTGCTTGATATCTGCCTTTTATTTGAGTAAAATTAATAATTTAAAATAATTTTGTTTTCGTTACTTGGTAAAAGAAATTGTTCTATGATTAGAATAATTGCCAAAGAATAAAAAACTGTATAATTGCAGGTCAAGATTTGGTCATAAATAAATCCATGATACCTTGGACAGGGCGTTTACTGTTTCGGCAGTATAAATATAAAAAATAAGGCGCATAAGTGTGGTGTAAAGATGTATAGGTTATGTAGTACTAACAAGTATATAGTTAACTTTAAACTTTATTCAGGTAAATGTGATACTGTGACAGAAAAACCTCATGCTGAACATATCGCAAATTCGTTGATGCAAAATTATTTTGGAAATGTACACAATCTTTTTTGTAATAACTATTATACATCAATAAAACTGGCAACAATGCTTGAAAATATTAAAACAAGAATTTTCCTAGTGTCGTATTATCCAAACTCAAGTAAGGTGAAGTCATAGGAAGACTGCTGAGATCTATTAGTGTTAAAATACGTTCACAAAAGACCAGTGTTAACGCTTACAATATTTGAACATTATAATTGTATCTTAGTTGACTCAGGTAAAAAAATAATACACCGGTACTGAAACCACAAACTATTCTTGATTATAACTTAGTGAAAAAGGTTGTCGATTTTAGTGGAATTAATATTTAACCCTTTCAGTCATGCTGGGTATAATTGTACCCATTAATTTGAATGCATATATAATTCTACAGGAATCTGCTAAATCTATATTCTATAAGTACTATACTTCTGCATTTTGTACCTAGATGGCGCATGGATGGTTTTGTGCTATAAGAAAATTAATGTCAAAAGCAATATGTCGGCAATTGCATTGTTCATAAGAGGTAAGTGTACTTGTTTCTTCAAATATTAGTTTGAATAAAGTCAATCGCCGTTTATATTTCAGTCCAATGTTGAAAGTAGTGTTACTTCTTACTAATTGTGAATATATTTTATTGAAATTAGATTTTTTTCAAATATATAAGTGTGCTTCAAATTCGATGGGCACAATTGTAGCCAAAATGACTCAGTGTTATTTTTTGTTTCAGAGTAAAATGCCTCCAAAAAAGTATTTAACTGAGAAAGAACTCTTGAAAGAGCTGGAAAAACTGTCCAACATAGAAGGATTTGTTAGTGATGACGACAGTGACTGCGAAGAAAAAATACAAGTAAGACAGAGAGTTGGACATATGATAGATGATGTCTCAGAAAATCAAAACGAATTGGAGGACGAGGAAGAGGATAATGAGGTAGAAAAGGAGGATGATGATGAACAGGGCGAAAACGATGGTAACTATGATAACTTCATTACTCTGAAAAAAAATGTAAAATGGTTACGGAATGTTCAATATCTAACACGACAATTACCTAATAAAATAACACAGATTTCTAATGAAAACTGTTCTGAGGAATATCCAGTTACATATTTTATGAGATATTTTCCCGAAAGTATATTCGAAAATTTCGTTCAATATACGAATATGTATGCTTTGCAAACTGGAAATGAGAAATTTGTACCGTGTAATCTACAAGAAATAAAATCATTTTTTGGCCTTAGTATTCTAACAGGCTGTCTAAAATTTCCAAGACTGCGAATGTATTGGGACAGATCTTTAAAAATTGATATTTTTTCGTACACAATGACATTGAATCGTTATTTCAAACTTCGCACGCACATACATTGTGTTGTCAATCTGGAAACCAGACAGAGCGACGACAAACTGTGGAAAGTTCGACCAGTTTTTGAAACAGTCCTAAAGAGATGTAGAGAACTGCATATAGAAACAAATATTTGCATAGACGCACAAATCATGCCTTTTAAAGGGAGATTGTCTACAAAACAATACATCAAAAATAAGCCTAATCCATGGGGAGTGAAACTGTATTTATTAGGTGGTGAAAGTGGACTAATTTACAATTTTCTAATCTATCAAGGTAGTACCACAGAAATAGAACCTTCCAATTTGAAATATGGACAAGGTGCAGCTATCGTATTGCAATTAACAAAAGGACTTGAACCTAATAAGCATGCGTTGTACTGTGACAATTATTTTACGAGCTATAATCTTTCACAAATTCTCAACCAAAAATCAATACTTGTTGCTGGTACTGCGAGGATCAATAGATTTTCTAAACCACCTTTAACTGATGTAAAAGATTTTTCAAAAAACCAGAGAGGATCAACGGAACAAATTATCTCTTCTGATGGAATTGTAGTAACCAGATGGTTAGATAACAAGTCAGTGATAATGGTATCCAACTTCGTTGGGGCTGGTACAGAAGATGTTGTAAAACGTTGGAATAAACAAACAAAATGTTTCATTGACGTAAGTCGACCCGAAGTTATACAAAAGTATAATAAGTCCATGGGTGGCATAGATAAAACAGATGCTCTTATTGCGTTTTACAGAGTAAAAAACCGTTGCAGAAAGTGGACTGTTCGACTAATCTTCCATGCAGTTGACATGGCCCTAACAAATTCATGGTTAGAATATAAAAAAGATATGCATACTTTAGGAATTCCAAAAAAAGATATCATGGACCTTCTACACTTTAGGATGAAAGTTGGTGAAGCCCTCATAAAAGTCAACTCTTTCAATAACCGAAAACGGGGAAGACCTTCAAGCGGTACATCTAGTCCAGTAGTACCTGAAAAACGCCAAAACATTGAAATTAGACCTCTTACTGAGGTGTGATTAGATATCATTGGACATTTTCCAGAGCACCCTCAGCTACCTTTACCTTTAAGATGTAAAAACCCAGGTTGTATAGGAAAATCAAGATGGAAATGTCAGAAGTGCAATGTCTATTTGTGCCTTCAAAAGGAAAGAAATTGCTTTTTTATGTTTCATATGCGCTAGTTTTTTAGATTTGTTAAGTACTTTTGGGTACAAATGAACCCATAATAAATTTTTTTATGTATACATGCTATATTTTTATTAATGTCCAAAAAGTGTTATATGAACTGTTTTAAGTACATTTTAACCAAAAAATATTTTTTCGTTCGCTGAAAAAAAAAGAGGTACTGAAAGGGTTAATACCGCAATAGTCAATGCTTGGTTGCTAAATAATAGCGAACGTGAAAAAAAAGACTAGGTACCCATTCTTGACTGGAACTCACAAAGGAACTAGCAAATAGAGAAAACTTGGAATACTCGTGATCATTTAAAACCATACACTTCGACAAAGCAATAAATACAATAAAAAGAGAAGACGGTGTACAGGATGAAATTTTAAGATGTATGACTAGTAGAGAGACCGACACAAAGGTTAAAAAGGTATGCTTCAATAAAGAGCATTATAAAATAAGTTCATTGGTAGAAGAACTATTTTTATGTTAATTTTAGAAGGTATTTTAATTTTGCTGTATTAATAAAATATTTGGTCAATCTTGGCAATCTCGAAGCAATTCGAGATAAGAAAATGGCTGGTTATTGTACTCAAAAACATTTGGTGTTCCTATCTTTTTATCTGATGAGGTAATTAGTTGAGCATATAGAATTTCTTGAAAGTCACGAGCATCGGTACACGAATTATCTTTTCAAATGACTGAGAAAAACAGTTTCACTCCATCACTCCACTCAAGCTTGTAATCCAAAAGTTTTATCAGTTGTACGGAAACTTGCTGAATCTGTTGGCCATAGACCGCACCGTATTCATAATACTGATGAATCTGGACTATCTACAGTACAAAAACTTGAAAAGATTTTAGCTACTACGAGAAGGAAAAGTCGGAGTTATAACTAGTGCAGAGCGTGGAGCAAACATCACTGTTTTTGGTTGTGTTAATGCTGTTGTAACTTTTATCCCGGCGATGATGATATTTTAAATTAAAAATATGAAAAACGAACTTATAGATAAAGCTCCTCTTGTTATGAAATGGATAAAGTATAAAGTTTTGTAAAAGCAAGAATTGTCAATAACGTAATTCTAATTGTCGATTGACACCTAATCATAAAGGCATTAAAACTTAAACATATGCAAAAGAAAACGGTATTCATGTTATTTGTCTGTCTTAACATTGCACTCATCGTATGCAACCTCTTGACGTCTACTTTTTTGAGCCTTTAAAAATGGCTAAAGGCACATTCTGGACGTGTGGTTATGCATCTTTAGATCACTGGCTTGTTCAACGAAGCATATGGTAAGGCAGCTACTGTGCAAAATGCATGTCACGGATTTAAAAATACTGGCATCTGGCAGCTGAACCCTGTTATAGTTGAGGACTATATGCACAGGTCCACTGAAACCACAACATACCGCTGGCTGAAAGACAACTCTAATGAACAGCCTTCAACAGTAATGAACTATGTAGGGTCTGAACAGGTTTTGACACAACCTTGCTGCAACAAGCAGCTGATTCATGTTCTGTAACAGATACGTCTCAGGTCAGTTACTGCTGCATTAGCTCTCATTCAGCCATGATCCCATGACACGATATTTATAGAAAATAATGCAGCCGAAATAACATGATTTACTGACCTATAAGCCGAAAATTAAACTCAGGTTCCAACAGCGAACTTCGGTCTAGAAGTTGTTTTAACTGCTGCTGCTACCAATAAACGTCCATCGTCTTCTGCTCTTGCTGTTCCTATGGGGCTGCTTTTTCCGGTAGCCAAGCGTAACGTAAATTAAAAATTCGACAAAGCTCATTGGTGTTGACTTAAACTCCTAATGTGTTGGAAATAAAATCTAAAAATAAGCCCAAAGCTCCCCCAACAAAAAAAACGTAAAGCCACCAAAAATTTATTTGAAGAAAATGATGAGGAAAAAGACTTTCGTAATATTTCTCATAAAGATAAAGAGGACTGTACTTGCATTTATTGTAACGACCTTTATTCAAGATCTAAACCTGGAGAAGACTGGTTCAGGTGTTTACAATGGTCGCTTTGGGCTCACGCTTCTTGCGCTGATGTTCCAAAAATAACTAAGCGTTTTATTTGCGAATTATGCCAGTAATTTTGTAGCTATTATATGTATGCCATTTTGTCCATTAGCAATATATCATTTTGTCCAAAGCACATGAACAAAATGAATTATGATTCTTCTTCTTAGGGTGCCTGTCTGTTCCGAACGTTGGCGATCATTCTGGCTATGTTGACTTTGCTTATTGCTATACGAAATAGATGTGTTGAGGTACCATGCTCTCAAAGCCAGGATATTCTTCTTCGTCCTGGGGCCATTTTTCCTTCAATTTTACCTTGAAAAATGCGTTGTATTTGCCTTAATTTCTCATTATATGTCCCAAGTCCAGCAGCTTACGGCCCTTCACGATGTTGACTACATCTGCGGTCGTGTTCATCCTCCGCAGCTCTTCGTCATTAGTGACTTTGTCTGTCCATGGTATCTTCAGGATCCTTCTGTATAACCATAGCTGTCTATGAATTATGATTGATCTCAGTTAAATATTTTAGTTTATTTTATATATATATATTATTTATAATACTATAGATTTTTTGCTAAAAATGTTTGTTTTTTTTTGGCATAGGCATTTGCCATTCAGCTAGTCACAACTTTTTTAAGTTTTTCCCAAAGGAAAGAAAAGAAAATAATTATCACAATATATTTATTATTGGTTATTTGGTTATCCATGAAACAAACATGGTTACTCGCTTCTTGTCTAGGGACCCATCAAGACATTAAATTAAAACACAAATTAGACAGGGTCACGGATAGTAGGTTTAAAACAAATGGGATAAAACAAAGGTTACTATTTTTTGACTGAACTTACAAATTGAAGTTACTTTTCGAAATAAATTCTGTTAAGTAGTTATATACATTTTTGTTATTTAATGACAAAAGGTAACAAATGTTATAGGGTGGAAGGATTTTATGTTTGATTAAATTTTTTACTAAGTCGTCAGTTTGTTGTATATATTTTGTACATTCAAAGAAAATGTGGTTTAAATCTGTTTCTTTTTGACAAACTTCGCATAAATTGGAATTTACAATTTTAAGTTTTGCCAGATGAGCCGGATAACATGCGTGTCCTGATTTCATTCTGATAATAGATGTAATGTATCTACGTGGAACAGAGTAATTTTTAAACCAAAATTTACTCGGGATTGAGGGTTGTATGAGTGCATATTGTGATTTAGAGTGTTGACTGTATTCATGATAATCTTGTTTCCACTGATTGTTTACAATATTCTTGATTGTTACAAATAAATCTGGGATGCAGAGCTTATAATCTGTTTTCGCACCAGAATCAATGGCTTTCTTAGCTAATATATCTACATACTCATTATGCTCAAGCCCTATGTGAGCTCTAATCCACAAAAATCTAACTGTTCTTTGTTCCTGATGTAATTCAAAAATAATTTTTTTGATTACAAAAATTTGTGCTTTTGTTAGGAAAAGATATAGTCTCAATGGCTATAAGAACCGACAAAGAATCAGATGCAATTATTGCGGAGTTGTCATTGGAATTCTTAAAACACTTTAATGATTCAAAAATTGTTATAGCTTCAGCAGTAAAAATTGAAAAATTATGGTCCAGAGTAAACATGTTTTCTATACTTTTTGAAGGAACATAAAAAGCGCATCCAGTGTCAAGAGAAGACTTTAATGCGTTTGTATAAATAACTGTTGATGCTGGCCAATTATCTAATAAATTCCTTAAAATATTGTAGCTGATTGCAGTATTTACATGGTACCTTGGTTTAATTACCGTAATAGTTTGCAAAAAAGCATAAAATTCTTCAAAGTTTAAATTATCATAGGTGTATGAGTTAGTGTAATTGCAATTTGAGAGATTTCTTAAAGCGTCACAAAGTGGAGGAGAATTTTTGTGGATCCAATATTTATTTGTTAAATCTGCATTATTAAGTTTGCTAATACTGCAGTAAAGAGGGAGGTTTCTATGACGAATATTAATCAGAAATGTTTGACTAAGATATTCTCTTCTATATTTGAGTGGAAATTCTAGTGCTTCAACATATAACGAATTGGTTGGAGTTGATTTCATAGTACCTAGGCAAATAAGTAATATTGTATTTTGAACTACGTCTATTTTCCCCAAGATATACTTAGCTGCTGAACCATACAAAACACATCCATAATCTATGATTGATCTTATGTACGGTCGATAAAAAAGTAACGCAGTTTCTACATCGGCTCCCCACCAAGTTTTAGAAATTGCTTTAAGGAAATTTAATCCCTTATTACATATATTTAACATGAAGTCAATGTGTAACTTCCAAGTTAAATTACGGTCAAGAATCATCCCTAAGTATTTAATTGAAGAATAGAAATTATATTCCCGACTGTTCACTGTTAACTTTTCTATTTTTGCAAGATTATGCCTCGTGAAAATACATATACTAGATTTACTTGGTGCTATTTCCAACCCATTTTCTTTAAACCAGCTATTGGAGTAGTCGGCCATTTTCCCAAGATTTGTATGCACTTTTCGTATGTTTTGGAAGATGAATGTATAAGAAAATCATCAGCATATTGTATTATATTAAGGCTGTTATTTACTAGGGAGACATTGTGCAAATCAAATTTATATAGATTAAATATTAAAGGACTCAAAACTGACCCTTGTGGAAGTCCTAGGTTGTTATATCGAGGACCTATAAGTTTATTGTTATTTGATTTTAAATAAATTTTTCTGTAAGTGTAAAAGTTGAGAATGGTTTTCACTAATGTAGCTGGTATATGAAAATTTCTAATCAAAAAATGTTTGTTATTTTTGATAATTTAAGGACCAAAGATAACTTATGTAAGTTATGGATATTCTGTGCAAGTTATGATACAAAATCGAAACTAGTGGTATCAAATAAGCTAAATATCAAATAAGGTAAATAAAAATTCTAATTCAGAAAAATTTAAGGATACGCATATATTGATTTTTTACAATTGGTGGCTTTCATTTGTACATACCTGAGTACGATTACATTTAACTAAATTTATTTTGCCTATACAGTATATTTATTTTGTATAATATTTGTAACAAACTTCGTCTCGTTTATTAAGATGATCTCTTCTACCGTCAACGCTTTTCCACAATTTTCTTCGTTATTATTTCCTTTAAGCGACGCCGTTCCTGCTTATTAAGCAGTTTAAATTGAGCAATCGATTTAAGTTATCGATATGATATTGTAGAAATGCAAAAGATGTCCCAACATGATCGAACGACCATTAGTAGATCTCTGTGGGTACCACACAAGCCGCAATCCTCAAAGTGTGAGGTCTGAAGATATAGTACCGACTTGATTGTAACTACGTATTTCAATATATGTATTAAGAGTGAGGTAAACCACACTTTTTTAAATATTTCTCTCGTATCCTGGAAGAATTATGGCTACGTTAATATCATATTTTTTATTCTGTCTAGACAATAGTTACCGAAAAACATTTAAGATGATTATATTTCTACTAAATAAATTTATTTATTAATGACAGCTATTTCAATTTACAGATAATTAGTTTTAATCAAAACTAATAGGGTGCTGTTAGGGATATTATCAATAACCTATAAAAAACTTATAAATTTAATTACTAATATTTTTTAAATTAAATATATTTTATAGTTATTTACAAAAAATTTCCTTCAAAAAATACATATATAAAAAAAGGATAATTGCCCATTAAAAATAAAACTTAAATTTTGCAATAATAGACATTGTGCTATAATAAGTGATATATCCACCATTGGCATAAATTATTGCTTGACTTCTACACGGTATACTATCTATTAAATTATCAAGAGATTCTTGAGCAATTGCTCCCCATAACCGGGGTAACAGTTCTCAAAGTGGCTGATGGGTGTGTGGAGGGGGTACATGATCTGTTAGTCTTCTTTATAACATGTCTCACGCATGTTGAATGGTATGGAGAGCGTGGGGGTAATGCTAAATGAGGAATTCCATTCAAATTTCTACTTTCTTCGACAACTACAGATCTATGTGGTCGAGCATTATCTTCGAAAAATAGATGGTTTCCAATGGTTACATGAAAATTAACATTGTTATGCTTAATAATGTCCCACCTATGTATGTCATCATTCATGGTGCCGTGGGAAAGGTGGAGATCTGTTCTTTTACCGAAACAGATTTCAGTCCAAACCATAACACCACCACCTCCAAATGGATGAACCATCTGACACGATCTTTGATTTCTTGGTACCCATGGTCTTATATACCTACTCGTCCATATACGTACTCAACGGCTATCTGAAAATCAGAAAAATATTGACTCGTCTGTAAACAATAGCTCAATCCTCTTTGTTTCCGACATTGTAAAGTCAATGGTACACGTCTCAAAGGACGCCTAGATACCAAACTAAATGTTTTTAAACGTCTTCGAACAGCTCCAGTGAAAACAGGGGTACCAGTGCCATCTTGAAAACGCTGTGATAGTGTTCGTACAGTAAAAAAGGATCCTTTCACGTCTCGAGCCGTGGTAATTCTTGATATCTTCTTCATATCTTGATTTATTGCAATAAAATTAAAGCATGGACTAAAATTATTTCTTTGAATAAAAAAAAACTAATGTTCATTGTTAATGTAGATAAGTGTCATAATTTATACAGTGGGGCTCAATTTTATTGTATTATTTATTTAATTTTTAGTTATATCCCTAACTTATGCCTCACAGTTTAGTTGATTGGATCTAGAGTTAAATCATCCTCTCAAATTATACAGGTATGATATACATATTCTTTCTATACTCTATTCTCTTGAATTATTTAGATGACCAGGTGCTGAAGCCTATATTTTACACCCCCGGTCAAATGGTCTCGTCCTATAATAATCTTAAATTTTTATGCTATCGAACAATTACTTTTCTGAGAACTTCCTATTAGATGTTCACTTATTTCTTGATATTCTTAATATTGTTCGGTATAAACACATTTCAAATGACACCAAGAATTTTATGCTTTAAGATTTAAGCTAGATCTACTTTGGACTATTTTAATACACGTATATTTTACATCGCAAGTTGTGAATCATTAAAAAACTTGATGAATAGTATTGTCAACGTCCATTACCAGTCATTAAAAATTAGGAAAGTAGCCCAAGCCGTAGGCTCTTTTACTACTACTTATTGTTATGGTGCTTATTCATTGCAGTGTGGCAATTTGTTGACGTTGGAGGTCATGACCATTTACCTTCCCTTGGAGAATTCATTGGAGGAGGCCATAATGTTTTTGATTTATCATTGTGTGTCTCAGATATTCTAATTATTGAGTTTTGATTGTCATCAGAATTTCACATTCCTTCCCCATCCTGCGCGGAACTTCCACGTTAATCTAAACTAGATAAAACCTCAAGTCGATTTATAGTTAACACAATTAATGTCCATACTTCCAATTCGTAGAGCAGAACTCTAAATATGTACCATTTTAGCAGAGGGCATATTTTTAATGATTTTTGTCGAATATCATTAAAACCAGTTTTTCTGCTCTTTATATCTTTTTCTGCTTAATTTAGGATTCGATTTTTACATATTATCATAAATTTGGTCTTTTTATATTAAATAACTAAACTTGTATCTATTGTTGACTTTAGTTTTGCGATTCAATCTTCTTCTTCTTCTTGATCACGTTTCCCTTTTTTAGTGGTTGCTGTTTCTTATTCTTATTTTCCACTCATTTGTGTCCATGCTGTCTTTTTCATTTAAACCTTTCTCTCTCAAGTCCTCTGCCACATAGTCCTTCCATATTTCCCCTTTGTTTTTGAATCTTTTTTGAAAGTAGTCCCCCCTCCAGCCCTTTCCGCAATTCATTCATTCCTAATCTTGTACTTTCTAGTCTTACCCAACATCCATCGTACCATTTTTATTTCAGTTACCGCCATATTCTTTTCCTGAACCTTCTTTATTCATAGATTAGACTTTAACGCCGTACACCAACGCAGGCCTTACACTCTTGTATATCTTTTCTTTTAGGGCTTCCAGTTAAACCAACCCGCCTGTATCCTATGGGAAAGTTATTGATCTAGTGTTCCATTTTCCCTTATGTAGAACCCAAGGTATTTAAATTCTTCTACTGGCCCTAGCTTTTCCGTACGTAATTCGATGTCCCCAACCATTCCTGTTCCATCAAACCACATATACTAAATTTGGCATATGCTAAAAATAAGCCCTTGCTCTTCAATAGCTGTTCTCCAACCCTCTAACTTCTTCTACAACATTTCTTTGCTCTCCTCCAATAACACGACATTATTCGTAAACATCATCAACCAAGGAGCCCCCTCCCTTACTTTTTCTGTCAGTATATCCATAACAAGATTAAACAGGTAAGGTCTCAATAAAGAGCGTTGATGCAAGCCAACCGTCATTGGAAAACAAAGTCCTTAATTTGGTGTACGCTCCCCCATACATATATTTCATTCTCTCTCATACATCTCCAGAGCTCATATCTAGAAACTGTGTCGTAAGCCTTCTCAAGATATATAAATACCAAATCTAGCTCTCTTTTGTCCCCATTTCTGGCGTAAATTGAAATTCTCCTAAAGTTCTTCTCCTATCGATGTCTCCTTCCTTAACGTTCTAACCCAAATTTTTATTTTGTGCGACATTTACTTTATCCCTTTATAGTTCTTAAAGTCCTTAATGTGTTCTTTATTTTTATGCAGTGATTTGTATACAGTGCCAGTGTCTTATATAGCCTTCCAAACTTCCACACGTATTCCAATAGGTTCTACTGCCTTACCATTCTTTATCCTAATTAAAGCCTAGAAAACCTTTTTTTGTTATCCCTGGTTTATTCTGATTTGAGGTAATGCATCTTCTGTTTCTACTCCGGAGTTCTTCATTTAACAACTTTTTAAAATACTCATCCCATTTTTTTGTTACCTTAATATCGGATCTGAACACACCGAATTTTTAAGCTGCCGCACATGAGTCAAGTCCTTTGAAGACATGTCCCTTGCTTTGGTAATGCTTAATAACATTATCATCCCTCGGGAGTTTCCAACTCTTCATACAGCTTTACAGACGATCTTTTATTAGTAGTAGCTACAGCGCGGTTTTCTTTCCTGTTTGCTACCTTGTATATACCCTTATTTTTATATCTTCTGAAACTCTCATACCTTTTTTTAACCTTTTTCTTGTGGTTAGCCTTGCGTTACACTTTATCGTTTTAACACCAAGTTTATTTGTGCCTAAGAGACATTTTACCAGATGTTTTTCCTAGCACTTTCTCTCCCAATCGAACCACAACTTTGCTGTTGGCTTTCCACCAATCATTTACCGTATCTTTTTCCTCAAACTCATCGAGCACTCTTATCCTGAAGGCTTTTAAACTCCTTATCCTTTACCTTCCATTACTTTACTTTCTGATGTCCTACGTGCTTTCCTTTCCACACTCACAATTTATTGATTTACAGTTAAAAACCTCCTACTGGTAGAAGAAAAACGTATTAATCATAGCCAAATCCCATGGTACTGCAAAGACAATCACACTATTCCTTTATCATTTCTTATTTCTATTCTCTAATCTTCATGAACTCTTTCTATTCCCGCTCTTTCTCTACCAGTATTTTCCTTCAAATCAACTCCAATAAAACGCTTTGCATTTACAGGAATCTCGAGCATCCCGCGATCAAAGGCACTCCAAAATTATTCCTTTCCCTGGTATTCACATCCTACTTATGGGGCGTAGGCACATATAATGTTCACGTTGGTAGTGGCTGTATTCAGTTATACCCTCATTATTCTATCACTTCTTCTGGTTATCCTTACTAGATGTCCCTTCCACTCATTGTTCAAAATAACATCCACACCATTTCTGCCATGACTGTTCGCACTACAATATATTAATTTACATCGATCTCCAAGATCTCTCGATTTATTACCTTCACAAAGAATTTATCGTTTTCGTTAGTTATGTGATTCATCATTGTTCATAAATTATCCAGATTATCAGATTATGTGCAAAAATTATAATGTCATTTTCATATCTAATGCTATTCATTCACCGTTTATTGTAATAAATATTCCTGGTAATTCTCAGGTCTTAAAACAGCGTGACTAAAAAGAGTACTTTATACTTATAGTATATAAGATATACGATATACTGTATATACTTATAAAACATACTTATACTGTATAAAATCAGTACAAATACTAGGCGCTTGAAGTATAGCAGTAGTTTGTTACCTTAGTTTCAAAATGTAGATCCAAGTACTAGTAGACTATTCCGTTTTACTTCTAAGCTACTTTATCGGTAAAAGAAAACTCTTATGAAAAATTAGGAATAATATTGGCTTCTAAAAAATTTTACGTTTTTTACAGAAAATTGTGTAATACAGTATTTCCAGAATGTTTCTACGGAAGTTAATATACATAATTGGAACTCCTAATAAATATACAACCGGTATATTTTGCAACGCTATAAAATATTTAGTTCCTTTCTTTACCACAGTTTATAACTCCAAACCTATACAATTTTGTGTAGTTATTTGATTATTAAAGTATTAAGCAACATATTTAGATAAAATGAGCGAGGTTGGCCTAATTGTTATGAGAAACCGCCCTGCTGCGAGGCTCTGAGTTACTTTCGGGTGCTCTAGATGTCAGAACTGGAACGGACTAGGGGAATCCGACTATCTAATTAAAACAAAGCACTGCGATGGCCCCAACAGGTGTTGACACAATGTGATTTCTGCCCAGTGGTCTGAATGTAAAAGTAAAGCAATGCAAGCAGGTAAACGGAAATGCAATCCAAGTGACTTCCAATGCACGACATCCAGCTATCCCGATTAGGTGAGTTGGGCACTGGTGTAACCATTAAGGGGGCAGAATAGCGGATTTTCCAGCAAGTTGAAAGTACTCGAGTTAATTGCATCCCTCTTATAAAATCGGATGTTGGAAATGCATCTAAATATATGAAATTGTGTCTAAATACATAATCAAAGACCTGGCTGAGAGGTAGTTACTTTCAAATTTTAAATTTTTTTAGTTCCAAAAAACTGCTATTTTATACTTTCTATCTAGGTTCAAGTACGTAACAAAAAACAAGTGTGGAGAACAAATATGAATAGTCTTGCATGACTACTTAATTACCATTATTTAATGATATTTTAGTATAAACAATATATTATTATCAGTAACTCCTTCTTTAAAAGAATCCTCAATTTTGTTTGACCATTCTTTCCATCCTTTAACTCCGATAGCTTTTGTCATCCTCTAAGTTATCCAGGTACTGAGTTTCGCTCTTCTTCTAATTTGGCTGCCCGCTGGCACAATTATTTACCAAGAATGTTAATATTGTTGATAAAAATCTGAGGATGCGGATCAGAGGAAAATATTGTTTAAGAATATAAAGGAATAGGCCAACTCTATAAGTAAGCCTATATTTAGTACAGAAGTCTATAAAATACAGACGGTTTTGGACTACAAACCGTCGTATTGAAGAAAGAAATTCAACAAGTAGACTAAAGAAAATAAAGGTCAGATATAACAAAGAATCAAACATTACACTCAAATCGAGCAAAGTGGCAATTTTGGTCAACTAAAAACGAATATTAGAAAGTGCAAGATAAATAAAAAAATAAAGGGGAAGGGGAAAAAGACGTCTTTATATTTGTTTGGGGGTTACTTAAAATTTATCTGCATGAACAATAATTATTTACAAATACTCTTGTTATAATTGTTAATAACATTGCATATTACATACTGTATAAATTATTTTCATACGCATGACCGTAAATATTACTATAATTAAAATATCTACTGTTCCGAGACAGACAGATCGTTTTAGTTTTATGACTATTCAATGTTTATTAAACAGTTAATGTTAAGCACAACAATGGCCAATTTTTATGAAAAATATTATCCATTCATGATCTATTCTTGGCAAAAGACTTTTGTTTTTACATTGAAATAATGACTGTTACTCTCTTCTAATTTATTTGAACTGTAATTGATTGTCAACTTATTCAATAATTATTTGTGCTTTATTATATGAGGATTGAAAAACAAATAGCTTTTTTCCATCATTTCATTTGTTAGAGATTAAAAAGTTTGTTACTCGTTTAATAACAAGAAGTCTATATTTAAACCAGGCGATACGCCTGCCTTGGTTTGAAAATTGGTGCAAGAAAAATCATTAGAATATAATAAACCGGCATATCTATGTTTCTTGGACCTTAAGAAGGCATTTGACTGAGTCAAACTAAAGGACGTTATCCACTTATTGTACCTACGCAATGGAGATACCTCTAGTAATAATTAAAACGATCCAAAATATCTACCAGAACAACACAATAAAAATAAAAGTAGAAGAACTAACTGACACTCTTGAAGTTGGCAATCCGATAAGACAGGGAAATTCCTTGAGTCCTCTATTATTCAACCTTATTATGGATGAAATAATAAAAAAAGTAAGAACCAAAAAAGGATAACAAATGAGAGAAAAATAACTTAAAATAATCTGCCATGCAGACGACGCAATACTAGTCCCTCAAAGTAAAGATGATTTGCAAAATATGCTGCATTTATTTAAATTAACCACCAGAAAATTTAATATGTTAATTTCCCCAAAAAAACACAAAATGTATGGTTATAACTAAGCAAATTTACTAAGATATAAATTGGAGGTAAAAGGTCAAATAATAGAACAGGTGCTGGATTTTAAATATCTAGGCATTACATTATCTAGCTACGGAAAGCTCAAAGCAAAAGTGGAAGATCAAGTGAATTGAGCAAACAGAGCGTTAGGTTGTCTAAATGAAACAATATTGAGAAATAAAAATACCGAGAAATAAATAAAAGGCAGAAATTCGACCTGACACAAAGAGAACAAAAAGGATGTTAGAAACAGTAGATATTAACACACTTAGAAAAATTGAGGGTAAGACACTATGGGACAGAGCTAGAAGTACATATATACGACGTAGATGCAAGGTGGAGAACGACCTGACACAGAGAGGACAAAAAGAATGTTTAAAAGAGCAGAGATAACAACACTTAGAAATTGAGAGTGACAGTATGGGACAGAGCTAGATACAAGGTCGAAAACATTAAGCACTGAGTAAGAGATAGAAGAGTGGAATGGAACGATCATATAAACCAAATAATAACAAATAAAGTAGTAAACAGGCAAGAGACGGTTCCCTAATAGGAAGACGATTAGTAGGATGGCCACGAAAACGATAGAATGACAACTGACTGGAGACACATTGAAAAAAAAAAACAGACAAAGTCCTATCTGCAAAAGAAGAAGAAGAAGAAGAATTTTTATGTTGACTTTTCTCCAAAGGAAAGACGTATTGTACTTTTAATTTATTATTTATTTAATAGAAATGATTGTGAACATTTACATTCTTTTGTTTACCAATTATATTTCTTTTATCACGTTTGTCATTGAACTAAATTCAAATCGAACACACGTAAGATGAATTTAGTTTGAATTGCTAACATTTCTGTGTGTCCTTATGTCACATGTTATTCAAGTCGACTCTACAAATGGATAAAGGCAAAAGAATGATGACTTATAGATAAATATATAGTTACACAGACAGATAGACAGATAAAAGTGGAGTAAATAAGTAGATAGATAAATTATTGATATTTGTTTGCTTTTGTTAGTCATTAAAAAAAATACTTTTAAGAATAATTACTGCTGAGTCTCACTGCAGAAATATTTTACAAAACTGATTTTTCCGAACATAATCTTGGATCTAAAGTAATCCGATTTAAAAACATGTTTACTTGGTCCACGTCCACATTGAGAGATATGAAAATTTGAAAGTTTATATGAACGGAAATTCTCGTTCACATCTGGACGTCAATTTTATCAAAATTGTTGTGGATTTTTCATGCGCAAGTTGTTCATTTGCATATTTGTATTTGTTCAAGTAGGTCGTGGCATCAGGGGAACAATAATTGTCTCCGTTACTTGCGTGGATTTTAATTATTTATAGAGATTTTTTGGTAAATAAAAAATTTAAATATTAACTAGTGACTAATGTTAATATTTCTCTTTTTTAGATTCTGATTTTACTTTATCTATCACTCGCAAAGTTTTCACATCATCTTGGGAGTTTAATCCGTAGAATCACAGCCTAAAATGTCCCACTCCAGTCTTATAATTTCATTTATATTACTAAATTTACAGATGCCGACAAAAAAGTGGCCATATTTCAGATTATAAAGATGCGTTGTTGGGCATGCTAATATATTAGGAAACAGGCATGACGAAATATATTGCTTATGATTGGATGTATATGATTGAAGATTTGCTGAAGTGGCTAAGGAACAGTTTCCTCAAAGTAAAAAAAATTCTAGTTAAGCATTAAAACCACAGCTGTTTCCATAAAAATTGGGAATAAATAACGGAATGACAAAAAAAACAAGAACAAAACAAACATTACGTTGATAACGATAAAATCATAGCGTGTTATAATATCCACATAAGAGTAACAATTCTTCATGCAAACCTGCAACCCTTTCAAAAATAAATGCAGAAATGTATACATAGAGTAATGCTCTATTGTATAGTTCAACTTTATAAAATATGTACTTATATATTTACAAAGCCAGTCTTATCTTATTTATATCGTAGAAACCCCATGCGGCTTTCTACACTAAACACAAATAGTAAACATTCAAACAAGATCTATCTACGCATATCCAAACGTGGCTTTTTGCTTATCATCTGCTCTGCTCCCCATTGGGTGGCTCTATACAATGACTAAGGTGAGTTTGAATTCGCGGCTACATTTCATTCTGATAATGGTAAGCACAGACAGGACTGAATCAGAACCGGGTAAGTAAATTTATGGACTTTTTATAAGCGAGTACAAATACCACAAACAGGACAGTATTCTCGAAGTGATTATTTAATATTTATTATAGAATATAACCATTCTTACCCAAATATTTATATGTCACGGTAACCGTAAATGTTAAGATACAAATTATCTATATTTACGAAGTATACAATGTTTTGTCTGATCGTAAATTGAAGTTATCCCTGTGGTAATTTTTCTGACACCTCTTGCTGAAAACTCTTTAAGCCAAATGGATCGATAGGCCGTGCTTTCGCAGTCCCTATGCATACTGAACATCGAAATCAAGCCAGCTTTTCCCTTTTGCTCTACGTGAGGTTTCTATCCTCGCTGAGCTAGCCTTATGACACCTGCGTTATTCTTTGACAGATGTACTGCCCCCGTCAAATTCCCCGCCTGGCAGATAAGCGGAGAGTTAAAGATATCAGATGGTAACATGTTCACCATTTTGCATGAAGATTTCCACCTTTAAAAACCATACGAACAAGATGAATTTTGCTGAGAATGTCAATTTTGAGATCTTAAAAAAGATGCAAAAAAATTTACCACTTCTACGAGTAGAATCCGGCTTTCCCCTAACATGCCCCTTCGTAGGAGAGGAACACGGAAAAAATCGATTTACTAAGAATCTGTACGCCGTAGAAAACATGCTTAAAATAAAAAATGTAGCTGAGATAATTTTAAACAAAAATGTTAATTAGCACTTTCTTTGTAGAATCAACTGTTCTCTCAGAAACAGCGCATGAAGAAGGCTTGAAGCGACCTGCGATTTTAAATGTCAGAAATAAATTTTAAATAAAATTTGTATTAACTCAGAAATATAAATTCTATATCTTTTGATTAGAGTGCCCGATCGTCAAAGATTAAAATGCATTTTAAAGGTAGACAAAGTAGCTTTCGTTTCCATTTTTTGTAATTTGCCGCTGTAGATAAAATTAGTATCTACACAATAGAACAAACATGAAGAATGTCTTATAATGAGATAGAGGGTATAAAATAGATTCTTCTTCTCATTGCGCCATCTCCTTTCGAAGGTTGTCCATCCAAATGGCCATTGTAGTTCTGGAAACTGCTGCGCGAAAGATCTCTGCGGATGAGCGGTCGAACCATTTCCTCAGGTCTTTCAGCCACGAGTTCTGGCGTCTTCCTACTGATCTGATGATAACATAGATTGCTGGTTACAAAATATGAGAGCTCTTACCTGTAGTATAAGAATATCTTAAACACTAATGGTTCTAAAAGCTATCCAAAGGTACAAAACGATTTATTAAAGAGAAAAAGAGAGAAAAACAAAAAATAGCATAAATGAAATCAGTACAAATACATAAAGAACTAAACAAAATTCCTACTACTAAATACTGCTTACTAGTTAACAAGTATTTCAAAAGTGTATGTGCACTATTGTCTATCCAAGTCGTTATCACGAAGATTGTGAATGTTAAGATGTACCAACCACGTGGGTCTTAGGCTACCAATGCAAAAACTTTTACAAATTATTGATTGCTTTTATATCGTAAGTTAGACAAACCTTTTACAGATTCGGAGAGCACTGTATAAATGTGTCAGGAGTAAATCCAACAGAGATGTTGCACCGGGAGGGACTAAATTCGCTCTGAGGTAGGCGGGGTGCCTGATTTTTCGGGGTCTTTTTTGGAAGTGTTTTGAGCGCTTAAAAACTTATAATACTAAAAACTGTTGGCAAATGTTTGACAATGGTTGACATTTTTTTTTAATGTGGGTGCATTTTTGTCAAAAGTGGAGTTAAATACTAAATTAAAAATATTGATAAATAGTTTTATCTGTTCGAATGGATTTATTCAAACAGCCGCAAATGAGGCAGTTTATATAATAGTGTTAAATTTAGCATAAGTGTTACATAATGTTACATTTAGTATAAAAATTATGTTTTTGAGTTTCGACAACATGTGGGGCATTTGAAATATGCCTAAAAATACAGGATTTAAACTTCACATAAAGTAAAGTAAAATTCGTGTAACCTTCTGGCTAAGGTCCAGTGTTAGGGTTTTGTGGTCGCGCAAGCGCCCCCAACATGACTAACGACTACTTTCGTAGCTGGGATAGACGGCTTTACGTGCCCTCCGAAGCACGGTGGCAGCTCAGTTAAATTGTAAATTGAAAATTTTGTCGGTGCTTGGATTCGAACCTAGGCCCTCCAGCTTGTTAAGCCAGTAACATAGCCATTGAGCTACGGCTGCCACAACTTTCACATTGCAAACGATCTTAAACGTTTAAAACTACTTATTTTTAATTAGGCGAGTACGTTTTTTGAAGCTACACAATTTTAGCTACAAATTACACCAAATATCGTGTTCGTAAAAGCATGTCCATGTGTGCGATGTGTCCGTTGTTTGTGATGTGAAAGTTTATATTCACTATTTTTCAGGCGTATTTCTAATGTCTCATATTTGTTCTTCTTCTTTTGGTGCCTATCCTCTATGTATGTTGGCAATTACGTTGGTCCATACAACTTTTTTGACAGCTGCTCTAAATAAATGTATGGTAGTCATTCCTGCCCACTGTCTAATGTTCTTCAACCACGATGTCCTTCTGCGCCCTTGAGATCTTTTACCTTCTATCTTGCCTTGTAAAATTAGTTGAATTAGTTTGATGATACGCATAATTTCCAGATCTTTATTCATACGTTGGATCACGGTGTTGTTTGTAACATGATGGATATAGGAAATTCTGAGCATGCGGCGGTAGCAGCACATTTCGAAGGTTTCTAATCGTTTGGATGTTGCCTCCGTCAAGGTCCAGGCTTCGACTCCATATAAAAGGGTAGAAAATACATAGCATCTCAACACTCGTGTTCTTATATCAATGTTCAGGTACATATTACATAAAATCTTCCTGAGGCGATTGAAGACAGCTCTCGCCTTTTCTATACGACATCTTATTTCCTGTGAGTGGTCCCATCCCTTACTTATGCTGCATCCAATGTATGTAATTTTGTCGATTATTTTCAAGGGTTAATTATTAGCTGTGAATTGGTGCTGTGTGTATCATATTTGTTGCCAAATCTCAAAATTAAAATTTCATTTGAGAGGTTTTGAAGATTAGGCTCTAGCAATGGAAATTTCGTAGCTATCTTCTTTCTTTGGTGCCTATTCGTTTCGAATATTGGCGATCATTCTGGCTATAATTAGTTTATTAAGTAATACTTTAGATAGATTAGTTGTTGTTGTGGAGAACCATTTCCACAGGTTTTTTAACCATGATATTCTTCTGCTCCCAATTCCGCGCTTTCCGAATACTTTGCCTTAAAGGAATATTTTCCGTAATCTGTATTTAGATAGTGCCTTTTCTTATTATGTGTCCGAGATATTCTAACTTCCTTCTTTGATTCGTATACATCACATCTCTTTCTTTCCCCATTCGTCGGATACATAACTACCAGTCAATGTAAATAAAAAATTTTATTGATCTCATATGAATCGTAAAAAATGGCAAAAATCACGCATTTATTTATTTAACAAATTTATAGAAACTGACTACATTTGCGACAAAATTCAAACAATGTATACGAAAGCTGCACTTTTCGCAATTAAATGCATTTTGAATTTTTTCGATAGGACACTCTGATCAAAAGATATTGAATTTTTACCGTCGAGTTGATACAAATTTTATTTAAAATTGATTTCTCTCGCGTAACTGACAATTAAAATCACCGGTCGATTTAAGCGCTGTTTCTAAGAAAACGGTTCATTTGAAACATTTTTTCTCTTAGTTTAGCTGTATTTAGTATTTCTTATTTTTCCTTTTGTCAAATTATTATCTAACTGATATCTATCAATTAGGATTTATCAGCTACTTTTCGATCAACTATATCCTTACCCGCCTCCAATGAAGCAACCGAATTGAGCAACGGGGACCGTAAAGTAGTTGTGAACCATCAGCTTTTTACCACCCAATCTTCTTGGCTTTATTGTTACAACCGTAAGTGCCAGCGCGGTTCTGGGAGTGGTAGAGAATCATTAACCGAACGGTTATTGGTATAAATAATCCCCCACTTGTTGGTCAATAGCTACGAGTGGAAGAATCGACATGTGGTAGGGCACTTTATTGCCCTGGAGAAATTGACTCCGAAGAAGGAAGAGCCAAATTAGCCAACGGCATTGAGAAGGCCACGGGATGACTACGACATTAAAGATCCGTAAGGATATCCACAGGACACCACAATGGCTGAAAATCTAAAAAAACGGCCCTCAGTGCCAGGTACCCCCTTAAGTGGGGAGAGGCTGCAAAAGGGTAGGTGGAATATTCGAATCATGTATTAATCAGGTAAGGCAGCAAATTTACCTCTTAAAATACTAGTAGACAACAAAAAAACTCAATTTTACCAGTTCCTCTCCTACAAAGTCATGTGGTGCCAATAAGGCCCCTTTTTTAAAAGTTTTATGTCTGTTTTGTCCTTTTAATTGTGTTCTGTTTGTCTTTAATTGTCCTTAATTGTTGTAGTTTTATAATTTTAACATATATGACATCACAATTTCTGCCAAAACAGGAATCAAATGCACTTTATCAAAAATTTGATAATTACAAGTCAAAGAAATTGCACACCCACAAAATAGTACATCTAATTTCATTCATTGTCATACAACTGTCAAAAATTTCAATAAATTAACACACATTTCTAAAATATATCTCTTGAATAAATATAAATAACTTTTAATAATTTAAATAATATAAAACATCACTTTCATTTAACAAACAATCACATATACCTTATTCCTATTTCATTTGTTAACATCTCTCCCCTCAAGAAACTTCCTTCCTAATTGTCAGACAGTTACAATATTAACCGTAGATCACCCATCATCAGCAATACAGGATAGTTTGAATATGTATCACGAATCATTAACTAATAATTCTTGTACCGACATGTAAGTAGTATTTTGTTTGTTACTAATTTATTACAATTCAATAGATTATCTCTTAACAATTTGTGGGTGTTTACTTTGTCTGCTTAATAAATTTTATGCATATTAATAAACACAGACATGTAATATTGGCATAATTTCTATAACTTTTTTGATCTATATCTTTATAAGACAGCACCCTAATATGGGCTTTTTATAATTTCAGCATTTAATTTACTTTGTACCACTGACCTGATGATGCTTCGCAAATTTTAGAAAGCGAAACCGGTCGTTTTGGGTAGTAAAATTAAATTGATTGTGAGCAAGTCTTATTTTATTTCTTTTACCTAGCAGCAACTATTATTCAAGAAACGACACGCCTAAACATAGATGTTTAAGTATGCAGTGAAGTTCGATGACCAAGCTAGTTACAATTATAGATAAACACCATAACAAAAAGAAACAGAAATGACGTAGCGATAATAGTAAAAAGGGAAATAACTAAAGCAGTGATAGGATTTACGCCCATGTCAAACATAGTTGCGTTATTAGAGATCAACTCCAGTCCCTCTGGTATAAACATATAAACAAAATTCCTGATCCTATAACCAAAAAACGACCCACATTAAAAAGTTTCAGAAATAGCTATAATGTTGGCAGTTGTGAAATTTTGACGTATAACTACTACGACATTAACGTAGACGGCATTAAAGTTTTGGAAGAACAGTTTAAATAAAGGAAGCCGGCTTTAGTAACGTAATATCAGAAAAAAAGGGTTATAATGATCGCATGTGTCATCTAATAATAATAAAAATGTAATGTGAGTAAAAATTGGAAGGAAAAAATTAATTTGTTATTATCTCTACGAAATTCAAATAGGACAACGATTTACCGTTTTGATTAAAACGTGCAAGAAAAGTTCACTATGAGAGCTTAGTAAACTTAGTGTATAAAGATCCCCATTTTTACAGAAACACTTTTCGGAAAAAACTCACATTTGCTTCAACTGTTACATAAATCAACAATGAACATATTGATATTATTATACGCAAGTCCTTTCTCAGTAACAATTTGTATTGTTACATCGCTAATGGGAATGTTATAAGCAAATAAAGATGAAAATAAAATATTTAAAACCTTTCGTAAAAGATTTAGCTAAGAAATATGCACAAAGAAGATTTTTTGTGAATAGTTTAAATAGGTTTTTCCGGAACAGATATTTGCGAATAAACAAGTATTGTGTATGTCGATCCATTCACCGTCTGTGCCTTGAAAAAATTTAGAAGGCACAGATTGAGGTGGTAATCTAAATTTTGGTTTCGAACATTTAGAAATCTTCGGTTTTGTAAGTTTTGTTTTTATTATCAGATGGTGCCTGTACCGTCTGTGTAATATTTCCTATGGCGGAAAAGATTTGATTTCACGTTTAGGGCTTCTACATCAGTCGCTCTGATGAATCTTGCCATGACGAAATACATATAAGCGAATAGTAGAAGCACTATACGTAAAATCAAATCTTAACTGTATTTTCTATATATTTATTAACTAGGTCGATATTTATTAACATCTCGGTCCATTCACCGTCTGTTTGCTTAGAAAATTGTAGAAGGGATAGATTTAGGTAATAATCCGAATTTTTATTTTAAACAATTAGAAATCTTCGGTTTTCTAAGATTTGTTTTTAGCAATAACTTTTTATAGAGATATTAAATCATTTCAGAATCGTTATACTATCGCTTATTTACAGCTAGTTCTGCAGCTGTATGAAACGCAAAAATAAGGCATTTAAAAAAATGATAAAAATTACAGAAGTACAAAGAACCAACTCCATATACTTTAAGCATTGGCCAGTTTGGACCTGATCCAAAATCCATCCGACTAAAGAATAAAGAACCACTGAAGAAGAGACGAAGAAAAAAGTATAGTGCTAGATACGAACGCACATCTTGCGTGATTTATAATCCAGATCTGCATAAAACACTGTTACAGGGAGTAATACACGTACCCAAGCTATATCTGAATAACAGTGGCGCGCAGGATGTTGCAATATATTTTTGGTACATTTTTAAAAGTTTACAAATATCTCATTAAATATTTAATATAATACTGAAAGTATAAAAACAATTAGACATACACTACTCTATGCATTTAAGCTACGTAGTGCCCGCTGAAATATTTGAAAAAGGATCCAATTATTTTGTCGCCCATTAATCCATATGTCGCCTCTTCTCCAACACATACTGGAATATATTTTAAGATTGTAAAAAAAAACAAAAAGAAATTAGCTGTACATCTTCATGGATTTTTTATCAGCTACCCCTCATATACTTTTAGAACCTCTAATTACCTGTATATGATCTTTTAGCATTTTTTTCTCTACTGGGGTAGACCAGTCTAATGTGAAAAACTGAAAAAATCGCTATTTCACAAATCTTATTCACTCATATAAAAATCCTATACAGATATCTGAAGTTATGAAAGGTGTGCGAAGGGTAGCTGATAAGAAATCTGTAAAGTACAGCTGATTTTTATTTTTTTTTGTAAGCAATCTGAAAAAGTGAAAAAAAAAACTTTTTGACTATAAAACGTTTCTAATACATTCTATACTAAAATGGTTCAAATAAAAGGTACACAAATGACCGAGATATTTGCAAAAAAAAAACTATTATTTTATGTTTTTTATGTATTTTATGTATTTTATGTTAATAACTTTGTTTCTTGCATAACGACATGCAATATAGCTATTTAAAATTACGGCAATTAATAAATTACCAAAGTGTGCTAAATATCAACCAGACCGACCAAATAGTTTTTAAGTTTTTTAATTTGTTTATCACGGAGAGCGATTGTTTAATCAACTGTAATTGCCCAAACAGTAACTCTACAAGTATTTTGTAAATTGCAATAGATTCTTTGGGGCTCCAGTTTTAGGGTTTATTAAAAAACAATTTATCAAATATTATATTCAAAAACAGTTTAAAACAGGCCTGACTTTTTAGGTCATAAACATTTTAATAACTTTTATATTTTTTTATCATACGCTTGTAAGTAGGCTCAATGAAAAGCTAGTGAAAAAACACACACTTTCCAAAAAACAACAAAACCTTGTATGACCAATAGCCAAGGTAGCATTTTATTCTTGAAATCATATTTCCATTGTTTATTAACATAAAGAGCTGAAAATTAAAAGGATTTTAAATAGAGATCTAAATTTTATGATACAACTTATACAGTAAAGGAGAAAAGAGTTATATCTAATTAAAATGATAGTACTCGTGAAATACCGCCACGGAAAAGTGTAGGCGAGAACTGTCCGAGCTCCGTTTTTTTAGGTTGGAACTTCAAATTGAAGCGCGCTGGCAAAATGTGCAATGTCTCGGATTCTGTGGCACATAGAAGCTTCTTTTTTTAAATGTGGTAGCTCAACAATATAAAAAAAGGCCATCTTGTTTCCTATTGGACATAGGTTTTTTTTGGAAAGTGTGTTTTTTCACCAGCTTTTCATTAAGCACTTACAAGCGTGTGACATAAAAAATAAAGTCTTTATTTGAACAATTTTTCTCTAATCGGCATAAAAATGTTTATACGAAAAAATAATTTTTTCACTTTTTAAGATTGTGTAAAATAAAAAGAAAGCAAAATCAGACGTACGTCTTCACGGATTTTTCATTAGCTACCCCTATGTACCTTTTAGAGCGTTTAAATATCTGTATAAGGTTTTTACGTGATATCAATGATTTTTCGCAGATATACTGGTATAACGCATTGCCTAGAAATTTTAATAACAAGTGATTGTACCTAACAATAATAACAATCTTCAGTTAATTCCTTGCTCAACTCTTCAAGCCACGCTTCAAATAAAACGAATCATGTCTTCTTAAATTGAGTCACAAGCTACTTTAAATCTTAGACAAGGCAAATTCAGATCTTAGACAGGGTCGTTGTCCTGTAGCAGCCAGTCATTGTTTTGGTTCTGAGTTTCTCCTCTTCTTATTTTTATGTAGATATGTCTGTTTTCCAATGTGCCTCCAGTAAGTTGCCATTCCATCGTTTTCGTGGTCTTCTTACTTATCGTCTTCCTTTTGGAGAACCGTGTCTTGCCTCTTTACTACTCTATTTGTTGTCATTCGGCTTATATGGTCGTTTCATTCTACCCTTTTATTTGTTACCTAGTTTTTAATGTTCTCCACCTTGCATCTACGTTGTATATCTGTACTTCTAGCTCTGTGCCATATTTCTTACCAAAGTGTTTTCTTTGCTCTTTCTGCTATATCTCTGCTGTTTCTAACATCCTTTTTGTCTGCCTGGGGTAATTGCGGGGTAGATTAAGCAGCTCTGCAGTTACCACAGCCGGTCTCAAGCCCGGATAAAATGTGCAGGCTGATTGGCAAGGTTAGCAACCTACCAATCATAAAAACAAATACTGCTCAAAGAAACAATGTACCGCCTCGGAACCGGATTAATACTATGAAGACGACCACGGCAAGAAATACGGACAAGCAAAAAATATCCAAAACCCAGATGAGAATTACTACCTGGAATATCAGATCGTTTAACTCAAGGGACCAAGAAATAATCCAAGTACAGAAAGAGAAATTAACAATTGTGCTCTACAGGAAACAAAAAAGAAAGGACAATAAAATTAGTTGAATACATACTAATCTACAGTGGAGTAGCAAAAGAAAACAGGGCCAAAGAAGGTGTGCCCTTACTAATACACTAAAGATATCAAAATTACATCAGAGTGTTAGTACAGATCAAAAAGGATTGTAACAACAAAGATAAGAATGGAGAAGGAAGACCTGAACATCATCAAAGTATACGGTCCAGAAAATAACAAGCCTCAAACAACAAGAGAAATGTTTTATGACTAATTACAACAAGTAATAGATCAAGAACAAGAAAAGAATAAAACATGGGATCAGAAATGTCAAGAAATCAATACATACATCGGAGGGAAGCAATGTACAGAGGTATGGAATTTTATACAATCAGTAAAAAATACAGGAAAAGACAAAGCACACATACACACCATAAAACCAAGACAATGGAAAGATCACTATGAAAGCTTGCTGACAGAGACAAGACAAGAATACCTAGCGAACTCCCCAACACAGTCAGTACATATACAAGGAGAGGAAGCGAGGGTAGACATCGAAACAGTAAGGAAGGCTGTAATGACCCTAAAGAATGGTAAATCCGCTGGACCTGAGGGAATCTATGCTGAAATGCTTAAGAATGGAACTCATAAACTATTTGAAATATTAACTTATGTGATCAGTGTCTAAATGGACACCCAGTACCAGAACAATGGAGAACGGCATACATGTCCTCAATACACAAAAAGGGGGACAAAAGGAATTGTAATAATTATAGAGGCATATCGGTAACCAGCACCCTGAGCAGACTGTATGGACGAATTTTGAGAAATATGATCGAGGAAGAATATAAGAACAATGAAGAGGAAGAACAAAGCGGGTTCCGTGCAGGAAGATCGTGCACCGATAACGTATTTTGTCTTAAACAAATAATAGAAAAAAGATCGGCTAAGAATCTAGAAACTCATATTACTTTTGTAGACCTGCAAAAAGCATATGACAACATCCCCTTAACAAAACTGTGGACAACGTTGAAAAGATCTAACATCAACCACACATTGATAAATGCTGTACAAGAACTATATAGAGACTCTAAGGCACAGATAAAAACAGGAAAATATCTAACGGAAGAATTCCTGGTTACAAAAGGCTTGCGACAGGGATGCTGTATCTCACCAACCTTATTCAAGATATATGTTGCAGCGGCATTGGAAAGATGGAAAAGAAAGGTACATAGGATGGGTATAGAGCTTAGCAATGAATGTATATATACACTCCAGTTTGCTAATGACCAGGTAGTGCTAGCGACCGACAGGGAAGACATGCAGTACATGCTAAGAAAACTGATAGAAGAATATAACGACTGGGGAATGAATGTCAATACAACAAAAACCAAATATCTTTGTATTGGAAACGAGTCAGATAACATAGACCTTGAAAACGGACAACATATTTCCTGCTGTCAGAGCTATGACTACTTGGGTGTTGCCTTTGACAATACAGGAACTGATACACGGGAAATAGAAAAACGAATCACTCAAGCAAAGAAAGTCTTAGGATGTCTCAATAGTATACTGTGGAGTAAAGAGATAACGAAAGGAAGAAAATTTAATATATGTGAGACCATGATTAAAACTACTCTTCTTTATGGCGCTGAAACATGGAGAATTAGTGAAAAGAACAAAAAGCGAATAGAAGCAGTAGAGATGGATACAATGAGAAGATCTTTAGGTATTTCCAGACGAGACCGAATCAGAAATGATGTAATAAAACAACGCATGGGAATAAAAGGAAATATAACTCAAGATATAGAGAAGAAACAATTAAGGTGGTATGGGCATGTTCAACGGATGCCAGCATCAAGACTCCCCAAAAAAGTAATAGAATGGCAACCGATAGGTCGACGGAAAAGAGGAAGACCCAGATTAGAATGGCAACACGGCGTAAACAAGTCCATGAGCGAAAGAAATTTAACAACAAACGACTGCGAAGATAGGAAGAGATGGTGTTTAGGTATCGGACAACGTCGAAAGACGTTCTAAACCGATGTATATATAGTAGATCAAGTCAGAGAGATATTAGATATTAACATCGTCCTAGGAGATTTTAATGCTAAAATAGGAAGAGGGAAATTCCAAAATATCGTAGGAGAATACGGACTAGGAGAACGAAATGAAAGAGGAGAGAGACTATTAGAGTTTTGCCAGCAACACAATATGATAGCAACAAACACTTGGTTTAAGTTACCTCAACGCAGGTTATACACCTGGACTTCCCCGCTACACACAAAAGAAAGAATAATAAGAAATCAAATAGATTATGTTTTAATCAACCAACGATTTCGTAACTCCATTACAAGTACAAAAACATATCCTAGTGCTGATGCAAATTCCGACCACAACCCTGTAGTAGCAAATATTCGCACAAGAATTAAAGTAATAAAAAATGCAAAGCCGAAGAACAAACCTAATATGGAACTACTAAAAGATGTACAGATTAAAGATAAAACCACTGTAAAACTAAATGAAAAACTCTCAGAAATAGACCGAACCCAAATAAATATCCAAAATATAAATACAACTTGGCAACAAATAAAATCCATCCTCGTCAATTCTGCAAGGGAAGAAATTCCAAATACACGATTAATGGCAAAAAAAGACTGGATGACACCAGCTATTCTAAAGATGATAGACGAAAGGAGGAAATACAAAAATAAGAACACAAGCGATTACAAACGATTAAATACAGAAATAAGAAGGAAAATAAAAGAATCAAAAGAGAAATGGCTCGAAGAAAAATGTAAAGAAATAGAAGAATTAGAACATAGACATGATTACTTTAATGTGTACAAGAAGGTGAAAGAATTTTCATTCATCCACAAAAAACAACATTGCCCACTGGTAAATAACAACGGAGAGTTAATTCATAACACCAAAGATAAAATAGAAGAATGGGAAAAATTTATACAACAGCTGTTCCGAGATGAAAGAATAGACATTACAATAAATAATGTCACTGAAAGCCCACCAATTCTAAAAGTCGAAGTGGAATATGCCATTAAACAATTAAAGACCAATAAAAGCCCTGGACCTGATGAAGTTTATCCTGAAATACTTAAATTGATCGAAAGTAATAACATTGATTTGTTAGTAATTTTGTTTAATACAATCTACGATACTGGGGAAATACCAGAGGAATGGTTAGAATCTATTTTTATTCCCATTCCAAAACAAGCTAACTCCAGGCGATGCGCAGATTTTAGATTAATAAGTCTTATGAGCCAAATGCTTAAAATTCTATTAAAAATACTTCACAATAGGGTATACAAAAGGTGTGAAAAAGAAGTTGGATACGATCAATTTGGATTCAGAGCCGGAATGGGGACCAGAGAGGCCTTGTTTTCATTACAAGTACTGCTGCAGAAGTGTTACGACCAGCAAAAGGATGTCTTTCTATGTTTTGTAGACTTTGAAAAGGCATTTGATCGCGTAAACCATAATAAAATGTTAAATTCCTTGCAGAGCATCAACTTGGATAGCAAAGATCTCCGATTAATTAAGAACTTATATTGGAGGCAGAGTGCCAAGATTAGGATCGACGATCATACATCTAGAAATATTAGTATAAATAAAGGAGTAAGGCAAGGATGCATACTATCCCCTATGCTGTTCAATCTTTACTCGGAACTACTATTCAAGCAAGCCTTGGAAAACCTTTCCACAGGAATAAAAATTAATGGAGAACCAATATCTAGCATAAGATATGCAGATGACACTGTCCTACTGGCTGATACAGACACAAACTTACAGAGGGTTATAGACCACCTTAAGGATGCTTGTCGAGAGTTTGGAATGAAGATCAACGAAAAAAAACAAAAGTAATGGTGATCCAAAGAAAACAGAATATCCCCTTACCTATAAAAATAAATGGGAATATTTTAGAACAGGTAAACCAATACAAATACCTTGGCTGTTGGATTAATTGCAAGCTGGACCCAGAACAAGAAATTAAAGCGAGAATTGCTCAAGCTAGGGATAGTTTCTTTAAGATGCGCGTTCTATTCTGCGATACACATATAAATATTAAATTGAGATTAAAACTTGTAAAATGTTTTATCTGGTCTGTTCTTCTCTACGGAGTCGAAACATGGACTTTAAAAATAAAGAGCCTGAATAGAATCGAGGCATTTGAAATGTGGGTGTACCGTAGAATTTTAAAAATTCCTTGGACAGCACGAAAAACAAATGAAGAAGTACTAGCGAGACTCAATTTAGAAAAAGAACTATTGAGAACAGTCAAAAGAAGAAAAACCAGTTATTTAGGGCATTTGTTGCGCAACGAGAAATACTACATCCCTCAGTTGATAATAAAAGGCAAAATAGAAGGGAAGCGAGGAATTGGGAGAAAAAAATTGTCCTGGTTACGTAATATCAGAAACTGGACAGGACTTGGATTTGAGGAACTCTTAAGAACAGCTGAAGATAGACAAACGTTTGCCACCATAACCGCTAACCTCCATTGATGGAGACGGCACTTGAAGAAGAAGAAGTCAGAGGGAAGATGGTTCTGAGTTAGATGTAGAAACTCGATCTCTAAGGATATTTTTAGTGTTAGGAGGCGTTCTTGACAGTCTGTATTTTTTTGGATAGTACCTGTACGCGTTATTGCTATTGCTCTGTGGTCCAATTATTTCAAACTTCAATTGCCAATTTCCTGAAAGAAAATTCCGCTTTCCACAGGGAGTCAAAATTTCATTTATTTAATATACTGGCAGATTACACACCTGTCATTTATTTGTTTTTCATATATAACTACTAATGTTTTACGATGCCTAGTTGGTGATCATTAAGAAATATATAAGAACCATATCTAACAACCTGTTACTTGAAGTTAAAACGAATTTTTGGCGATTTATTTAAAAACAATTACAATTTTATATTTGCATTAATAAAATAATAGAATGGGATTTAAAAAGCTTTTAATAAATAAATAAATGCTCACAATATAGTATTCGAATGTTTACATACCAGATTTAATGTTTCACTAATTAATCTGAAAAAAGAAATAAAAGTATATTAGTATTAAAAGTCATACAATAAAAAAGTGAATGTTGAACAATTGAAAATATGTATTTTGTATAAGTATTCGCCTAATTTTTTATAATGAATACTGTTAAGACGTAAATATAATGCCTTATTCCCGATCTTGAAGAGGGATTTCCCTAGATAAAATTTTCTTCGATTTTTAGCGAGCTTCATATAAGGTATCTGCTCTCTTGTCTCAGCTTGAATTTTTTCGAAGAAATTTACATGTGTACTTAACGAATAAAAAAACTCAACATCTTTTACTTGGTATTAAGCACCGACTGCAAACGGGGAGCCTTCGACTCAATGCGAGATACTACAACACAAGACACTAGCTAGCCCAATATTCTCTATATAAACAAAAAACTATTAGACATACAAAGATAAAAAAAGGTAAAATCCTTTTTCCATATTATATTCCCTAAGTTGAAAGAGATTTGAAAAATAATTAGGTCCTGCAAAAAGAAATCTGCATTAACGTGAATGATAAATGAAGGGGATGCCTTCAAGGGTTTCCTTAGAAGTGCACGTAAGGCCGAATCCCCTCTGCAAAAACAGGGTAGAGGAATGACTGTTAGCTATAATTGTTAGCTATAATTGTCTGGGTGAGAATGGTGAGATGAAGAGAAACTCGCTAATCGGTCTAGCCAGAGCAATGTGACAACAAAGATAAAATATATTACTTTCCAGAAGAAGAAACTAACAAAATATAGGTCCCAAGTCTCCATCTTGATCTGATAACGATAACGAAGACAGTAAATGGGGCAAAAATCACAGGTTGATCAGAACTTCATTAGTACGCAAGAAAGTTGTAGCTGTATTTTAAGCTGTCACATCTTATTCTTTAATAATTCCTCGTAGTTTCTCCTTTTTTATATATTCTTATAGTAACAATGCTCACTATCAGTTGTTGATCTTACTAAATACTGCTTTAAACTATAAAACTGGTATGCGCTAGTATGGTTATAATAATGAGAAAAATAGTCTTCTTTGATTGTTACTTCTGGCTACTGTACTTGGTCGTCTTATATAATAACAATCTCTCAATCAAACATGTTGGTGTCCTTTTTGTACCCATCGCTATCCTTTGTATCCCATTGAATTTCTTTGTTTGTTAGTTTTAAAAGGTAAAAGAGTTTACATCGACTACCAAGAGAACGACTTTTCACACCATGCTGAACACGGATGGAAAACTGCTAGAATCAACGGAAGATAAACTGAAAGAATGGGAAAACTATATTAAAATTCTTTTTCACGACATACGAGAAGAACCAAGATTGGAAAATAACAACGAAGGGCCAACAATTCTGAAATCTGAAATCATAAATGCAATTAATCATCTTAAAACAAATAAAAGCCCTGGTCCAGACGGAATATACCCAGAAACGTTAAAATTAATCAGCGAAGAAAATATCGAAATATTTGTCCTTTTATTCAATCGCATTTATGATACAGGTAAAAAACCCCAAGATTGGCTGGAGTCAATATTCATCCTACTACCAAAAAAGCCAAACCCACAACACTGCAATGAGTTCCGTCTGATAAGCCTTATGAGTCACGCAGTAAAAGTCCTACTAAAAATCGTACATAATCGTATCTATAGAAAGTGCGAAACAATCATCGGAGACGATCAGTTTGGATTCAGAGCCGGCATGGGAACGAGAGAAAAAGCCCTGTTCAGTTTACTAGTTCTCTCCCAAAAATGCTACGACCAACAGAAAGATATATTTATATGCTTTATAGACTTCGAAAAAGCATTTGATAGAGTAAGACGCGACCTACCATTAGAACGTTTGCAAGAAGTCGGTTTAGATGGAAAAGACATCAAATTCTTAAAAAACTTGTACTGGAACCAAAACGCCAGAGTTAGGATCGAAAGTTCCACATCCGCAGAAGTAGAAATTAGGAGGGGAGTTAGACAGGGATGTGTTATGTCGCCTCTGCTGTTTAATCTTTACTCCGAGTTTCTATTTAAAGAAGCATTGGAGGATTCCAAGGATGGAGTCAATGTGAATAGCGTAAATATCAACAGTATCAGATACGCCGATGATACAGTGTTAAAAAAACCAAAGTGATGTCAATCTGAAAAAACCAAAACGTACCTCAACCTTGCACAATAAATGGGCACATTTTAGAACAGGTCAATAGATTTAAGTACCTGGGATGTTGGATCGATAGCAGCCTAAATCCTGATCTAGAAATAAGATCGAGAATAGAACAGGCCAGAAAATCTTTCGAAAAAATAAAAAAAACTGCTTTGTGATTCTCGAATAAAACTCGAAATTCGACTACGTTTATCAAAATGCTACGTCTGGTCGACTCTTCTATATGCAGTTGAAACGTGGACCCTTAAAACATCAACCGTAAATAAATTGGAGGCCTTTAAAATGTGGATCTACCGGAGAATACTCAAAATTTCATGGACATCGCATACCTCAAACGAAGAAGTGCTGCATAGAATAGGCAAGGAAAGAGAACTTTTTAACACAGTAAAAGTTAGAAAAACATCATACCTAGGCCACACACTGAGAAATAATAAGTACCAATATGCCCAACTTATAGTGAAAGGAAAAATCAAGGGAAAGAGAAGCCTAGGAAGGAAAAGACTATCGTGGCTCAGAAATGGACAATGGACAGGGCTAAATTTTGAACAGCTAATAAGAACAGCTGAAGATAGAGAAAAGTTTAAAATTGTAGTAGCCTACCTCCATTGAGGAGAGGGCACTTTAAGAAAAAGAAGATTGTTAGTTTTGGCTCCCGTAATTGGTCGCTTTATATGATAACAATCTCTCAATCAAACATGTTTGTAGCCGTTGTACAGCCAATTATATTGAGGGCATACTATTATAATACTACTAATCGATCCCATTCAATTTTCTTGACACATCTCGTTGAATTACTGTGTCTGAGCAATCAATTTGTTATTCCTTCTGAAAACAACAAATTATCCGTTGTACTTAATTAATGTATTCGAATTTAAAAAACTAATTATTTAACAAATTCTTGGATATTTCTTTTTATTCAACACACATTATATGTACCTAGTATAAATTCTTAATCGTAGGTGCATATACCTACAAAAAACCTAACAATTGATTTGACCTGTTCCGCCTATGCTATTGCATTGGCGAATTATCTGAGAGAATGTAAAAATAAAATACACGATAACAACTTCTAGAGAGAAAAAATAAAGATTCAGAGAATACTTTATTTACATACGCAAGCCGTTCTTTACAAAGTATCTTGATTAGATTACACATACTTTTTTCTTTACACGTAAAGGTGAAGCAGGAAAATTTACATGGCGTTTATTATTTCTACTTAAGTATTTGTTTGTCTTCTTTAATTCCACGAAATGGAAATTAATAGAAATACCTATTGGCAGTTCGTTCCTCCCAAGTGATAAATATAATACGTATTTCAGTAACATTTAACAGTAAAATTGAAGGGGTGAGTGGATGAAGAAAGTAAGTAACAAAAGTAAATTTTGAGAAATTTAACTCCAAAGTTTTATTACTGGAACTTTTTTATTAATCAATTTTTTAAACCGATTTTTTTTATTCTCACAGGTAGGATATATATAAATTTTATTGTAAAAACAAAAATCCCCCCGATTTTTAAAAACTTATTTGAAAAATATATATTTGTACTTATCTCTTTTATCCAAAAACTTTTTTGTGTTAGAAATTATGTCTATGCCAAAATAAAGGGGGTATGTGGACTTACCTCCTTTATCTACGATAAATATTTGCATTTTCTTTTGAATAAGAGCTATAATCAGGTAAAAAAATAACATGGATGTCAAGTAAACACTTATATTTTTGGTTTTACAAAAAACTGACAAACACTGAATTTCTAAGCAGCTTTTGAATCAGTCTAAGGATATTGTACCACCTTCTTAAAATTTTTGTTGCTCTATGATGGCTTCATAATACCACTTATCCCTTTCTGGAATGAAGCAAAGCTGTTCTTTTAGATTGTCTACCTTTTCTTTGCTTAAGGATCCAGTATTTTGGATATGTCTTGGAATGTTGAATTCTTCAGGTAGAAGGGATGGGAAATTTTTCTGCTTGAGGATATAAACCATTTTGAAAGGTGTGTAGCAATCGTTAGACTTCTTGAAAAGGTATGATCCAAAGATATCTACGCGAATCCACTTTATTCCAATTTTGAAATTAACCTTTTCATTAAGAATATCTTTTTTTCTATTCATTAGTTTCATGGTTTTCATAATATTTTCCGTGTCTCTAAAGTGATGTTGCATGTCTATCACCATATTTTTCTTGGTTGAAGAAACAATCACATCACGATATTCATCAGGGATGTAAATGTTTTGATGTTTCTTTAGTCGTTTCTCAATACGTCCAAATGCTCTATCCGAGTCTAAGTACGAGTGTCCTACCTCTGGAAACTTGTGCTCAATCGTTTTAAAGATGCCTTTGCCCACAAGATACTGAAACAAATATACCATTAAAAACTTTTTATTTTGCCCGGCACACGAGTCCGTCCACAAAACTAGATGATCTTTTCCTTTGAAGGCTGGATCCACTTCGATTGTTCGTAGAAAACAACTAAAAATTTCCGAGCTACCTCTGGAAGCTTGATTTTCCGTCCATCTGCAGAAAACGGTTTTTTCCACATTTTTGGTTATTATGTGGATTTCTAAGTTGTAAAACCACATTTGTCTAACATAAAAGGCTTTCGAGGTACTAAGCCTAGGTAGGGGCATAGTTTGCTTTAGATCCAATGTTACATACACAGTGTTCTCTGATTTGCTAGCAAATTCTCTATCTGCTTTTTGAGATTCAAACACTGATTTGTAATTTTCAGCGTGCTCTTCATTACTTTTGCCAGAATCGCATGTGCTACATGTATCGCTTTTGGGATAACCAAAAGACAGATTAAATTCATTATTAAAAATGAATCGGTATGTAGCCTCTTTTATTTGAAATTTTTCATTTCTTCCGTCAGTTCGGCATTTGTCTAGGTAAAGTTTATGCATTCTAGGGATCGAAAGTTGCGGTGAAAGATATTTTTTGTGAATATTACAATGCCTGGAGTAGTGCGACTCTTCTGCTGGGAAACTGGAAATATGCTCAATGACGTAAGCAGCAACTTCAGCAGGGGTCTTGTTAGGTCTGACTGAGTGTTTTCCCCTTCTGTCCGGTTCAGGAGCATTTTTCCCTGATTTTATTGAAGTTTGGATTAGGTCAACCTTTTTCAAGCTGATTGCAAACAAGGAAATGAAAGCCCGTTTGCATACGGTAGTTTGCCGGCCACTACAAGTTACATTGTATTGGTAGGTGGCAGTTTTATCCTTTATTGCTCCAGTTTTCTTTCTCATTGCTTCCCTTTTTTTAATGCTCTTAAAAAGAAGGCAGGTTTTTGCATTTACATCTAGTTTGTAGTAGGAAGAAAATATTGATTCCCTTGGCCTATTTTAGAAATGTAAGCCAGACCACTTTCTCTGCACTTGGCACGTTTTCGTGCTTTCCATTCTTTAATCTTTTTTTGTCTTTTTCTCGTTACTTTTACTTTTAGTGGAAATATTTTTTTCTTAGTTTTAGTGTACAAATTAAGAGCCTCTTCATTTCCATTTTCAGGAAGAGCAACGATCTCATCATATGGAATTTACTTGTAGTTCAAAACTTTTTATTCTTTGTGGTATGGACGAAGGAAGTAAGTACTTTATCTTGTTACTTACCTCCTTTATTCACTAGATATTTAAAGTAGTATGGTCAATTACCTCCTTCGCTGGCTATCTCAGTTATTTTAAATCATAGAAGGCTGGGGATAAGTGGAAAATTTAATTTAGCACTTACCACCTTCATCCATGCGGATAACTCATTTTCTTAAAAAATGTCACTTACTCCCTTCATCCACTCACCCCTTCAATTTACAATCTATTTTAGAAAAAGCAACTAAATAATTTTTTGTTGAATTATTGTTTCTCGATTGTAGAGATTATTGACGCAGGTATACATACACTTCTAATTCTTTATTTATTTCTCAAAACTACTAAATGAATTACAACTCTACAAAAAGCTTTATAATCTTTAAACCTTTATGTACGAGTAAGAATATTTTGACAAAGATAAATATTTTTTATCTTGCTGAAAAAAAGGACCTAAATTAATTACCATTTTAATAAGAATAAGCCAAAATTAAAGTTTGAAATAAGTTTATTGACGTTTCAATTTCCACTTCGGAATTGAAATTGTTCTCAAAATACAAACATTAATATTTTAAACAAATTTTGTTTTTTGTTACTTGGTGAAAAATTCTTCTAATAATTTAATTTTATCTAACTCATTTATATTGACAATTCAGACATACAAGGTGGTCCTTAAGTAATTGTACAAACGAAAACCGTAAATTCTACACTTTAAAATATTACGGTTTAAATCAACTTTCTTTAATAAAATGTTGATATTAAATGTTAAAGTTAAAATTTAAAATTCTATTTTTCGCTATAACTTTCATGTTTGTAAAGATTTATGCATAAAAATTTACAACTGGGTACTTTTAAATATGAGAAATTATAATTTGATGCACACTTTGATGTAGCTGGTAGAGGGCGCCACATATGCCACATATGTGGCATACATTTGCAGTTAACTTTTTTGCTCTTTGAGTTAGCTCTATTTATGTTAAAAAATATTAAAGACACATTATTTTAACAAAAAAAAGGTATACTTGTTAATAACTTTAAAACTTAACAGTTTTCGGCATAATCGCATTTTAAAATTTTAAAAATCAGCTGCATAATTCTGATTTAAGGCAATTACTCCAGGCAACGAAGGAAAAATAGACAAAAACATTAATAAATCTAAATTTTGGTATAAAATACCTTTAACTAAAGTTAATAGTTAACGAAATATTAAATAAAATAAATATATTAGCAGGATAATTAATAATAGGATTTGACAAAAACAGAATAATAGGATTTTACATCAAACATTTTACGTTTTATGTTAAATTAAAGTAATAATCAAAACATTTTGTTTACAAACCAAATTAATAAATAGATAAACTAAATAACATAACTTTTTGTCAAAGTAAGTGTTCGATATGTCCACCATTTTATTTAATTCATTTGTCAATATATTACATAAAAGATCGTCTCATATTAAATAGCATCACTGGTTCTAAAGAAACTGCTGCAGTATTTATTTCTTCCCATAGTTGGTTGCGAATGTTTATGGGATTCTTATAGACACGTTGTTTTAATACGCCCCATATACCAAAATCAAGCGGATTAAATTCTGGGCTACGTGGTGGCTATAATGTATAATGAATGAATATATTATTTTGGATACATATCCAAACCTTGTGGTATATTATGGAACTACATCTTATTTGTCGCACAGGTTAAATAATGTATTAAACTGTGATGTATCTGATTCATTGGTTACGTATATAAACACGAAATAACCTATCGATGACATTACTTATTTATATGATTACGTTACAGCTTACGAGTAACTATAATTACATCTCGAACAAATGGTCTATTATGATTAACTAACGAACTAATATTATGCTGAACTAAATTACCTATGTGTTTACTATATTTATAACAATATCGGTTATTAGGCCAACGATGATGTTTTTGTAAAAATGCTGAGTCTTTAAGGTTAGGTTGGTAGCAAAAATATTATGAAACAAGACACATATGTGCTATTCAATACCTGTGCTTTAGTTTCTAATTGTCCTAATAAAATGGGTTAACAATTTACGTAATGAATAAAAAGTATTCTTTTGGAATTTGTTATAAATTAAATAATTATATTAATATCTCACTACATTGCCAAGGAATATGACTGCCACGATCAATCCAACGTTCAGAACAGTTATATTTAAGTATGTTCTCACTGCCTTCTCTATAGAATGTGGTGGTGTACCATCTTATATAAACCACATATTTTGGGATTTCAGCATTTTACAATAGGGAAAAAGTAATACAACGCCAGTAGGTATAGAAACTTAAGAAGCCATAGAAAAGGGAAATTGTAAACATGATGACGGCCAACGTCTGAATACGGACACGGCACCTAAAGAAGAAGATGAAGAATATTTTCTTCGATAAGACATTTAGCAGCCATAACAAAAATTTTGTAATATTACATTATCATCTTTGAGTTGTTGTAATAAGAATAAACTGTGAATTATCTACAGGTATTCAGTGCTTTACCGCACAAATATTACAACTAAGAATTATTATGCAGCTGACTTATAAAATGCGAATATCTCAAAAACGGTTAAATTTTGAGGTTACTAACAAGTTTACCTTTTCCTTGTAAAAATAATATTATCTTTAATATTTTTTAACATATTTAATATTTTTTAACACAAATAGAGCTAACTCAAAGAGCAAAAAAGTAAAACGCAAATCTATGCCACACATGTGGCATATGTGGCGCCCTCTATCAGTTACATTAAAGTTTGTATAAAATTATAATGTATTGTGCTTTAAAGCATCCAATTATAAATTTTTGTCCAAAAATATTTACAGCGTAGAATTTACGGTTTTCATCTGTACAATTACTTAAGGACCACCCTGTATATTATACATTTTAAAGTGGACGACTTTAACATGATATTGCCAATATTGCTGTTCCTGAAATGACTTTATTGTAACATATTTCATTCGATTACATGAAATCAGCTTTAAGTTGAGAATATCTGTCAGCAAAAATCATAGCATGTGATTAGTCTTTAAAAAGACAACCAAATGTCATTATGAGTAAAATTCTCCTGTTAGTAATTCCATAGTAAATCATGAGGAAAAAGTCAGGAAAAACCTGAGGACATTGGCGATCATCATGGCCCATTTCACTCTATCTGCAGCCGTTCTAAAAAGCTCTATTGACGTTTTCCCACTCCATTGTTTCAGACTCTTTAGCCGTCTTCAGGTGTCTTCTCCCCGGTCCTCTTTTGCCTTCCACCTTCCCTTGTATGACCAGTCGCATCAATTCGTATTTCTTGTTTATGTTATCTTTTTTCATTCTTCGTAGCGTTTCCGCATTTATTATGTGTTGTGTCCAAGATATTTTCCACATCCTTCGATAACACCACATTTCAAAGTTAATGAGTTTTTTCTCTGTCGCCTCTGTAATTGTCCAGGCCTGAACTCCATACAACAAGACAGAGAACACGTAGCATCTCAATACTCTAGTTCTAATTTCGATGTTGAGTTTTCCATTGCATAATATTGGTTTCGTCTTATTAAAAGCACTTCTAGCTACCTCAATACGCCGTTTTATTTCCGTACTTCTATCCCATTCTTCATTTAGTTCGCAACCTTAGTACTGATGTCTGTGCACCATGCCTAAAAGTTTTCCTTTAGCATGAACACTGTCTTCCTTAATCTTGTTCTTGCTTACCACCATGATTTTTGTTTTATTTCTATTCTGCATTCCATACCTTTCGCAGTATTGGGTAATGCGATCAGTCAAGATCTGTAGTCCTTCTCTGCTGTTCGCAAGGAGTATTGTGTCATCGGCGTATCTAAGATTATTCAGAAGTGCTCCGTTAATAAATATGCCTTCATTTACGTCTTCTAATGCCTCTTTAAACAATTCTTCTGAATACATATTAAAAAGTAAAGGGGAAAGCACACATCTTTGTCTTACTAGGTTACTGTTACCAATCTGGTTCATCAAGCTAATTGTCCTGTGCTCTTCACACTGCATTGCGTTTGATTTTTTGGGTATTGGAATAAATATTGATATTAACCATTCTTTCGGGATCTCTCCCGTATAATAAACGTTGTTAAATAATGTGCCCATATGATTTTTTTTTAATATTCTTCTGTAGATTTCTGTAGGTATTTCATCTGGTCCCATGCCCTTCTCATTTTTTATACGTTTTAGCGCTTTCTCAATTTCGTCTTTGGTAATTGGTGACCCATTTCATCCTCTTGGTTCAATGACCTCAATTTTCTCGTCGTCTTCGAATAGCTCTTTTATTTATTTTTCCCATCTGTTTATTTTATCTGTACATTCTGTTATTAGCTTGTTATTTTTATCCATGATATTTCCGATACCCTTCTTCTTGTATATGCCAGCTGTCTCTTTGATTTCCCGGTGTATGTTAAAACTGTCATGTTATTTATAATCTAACCTTTCTATTTCTTCACACTTTTCTGATTGCCACAGTTCCTTAGCTTCTTTGATTTTCTTTTTAATTGTTTTATTAATTTTTTTGTACTGTCGTTCGTTTTTATTCTTGTGTTCCCTTCTTTTCGTCATCAGTTCTTTTATCTCTTGTGTGATCCATTGTTTATTTTTAGACGATGTGTCTTCTTGAAGTTTTTGTTTTGTGATATTTCTCAAGATCTCCCCTACTGTCCTCCATTTATCTGTTGTTGTCAATTGCTTTTGCCTTTCTACTTCCTGAACTTCTTTGTGTACTTGTTCTTTGATTTGTTGGTATATATCCGTTTTTAAAATAGTTAAATCGCTTCGTTTTTAAACACTTTGTCTTTGGCACTTCATAGAGGGCTCATTTTTAAAGAAATTGTTTTAAAATTGTTTTGTATATTATACATTTTATATATTTTGTTATTATATATTTTATATAAATATTATTATATATTTTCTAGTTCGTATAAAAATGTTTAGCGAATAAAAAAATTAACCGCATGCATGTTATTGCGTCTGAGTTATTTTAATTAATTATAAGCTTAAAATCACAATACTTTTACAAATCTATTTTACAATATATAACATAAGCTTTTTAAAAATCTTATTTTATCCAATTCACAGATTCATAAGACATTCATCACAATATCACAAAGGCATTCATAAGGTAACATGGACTTCTCCTCATGGAAAAATAAAAAATCGGATAGATCATATCCTAATTGAAAGCAAACATGATAAGGCAATAATCGATTGCAGGAGGGCTTACAGAGGGGCAGATACCAACAGTTACCATACAGTAATAGTAACAAAACTAAAACAAGAACTACCAGTATTACCAAAACCTGTTAGAGATAGATTAAAATTACCAATTAGAGTGCCTTCAAAAGAAGCAGGTTGTAAACAGACTAGAGGAAGACTAGAGACAGCAATGACTTCAAAAATACGATCCCAAAGAGCTAGATGGCTTGGTCACGTTATACTGTCACCTCGGGGGAACAAATAAGGGTCTAACCATCTTCTGATATCCCCAGGTACTCTGTAGAGGGCTTCGAATATACTGTCGAGAGCTCCTCTACTTAAGTCCATTTTCGGGTTATGGACTTGTATCTTCGGTATCTTGCCTTGAAAAAGGCAAGATATTTCTTACATGACAATTTCTTCGTCGAAATAAAAACACCAAGTTAAGTTGAAACAATTCTCAGCCACAGAGTATGGAAAATAAATGCAGGAAGCAGAGCCCCGAAAGCATTAAGCTCGGAGAGCCCGTGAGGGACTGACTTGGCTGACCTGAAAATCGCCAATATTTATATGTGCCGTTCGAGCGATAAATAGGGATTTCCAGGTCAAGAGCCAATGGGAAAATTCGAGGCGGGGCGATGCGCATCGAAATGCGCACTAGTCCACAGACTATGGCATTCGATGACAATACGAATGCCAGGGATTTGAAATGTTAAAACAATACTGAAGGAGGGAGAAATGGGGATAAATTTTTCTTTAATTTGTTGCGTTTAAAATTTATGTAAATCTAATAGTTAGTTTATGCGTAATAACGTTGTAGATAAAAACTTTCTGGGATATACAATTTTGCAATAACTGTTAGGTGAAACTTCCTGAATTTTTTTTAGCTAAATACAGGTGATATTGTCTCTATTATCACGCAAAATTAAAAATTTTTTATGCATTTTTAGAAAAGGTGTTAAAAATTTTCAAAAAATCGACATTTGAAGCTATTTTTGCAACAATTGGGCAACAAATTAACAAAAATAACTTTACAAACCCTAATTTTAAAGGATTTTCTATACTTTTTTAGTAAAATTTTGTCACTTTTCCACATAATTTACCGGTCTTACCACATTAAGTCATCATCATCATGCAACCTCTTCTGTCCAGTGCTGGACATAGGTCTCTCCCATTTTTCGCCACTCTTCACGGTTCTGTGCTTCCTGTTGCCACTTCCTGCTGCGTTTGTCTTCTCGTGGGCGCCAGTCAATTATTTTTCTGGTCCATCTTGTGTCTTTCAGTATCGCTATGTGACCCGCCCAATTCCATTTCAGCTCGGCTATACGTTCGACGACATCACTGATACCTGTTCTTTTCCTTAAGTCTTGATTCCCTATTTTGTCTTTTTTTGTCACGCCGAGAATTGATCTTTCCATGCGCCTTTGTGCCACTCGCATTTTTAGTGTTGTTGTTTTTGTGAGCGTGAGAGTTTCTGCTCCGTATGTCATAATAGGAAGAACGCATTGGTCAAATGTCTTCCGTTTCATAGCTATCGGGATGTTGCTCTTAAAGATGTCTCTTAGTGAACCATACGCCGCCCATGCAAGTGTTATTCGTCGTTGAAATTCGCAGGTCTGGTTGTCCTTCCCTATTCTGATTTCATGACCAAGATATATGTACTTTTCTGTCAATTCTACCACTTGATTTTGGATTATTAGGTGTTCGCTGGGAACTAAATTTGTCATAAATTTGGTCTTACTGATGTTCATTTTTAGACCTATTGTTGAAGATACGTTTTCTAATTCTTGTACCATTTGTTGTGCTTCACCCAGATCTTCGGTAATAAGTACTATGTCGTCGGCAAAACGCAGATGATTGAGCATTTCTCCATCTATTTTTTTTCCTCTATTTTCCCACTTTAGCATTTTAAAGGCGTATTCGAGGACCGTTATAAATAATTTAGGTGAGATAGTGTCCTGTCTCACACCTTGCTTGATATGAATTTCTCTGGTGGTATCATGTAGTTTTACACGCATTGTGGCGTTTTGGTATAATGTTTGTACTAACTTTGTGAGCCGATAATCTATTCTACTATTGTTCAGAGCAGTTATAATGCTGTCTAAGTCCACAGTGCCGAAGTCTTTGTGAAAATCTACGAAGATAAGTACCAGTGGTCTGTTATATTCTAGCGACTTTTCTATTAAGGTTTTTACTGTTTGTAGGTGATCGTTTGTTCCGAATTTTGAGCGGAAGCCAGCTTGTTCTCGGGGCTGGTAGAAATCTAACTTTTTCCTAGTCTTGTCGTAATTATTCGGGTAAACATTTTATAGATGTGGTTCAATAAGCTGATTGGTCTATAGTTTTCTAGGTGCGCCTTGTCTCCTTTCTTGTGTAGTAAAATTGTTACTGCATTGTTCCATGTTTTTGGTATGCAACAATCTGTTACAACAGACAAAGGTTAAACAACATTTTTATTTGGTTGAGAAGGGCACGTCCGCCCATCTTTATAGCTTCTATTACGACTCCATCTTCTCCTGGCGCTTTGTTGTTTTGCATCTTTTTCATTGCGTCCTGGATTTCGCTTAGTGTGATCTCTGGCATGAGCTCTGAACCCTGGTTGATAATTTTGCGTGATGCGGCGACTTCCAAGTTCTTTTGGTCTTCTCTTTGGCTTGTGTATAGTTCTTGTCTTTAACTATGTGTAGTAGTTCTTCTCTATTGGATGTGGGGACTCCTTCTTTGTTCTTTAGTTTGTGTATTTCGCAGTTTCCATTGTTTAGTCGTCTTCTCAGAACTTTCAGACTTTTATTCTTTTCCTTATAGCTTTTGATACCTCTTTGTTTATTCTTCGCAGTTCTTCTTCGTCAATGCTTTCTTTTCCTTTGATTTTTCTTCTAGTTTCCATTAGTTGCTTTGTTTCAATGGTTATTAAGGTACCACATTAAGTACTTAAAATCAAAGAGCGAATTTACATTGTTTATATATTGTTTATACGTAAAAAATGACGTTTACTCTTTTACATATTTTGTTTATTGCATGTTATTATTACCGAATTTATCAAAAACAGTTATTACGTACCTGTATCAACGAGTATCATGGGAAATCGTTAGTTCTCAGATCTTTATGTTAAGCAACTATAGAAAGACTACTGCAAAATTTAACCGTAGGTATGAATATTGTCTGACCCACTTAAAAATAAAAAAATAAAAAGTGGGACATCTGATGTAATGAATGCAGTATTTTTGATTGTTTCCTAGTCTGTGTTCACCATATGATCTCTCTCGTGCGATGACGACGTGCGACAGGTAGATACAGTTACAAACCTGTTTCTCTTAACCAACTATCACGAAGAAAAACATAATGAAATAAACCTCAATCGTTTAGTTTTATTCGTGCAAGTGTTTCATCTTTTTAATTTGAATAGAATCACAGCTGATCGTATAAAAAATTTTGCTTATGAAAGCATGAGCGTATCGTATAATTTTTTCGGTTTAAAATATGAAACAATATTAATGGTCAAAGAGCTGTTTTTTAAATATAAAAACAAGGAATAATTAAGATCATCATTAACGTTTTAATCATTGACTTAGACGATTTTCTGTAAATGGTTAAAAAGAAATAATAATAGATCACTCAATGTCTTAGTACGTCTTTAAAATTTAAAATTTACATTAATAATTAATATTTTATTAAAGTCCTCCCAACTACAAAGTGTAGTAATTATCGTACCATCTCACTGATTTCCCATCCAAGCAAAATATTACTAAGAATCATTAAACGCCGTTTGCAACAATACTTAGACAAACAAATTCCCCAAGAACAAGCAGGCTTTGTCAAATGGAAGGGTACGAGAGAGCAAATCCTTAATATGCGGCAGCTCATAGAAAAGGCCCGCGAATTTAAAATTCCAATAATAATCTGTTTTCTAGACTACCAAAAGGCATTTGATTGTGTGATGTGGGAAGTTCTCTGGACAGTTCTTCATGAGATGGGAGTTCCAAATCATTTGGCAATATTAATTAAAAACTTATACGAAGATAACTCAGTTAAAATAAGAATTGAAAACCAGCATTCTGATACCTACAAAACCAGCAGAGGTGTACGACAAGGGTGCATACTATCTCCAGACCTGTTCAATTTATATGGAGAATACATAATGAGGAACGCACTAGATGGATGGAGAGGCGGCATCTCCATTGCAGGAAAAAAGATCTCAAACTTAAGATTCGCAGACGATACAACACTGATAGCAACATCTGAAGAGGAGATGTCGAGACTGATAAAGAGAGTAGAAACCGAAAGCAACAAGTGTGGGCTCAAGGTTAATAATCAGAAAACAAAAATCATGATTGTGGACCACGCGAATATCCTCCAAACAACAGGCGCCCTAAATCAATTCGAGAAAGTAGACGAGTTCACGTATCTAGGATCTTCCTTAAGCAATGCAGCCTCCTCCCATACGGAAATTCGCAGAAGAATAGGGATGGCCAAGAACGCGATGAGTCGACTGTCAAAAATATGGAAGGACCGCTCTTTATCCAAAAAACTCAAAATGAGACTGGTACGGACACTCATTTTTTCAATCTTCAGTTACGGTGCCGAAACATGGACAATAAAATCAGAGGATAGGAAAAGGATTGACGCATTCGAAATGTGGTGCTGGAGACGAATGCTACGCGTCTCGTGGACGGAGCACAGATCCAATCAGTCGATTCTCGAAGAGCTAAACATTCAGACCAGACTCTCCTCTCAGTGTCTTGCAAATGTTTTAAAGTTTTTTGGATACATTGCGAGAAGAGACAATGACAACTTAGAAAGACTAATTGTGTGCGGAAACGTAGAAGGACGTAGAGGCAGAGGACGCTCACCTATCCGATGGTCAGATCAAGTACAGAAAGCCACTGGAGAGACGTTTTCCGAGTCCATGAGAGCAGTCCAAAATCGCAAGAGATGGAGAGAATTGACAGCCCGCATTGTAGGAAATCACGATCCTCAGCAATGAGGAAACGACAAGAGAGAGAGAAAGTCCTAATTTGAAGCAAACGTAATTGCTTTTGCTAATTGCATAATAATTATTTTAAATTTTTAAACCTTTATTTTAAATAAAATAAGGTACTATAGTTGTTTCGAGAAATCATGCTACTGGTAGTCGTCAGAGATTTGACCTCTAAAAATCACACAAATAAGCTAAAAATCATATGAATAAAGCTTGAAGCGAGCCTCGATTTTGAATGTCAGTTACGCTCGTGAAATTTTTTAAAATAAAATTTGTATCAACTCCTCGGTAAAAATTTGATCAGAGCGTCCTATCGACAATAATTAATATCAGTTTTAAATGCGAAGAGAGTAGCTTTCGTATACAATATTTGCATTTTGCCGCAAATGTCATTTTTTTATGATTATCATGATTTTTGCCATTTTTTATGATTCTTATGATATCAATAAAATTTATTGCTTCCATTGATTGGTCGCTGTGGAATTTTTATTTTTAGAGCACAATCTTCAAAACATTTAATTTTAAATTTTGGCAACAAATCTGAGGCAATTAAAATATGCCCAAAAAACGCTGAATTTAAACTTTCACATTACAAATGATCTCGCGTCACGAAAAAAGTTTTAAACATTTTAGATCGTTTTTAATTTGAAAGTTTAAATTCAGCGCTTTTTACGCATATTTCAAATGCCTTATATTGGTTGCAAAAACTCAAAATCACAATTTCATGTTAAAGGTTTTGAAGATTGAGCTCTATTAATGGAAAGTTCATAGTAAGCGGTCAATGGAACTGATTTTATGAGAATCGTAAAAAAGGAAAAAGTCGCGCAAGGTTTATTTATTTAACAGCTTTATAGAAACTGACTTCATTTTCGGCAAAATGCAAAAATTGCGTTTTACTTTTGACTTTTAAAATCCATTTGGATTTTTGTCGATAGGACACTCTAATCAAAGATATCGAATTATTACCGTCAAGTTGATACAAATTTTATTTAAAAAATTTTCTCGCGCTTAACTTTTTTTTATAATTATGTTTATTTACAATCTACATCATTACAGAGTATTAAGTAAATGTGTTACAGGTTGTGGGCGTGAAGGAGAGACATCTAATGATGTCTCACCTTATTCTATTTTGGTTTATTTTTGAAGTAGGTCTTGGGGCCAGGTTCTATCTAGTCTTCTTGTGGCTGGACCATTGTTGAATAATTCCCTTACTAGCTCATTTTCATGGTGAATGGTACGTTCATTTTTTGACTCCGTGGCTCGATGGCTTTCTTCGTGATGAAAGATTTTAAGTCGTAGTGAAGTGTTTGACTACTTACGTAGTATGGTGCATCCACTATCGATCTTAACACATTAGACTGGAATCTTTGGATAATATTCAGTGACGTTGGCTTTGCACAGCCCCATAGGTGTAGTCTGTAGAACCAGATAGGATTGAGTATGGCTTTGTATAGAAGAATTTTGTTTTGGATGTTAAGTTTTGATTTACGTCCAAGGAGTAAATATATTTGCCGGAATTTTAAGTCGTGCTGCCTTCTTTTGGTCTGGATATGTTTTTTCCAAGTGAGACGTTGGTCAAGATGGATGCCAAGGTATTTAGCTCTATTACTGTTAATATTCTTACATTTTCTATTCTTACAGGTGGGCATATGTTGTGACGGTTGGTAAATGTTATTTGAGTTGATTTTGTTTTATTTACTTTTGTTCTCCATTTCGTATACCAATCACTGAGTATGTTTAGATGATGTTGCAGGTTTTGTGAGGCTTGTATGGGATCTTCATTTACAGCTAGTATTGCTACGTCGTCGGCAAAGGAAGCGATTGTAGTACTATTAGTCTCTGGTATATCGGTTGTGTAGAGTGAGAAAAGCAGCAGCCCTAGAACACTACCCTGCGGGACTCCGGAGTTGATAGGACAGAGGTTGGATTGTTGATCTTTGAATTTTACAGAGAAATATCTATTTGATATGTAGGATTTAAGTAGGAGGAAATAGTTACTGGATAGTGCTAATTTTACTTTGTAAAGCAGACTTTGTCAAACGCTTGTGAGATATCTAGAAATACATCATCATCAGCCTCTCTCAATGCACTGCTGGACATAGGCCTCCCCTGTTTGTCTCCAAAGTGTTCTATCTTGTGCTTGCTGTATCCAGTTTTTTGTTGTCTTTCGTAAGTCGTCTTGCTATCGTGTTGGTGGTCTTCCTCTGCTACGTTTATCGGCTCTTGGTCTCCATTCAACTATTTTGCCAGTCCATCTTCCGTCCTTCATTCTGGCAATGTGTCCAGACCATTTGAATTTTAAGTTACAGCTAGAAATACGGCGTTGCAGTATTTCTTTTCTTTAAGACTTTTTGATATTTAATTTTTCATTCGATGGACTTGTTCAGTGGAGTGATTTTCCCGAAAACCAAACTGATGTTTTGGAAGTAATGTTAGGAATTCATGATCTGCGTATATTCTTTGTAGCAGCAATCTTTCAAAAACTTTGCTTGCGGTCGGGAGTAGGCTGATGGGTCTGTAAGATGTTACTTCATTGGGCTCTTTTCCTGGCTTGAGGATCATACTGTCTTCAGCAAATTTCCATATTTTTGGAAAGTATGATAAGCTTAGCCTGCGGTTAAATATAACTTTTAGCAAAGTAATGGTCTTGCGAGGATGTTGTTTTAGTAGTTGTGCCGAGATAAACTCACATTTAAAATCGCCGGTCGCTTTAAGTATTGTTTCCGAGAAAACGGTTCATTCTACAAAACTTCGGTTCATTGTACAGGAGACCTTTATGCCATACTCTATCAAATGCTTGTTGTATATCTAGAAACACCAGTGCAGAACTTTTTCTCTTCGAGAGTTGCTCTAATTATATTTACTATTCTGTGGCATTGTTGAAGTGAAAAAGAACAAAACTTATTTATACTTTTTGAACTATTAATAATGTCCCCTCTCTTGTATCTTCCCTCTAATATTATAAATGTTCTTGATATCTATAATATTTTATAAACATATATAAATGGATTTATGTTTTCTAAGAGGTACAATATTTCTTAAGGACTGTTTTCCTTGAACCTGATATTTTAATATAATACTGTGTGACATAAACATAAAGTAACTGATACAGGATATACATATTAACGGTATATACTTTGGAATTTAAAACCCATAATTTTTATTCTATCAATATGATTTAAACAAAAAACTACTTTACATTATGTTGTAGAATACATATTATACAATATTAATGCATTATCAAGGCCAGGTAAGACGGAATTTTTGAGAGGGAGAATGGTGGAATAGCGATGAGTGGATGCATCTGTTCTAAGAAGGAAGGCGGCGACAGCCGTAGAAGAAATCCTATATAATATATACATATATATATATATATATATATATATATATATATATATATATATATATATATTATATATATATATCGAGAAAAGGAGTACGACCGTCAATCCAAAATAAACTAAGGTACACTCGAAGAGTGGTGGGTTTTTCGGTCAAAGTGGAGAAATAAAAGACAAAGAAGGTGGCTACTTCATCTATTTATTAAAGACGTTTCGCTTTCTGCTCAGAAAGCATCATCAGTTCATCTAAAAAGAACAATATGAAATCAAACATCCATAGAGAAGTTACAATAAAAGTGTGTTACCTTACAAAGACATGTAGCAGTCAATGATGTTAAAAATATGAAAAAGCTTACGAAACTGGACATTTAGAGTTAAAGTTGTATAAAACAATTAATTGAAAGTTTCAATTATTATTATGAGCCTTTCGAGTAATCGAGGGTAAACTTCATTTAATCATATGTACACACCTGCATATTTTATTCTTCTATTCACAGTAAAAGGTTTTCAAATAACCGGTCGTAAAATATTTTGTTGCTTTTGAATTTACAAAATTACAAAGCCAGAAAAAAATTGTAAAAAATCTCCCCTCGCTTAAAGAAAATGCTCATTTTCTCCTCAGTAGGACTTATCGCTCGACGCTGTCTATGCATATTATCTCGTCTTTCTAGGTTAAGACAATCATACCGCGGTTCTTAGTTAATAGAATTATACAATCGAACATCGAACTATACTTGCCTCAGGGGAGATTAATTAATCGACGTCTTTCATAATCAACCAAGTTTTGTTCTTGTCTTATGTTGGCGAAAAGGAACATCCACAACACTATCCATTTAGACTTTTTATTAGTTTCTCCTAGTAGCTGCGCTTATTTGCCCTTAAGGTCGCGGCATATTATCGTGCACGTATAGTTTCCGGCACGTAGCGTTTCCACTCCAGCAATTGGGCTGCGCGTTCACATTTTCATACATAGAACGTTTCAGTTTGGTTCGGTGAAGATATGATCTCGCTTTTCTCAACAAAAATTATGTGCAATTGCTCTTCTACTTAACGATGAAGAAAGAAAAACTGCGTTAAAAAGAAGTTTTGAAGTATATCCAATGCTAAGAGAAAGGAAGAAGGAATGTGAATACTGGACTTTATACATAGAATTAATTGATGACGATGAAAAATATTATAGATATTTTAGAAAGACAGACAGCGATGCACTTTGTGAATGTGGGGAAATACAGAACGAGGAGCACCTGAGAGTATGCAGACCTTGCCCATCACAGTGCACCTTCGATTATTTATGGCTCGCAAATAAAAAGGGTGTAGACGTAGCCCGATATTGGGCAGAAAAACTGTAGTCGGATCCAGATACGAAAAAGTATAGATATTTTAGAATGAATAGGATTCAGTTTAAATATGTTTTAAATTGAATTTCACCTTCAGTTAAAAAACAAAATACTACATTTAACGAAGCCATACATATCAAACCAAAAAGTATTTTTAAAAAGAAGAGGTATCACTTCCGTACAAAAGTCCTAATTGTTTATCACCTCCGTGATTAATTGTTACAAAGCAAAAAAAAACACATGCATAAATGACAAAATAGCCTCGAAAATTATTTTTTTAAATACTCTGTAACTAAACGCTATGTGCTGGAAACGCAACGTGCACGATAATATGCCACGACTATATGCCATTTGTTTTAATATTCTTCCGTCTTCGATTTTATTTCATTGTACAACTGCCTTGCTTATTTTTCGATGTAACTTTTTTTTATTTTTTGGTTGAAATAGGCTTTTTACTTTCGTCGGTATGTTGTCTTTGCTTCAGTTGCAGTTGATGGATTAATACCGACGGATAGTCAGCACGCTTTCTCGTGATCTTACGTTCAGTGTCCATGATGACGTTTATTTGGCGGTTGTTCAGTGAGGAGTAAAGAACAGCCCTGTATTCAATAATAGGTCTGATGTAGGTTTTATAAGTTTGTAGAAGAGTCTTACTCTGTGTACCTCAAGATTCGCCTGATATGGCTCCCAGGAGTCTAGCACTTCTTCTCACTCTGTTTAGGGTGGGATTACGTTTAGTATCTCAATTGAGGTTCCTCTGAAATTGAACACCCAAGTAGGTGACCGAACTTTGAAACGGGAGTTTGGCTCCATAGAGCTCTATCATGTTGTCGTCGTCTTCAAACCGAGAAGTTCCCGGATACCTGAAGAGGATGGCTTGTGTCTTGGCTGGGTTGAGAGTGACTCTCCATTTGTTGCGCCATTTGACAATTTTGTCAAGTTTGGCCTGTGACCTGCTGAACACAGAGCGACTCCTAATTGTTCCATCGACTGTGCCTGAGGCGAGCAGTGCTGTATCGTCGCCATAAAGGAGAGTAGTGGTTTTGTTTTGATCGTACGGGTAGGGGACGTCGTTGTTAAAACTGTTTAAAAGATTGTTGCTAAAATTGAGCCTTGAGACACTCTAGCTTGTAGACTGAATGGTTTAGAGTAATTGTCGTTGATTCTAACTCTTATTGTACGATTGGAGAGATATGAGTGAGTGTATTGTTTTTAGGAATGTGGTTGACAGTCCGGAGAGGCGGAGTTTTTCGATCAGACTTGCGTGCCAGACCTGAACGAAGGCCATCTGGACTTTTAGAAATAGGCCAATAGCTATTTTGCCTTTTTCATTGATTTAACGTGAAATGAAGGTTGCTCCTTCTGTCAATGCATTTTGAGAGAAGTGTTCAGCTCTGAATCCGAATTGAAATTTTGGGATGATGTGGTTTTCGTCTAGGAATTCTATGAGTTTTTCCATAAGGATTCTCTCGTAGACTTTACCTAGAGTGTTCAGTAGAGATATAGGTCTGTATGATTCAGTGCTCATTAAGGATTTCCCTGGTTTAGGGATCATGATTGTACTGACCACCACTTTCCAAGGGATATGAAAGTAACTAAATAAATCTTAAATGTAAGTAAATCTTAAATGTTATGTGTACTCAGTGCTTCTGCACGGAGTAGAAACGTGGACATTGAAGGCGGAAACTCTATCAAAACTTCAGGCTTTTGAGCTATGGTCATACAGAAGGATCCTGAAGATACCATGGACAGACAAAGTCACCAATGAAGAAGTACTGCGGAGGATGAACACAACTGCGGATTTGGTCAACATCATGAAGAGCCGTAAGCTGCAGTACTTGGGACATATAATGAGAAATCAAAACAGATACGAGCTACTTCAATGCATTTTGCAAGGTAAAATTGAAGGAAAAAGGGCCCCAGGACGAAGAAGTATATCCTGGCTTGCTAACCTGAGAGCATGGTATAGAAAGACCTCAACACAACTATTTCGTATAGCAACTAACAAAGTCATCATAGCCAGGATGATCGCCAACGTTCGGAACGGACAGGCACCCTAAGAAGAAGAATGAAAGTAACACAGTAAAAGGCATGCATTGATGATGTTGGTAAGCATAGCGATTATGTTCTCTGCGAGTTTTTTAAGGCTTCTCCTATGTATGCCATCTGGGCCAGGCGATGTGTCTTTACCGTAGTTACACATCTGTCTGACGGTGTTTTTCAGCACTGGAGCCATAATTGGATGTTGGATATTATGGTCTCCGAAATGCTGTGGAGAGTAGTAGAGTATGTCCTCCTGTCTCCTTTCGGTGTCGAGTTTGAACCAGTTTTTGAAGTTTGGAGCATCTGGTGTGATAAATGTTGCCTAGAGTGTGGTTTTGAAAGCTTCAGATTTATCTAGTGGATTATTTATGATTGTACAATTGTATTATTGATAGCGACATGAGAGTGAGGCCTTGATTTTTGTTTGGATAGGGTTTTGAATTTGTTTCAGAATTTTGAACCGTCTCTACATATAATCCAGGCCTGAGATAACTTGTCTCCACTGATCTAGTTTCAACTTGTTAACCTCTAGCCTAATGGAAACTGAAATACTGTTGTATTCTGTTTTGATGTATGGATCTTGGAATCTTTTATACTCTCTGATTAGTCTGCGCTTTGTGTGAATTTTAGCGAGAATGCGTTACGGAAGCATTGAAGTATACAGATTTATTTTAATCATTGGAACTCCTAGGGATTTCTTTTAATACTTAAAAGGTTTCTTTTAATCCTACGATAATCACGTTTGTAAATAGCAGTTGTTAATGGTTTTGGGGGAGTGTTAAAGTAAATTTGACTAATAGTGGTAGGTGGTCAGAGAGGTTATCGAGTCTCCAATGTAGCATTTATCGTCGAACCTATCCAGTACAGAGTCTGTGCAAAGAATATGGTCAACAATGGATGCCCCCTGGTCCCGCATCTACCCCTCGATTCTGTTACATAACGTAGTTGTCTCTTGCTATTAGAATATGGAAACTTTTTTTTCTTATGAGAGGCAAGTTCCCTTATATATGCTGGTGATGCTGGTCAAAAATTATTGTTACCCGTTGTCTAACGAGGATTCGATTACCTTTCAAACGATTAAGAAATACTTTATACGAAATAATATTTTGTTTAAATATATATTTTGAAGTACTGATCTGCATAATATTTGATAAAGTTTAAATGGAGAAAGCCTTTAATGGGTATAACCGTCTCAACTTTACATTCATATCGTGAGCAGGTTTTACCTACGTGCAACACATAATATAATTTAGTGCCGCATGGGAGACAAAATGACTCAAAACAGAACCACAATTACGCAAGCCATCGCATTGTTTAATGACCGTGAGTCATAACACAAGTACCTTAACGTAATAGTTAATTCACCCGGGAAACATACCCAAGTAGGTGGTATCGATGTTATTAGGTACTATAGAGTACCTGCGAGTTAAACTATTTGTCACAGTACCAGAGTAAAAAGCGCACAAACCGGTATTATTATTTCAGAAACTATCAATTATCGATGTTTTTATAGAGAAAATTATAAGAACTGCCAAATAAACCGTAGCTCGGGGAATAGCTATTGCTTTTAATAGCACACGTCTTTATTTAATAAGACGTTTGAGAATTTTTCTGCAGGCATGCACTCGACACGATCTTTATTAACTTATTAAAGGCGTTCTAGCAAATTTCCAGTGTTGTCTCTAAAACATATAGAGTGCAAAAAAATAGAATTTTTTATTAAAGAATAAGTAACATTTTTAGAGAATTAAATTTGAGATCTGCTTCAGAAAGATATGTACATAAATACTATGAAGGATAATAGACATGAAGAAATAATTATTTAGTTAAAATTCTTCTTTTTATGATTTTAATTTATTATTTAGAGCGTGTTTTAATGAAATATACATCGAAATAAAATAACAGATATTTAGAGGATCCGCAATGAGGCATTATTCATTAGTAATAAAGCAGAACAATGGGAAACATTCTCAAAAAAAATGGGGCATTATTTTTACGGACTGCAGAAAAAAATGTGAATATTCGCTATGTGTAAGTTCCGAAGAGCGACATCTAGTGGCATAAATCAGCGAAGGTGTTAGCACTATTAATATTTTAGTCTTTAAATTAGCTGCAAATAAAGTGACTTAAATTTGTTTAGCCATAACCTAGAGACTAAAAATAATATAGAACAAACCTGGAAAATTATTAAAAAATGTATTCTACAAGCAGCGGAAGAAGCTTTAGGTAAAAGAAAAGTTAACAGAAATAAACGGGAATACAAAACACCATGGTACGACGAAAGGGTAAAAGCATTAGCAAATGAAAAGAAACAAGCTTTTCTAACATACAAAGGAGTGAAGACACCGGAGGCACGAGAAGACTATGTGAGAATCAGGAATAGAGTAAACCAAGAAATAGATAACATCAAAAAAGAACACTGGAGAAAATTTACCAAAGATATGGAATACGACCTCTATGGATCCCAGAAAAAGGTGTGGAAAATGATAAGGAGACAAAAAACAGAAATGAATGAATTTGTACGCATAGATAACATTACCGAGGAACAATAGACTGAGCATTTCACGAAACCATATGGAGAAGAAGAAGAAGAGAACAGAGAAATAATCATTAACGAAACTCACGATAGCGTACTAATATCAGAAGAAGAGTTACAAGAACGAATAAAAAAATTAAAAAACAGAAAAGCACCTGGTCCTGATAAGATAAACAATGAACTGCTAAAATATGGAGGAACAACACTATGCAAACAAATGGCTCCTAAAATTATTCGTCGATATAATAAATACCGGAGTAGTACCAGCAATGTTGATTTATCGTCATAACAATCAATAAATGTCAGATTTCCATGGCACACTTGGAGAAAATAGAGGTATATCTATTAGAACTTTATCATTACTACCAGCATCAATTATTACTTCATAATTTTCAAATCAAAATATACCGAAAACGGTACACAGTATCGAGTTTTACCAAGAGTACCTTTTTCGTGTAAAATTGAATGATGTTTAAGTTTACTTGAAATTTTGAATAATAATTATACTCTTAAAAAAGTTATCTTGACTAATACTTAGTACGATCCGTGTAACTAGCGCCCTCTATAAGAATCAGATATAAAAACAAATTCATGGGATGTATCAGCTTCCAAAACATATTCGTATAAAATTTCATTACAATGTTGCCAGTAGTTTCGGCAAAATCGTAAAAAATGCGTAAAATTTTTTTTTCTTTAACGCCCTGTATCTTGAAAACGGATGGCGTTACAAAAATTTTTTACTAAGCAAACCCCAATTATTTTTCAGTTTTTTACCTACCCTAGAGACGGGGTTACCTTTTTTGAAACACCCTGTATAGTAAATAAAATTAATTATTAAATTGCAGTATTACTATTAATATGGATGCAATAATAAAAACTGAATTCCAGAAAATAAATCATAAAATACCTTTTCAACTAACTATGATATCCACTGTAAAATACAAATAATAATTACACATCATATCAATATTTTGGAGCGACATTAACGCCTGATTTCATAATGACAATCTAAAGCACACTTTAACTAATGTTCATTTTAGACTAAATTGAACAAACTTGAACCAACATGATTATAATTGAAATTTACACTTTAAAGTGAACTTTATAGTATTGAAATTTACACTTAAAGTGAACTTTAATTTAATGTTCACGTCAAACTTAGGGTATGTAGGGCTCTCGATGTAGGGCGATTGGGGTACCTCTCATTAAAAGGACGTTCCGCTGCATGGAAATTATTTCCACATTCACCAAAAATTAAAACGTCTCGTTAAACAATAATTAAACTAAATATTAACTAAGAACAACGAACTAAAAACAACTTGGCTAAACTAAGCAGAAACATAAACTAAATAATCATTTATAAACGCGTTTGCAAACTAAAAATAACTAGAAAATTGACTAAACTAAGCAGAAACAGAAATTAAATATTGAGCTATAAACGCTTTTGCAAACTAAAAACAACTAAAGAATTGAAAAACGTCAACTTTTTGACAACCAGAGGCGGAGGTCTTAATATTTATTAATTAAAGTCGAAACTACAATTTTAGTATTTATTTAATTTATTCATCAAAATGAGTTTAAAATCAAAAAAAATTAGTATGATTGAATAGGTATTTTCAATACCTTTCAAACGAGGTATCACTTGCCATAAGGTCCTATTTAAAATTATCTGTCACAATGGCGCTGTAACGTCATCTGTCACTATTACGTCACTTGTTATGACTAGTTAAGAAGCCTACGTTTGTTTATTATCTCCCTCCAAATTTCACTATTGTAAGTATAACCGTTCAAAAGATACGAGAGAGGGAACGGACTTTTGACTAGCACTGTATATATTTATGTATATAGGTACTATAATAATAGATGAAAATAAAATACGACCATATTTATATACCTAAATAAATTAAAAGCAAAATACAAAGTTGTCTATGATATAAAATACACACACCTTCAACAAAAAGAACAAAACGTTTAAAATCGTTTAAATTGAGGCTTTAAGGACGATTTTCAAAATACTGTGTAGAAACTATATCAAAATTTGAATGATTGATGGCCAAAAAATCTCGATAATATAAGAAACGGAAATATATAACCCACTTAAGAAGAAATAAACAAAAAATAATTGTTCATGAACATAATAATTAACGGTAAATATAAATAAATATGTATTTTAATGAATCAAAACAAGTATTTGTCAAATGACTTCCACATCCGCCTATGTTTCAAACGTAACATTTCATTTGCGTATACATTATACCAATATACTCCGACCCGAGATTGGATTCTACGTTGTGACTATGATGCCGTTACTTTGTTATTTTTTTAAAGTTTAATATGCTATTGTTTTGTACTGATATCTCACAACTTGACAGGTTCGCAAATGAACGGAACGATTTCCGTGATATACCGTCTTGCAGTCGTTTTGTTTCATGGGATTACTCCGCCCGTCTGAAAAATGTACTGAGCAAAACGAGTTGAGGACAAAGACTTGGTTAATCTAACCATGACATGCTAGAAATATTTTGTATAATTCAACGTTTATATTAAATTCATGTAAAAGGAACACCGCAAAGTGGACCGTTATATAAAAATTTGTGAAATAGGAGTAATGTCTAAATTTTTAATAAAAATTAAACCACAAAAGTTTTATCAAAGTAACTTTATTACTTTTATCTTCACTAATTTTTTTTTTATTGAAGGTAAAAGTTTTCTATGTCTTATATGCCTTAGTAAGGATTTTAGTAATTTTACCTTGTCACGAAAGGATGTTTTTGACATCCTTTATTTGCATCTTAGGGTAAAGGCTCAAGAGTACGCACATATTTATAAAATAAATGGTTAGGTTTTAATTATTAAATAAGTAGTGGCTAAAATATCTTATATATTAGATAGAAAAATAATACTTTTTGATTGTAAAGTTGCATAAATAAAAGATTTAATAATATTCAAATGGTGCACATGCATACTCTTGGGAATACATCGTCTTAAGAGTACGCAGGTTTGCTAATATCGCGCATACCTTTTAAAACCACAGCAGACCAAGGAATGTTCTTTTTCGAACTTCAGAACATTCCATTTTTGGTAGTGGCCTAATGTCGGATGGAGACCGAATGGAAGTTGATGGCCCAACGTTAAAGATAGAAAAGTTAATTGATAATACCGAAACTTGTTTAGCTTGATTGTCATCTTTATTATTCATTATCACCATCTTTATTATTCATTATCAATGTTGAATCAGGAACATTGATAATGAATTAATGAATTAAAATAAACTATTATTTTAGCTTGATCCCTACTGATTAAAACTGGTGTGTTCAAAACATCAAATTTTAACAGAGCTACTAATTTTTTTTCATTATTGATATCTGAGGAAATTTCACAATCTACCAATTCTAATTCACCATCGGAGAAATTTTTTTTACTTCCAAAAACTTCTTCCCATAGATTAAGAGATTCTATCTAAATCTGCAAGGAAAATAATTCCTGCAGCTGACTGTATACCACGTATCACAAAAAGAGGTTAATCTTTGTATATGGGTATATTTTATAAAAACCCTAAAAAGGGGCTACATTAAAAACACGAACGTTTTCGGAACAACAGTTCCATCATCAGGTTAAAATACCTAAAATAAGTATAGACCATTTAATTAAAGTAAACGTGGTTTAAAATTTTGACTAAGGTTAAAAAAGCAAAATGGTTATACTTACAGGTTACCATGCCTGAGCCACCAAAATATTTGGGTAAAAACCCTTTAAAATATATTGTGTTACCAAAGATAGTACATGATGTTGATAATATTATTTGATGTTTAATATTTTAATTAAATTTTACTTCAGGTAACATACACCCATGCATGCCCATGCTTTAAGTGAGTTCCAGTGTCCGGAGCAGTCCGGAGAGTAAACCTCTTCAAACGGACTTCAGCTGGTAACTGATTGACAAGATACTCATGAACGGTGTCAAAAACAAAATGTCAGTGTACCATGAAACAATATTAGTTAAACATAGGATTACTACAGCCAAAAGATTCAAAACTTATGTTAAAATGATACCAGCAATCCAGATTTTGGGATTTAAAAATTTTTTTTAATTATTTAATATTGGATATAAAAGATGTAAAATTACTGATGTTGTTAAAGGTCATGTTTGAGAGAATGACGTATGCATTAGGCAGCTTATGTTACTCTTTGTCGTATGGAGTGTGGTCTAAAAAGTGTAATTTTTGACAAATTAGCTTAAATATATGGAATTGTCCTTTTATGTTGCTCACATCTAGGACAAGGAAAATCGAATAGAATATATTTGTAGCTAATGTAAGACTTCGTATTTAAATGAAATTGTTTAATACTGCTCGTATGGTAAAAGGGTTTAATATAAGTGAGTCCAATAGATTGAGAAAAGGGATTAAAAATCTTCCGGCTGAAGGAATTAAATTTATAACATATGAAATTAATTTACAATTGAATTCTATCTCATTTCTATCTCTATCTTTCTAGATTCTATCTCTTTTTCGTTTTCTCTGTTTGAGGCAGAATATGCTGCTTCCACCGTCAATATTTCTTGTTGAGGTTGCTTCTTGATGTATGGTCTATCACTTACCATAAAAGGAGCGAAGTCTTATTCTAAAAATATTAGTGGGTTGAAAGGAAAAATTTCCGTCGATTTAAAAGCGTTTACAGTCATTTCAATGTTAGCTTAACTTTATAATAAGAAATTGAAAACAAACTAGCTACGTCAGTCTGGTCGTAGGAACAAAAAACACTTTATTAAGCGGTTAAAGTCTGTGACTTGTGTGGAGTGGAATTGTCCAATAAATATGATTTTTTCAGCAGAAATTAATGACTTGTAGGGTACGACTTAAAATATTATTATCAAAAGAAGCAAAACAGGTGTTTCTTGATTAGATCTCACTGCTTGCTAAAAATGTTAAATCTAAAAAAACAAGTCTGCATTTATTAACCCTGATTTTAAAACTAATTTTAAAGTTCCACTTGGAGCTTCTTTGTAGAGATCTTCACCTATCCTTTTCCTGGGCAAAATTAGTACTGGTGCTACTTATTCTCCGCTAGGGTTAAAACAACAAACAAAATGCAAACTGCTTAAGATCTTTTCTGGTCAATCCATAAAACCTTATATGAAGTTGCGTTAGGTGTTCTGCTAGCTGGATTTCCATATCATTAGAAAAACATATTTGATTCTACCTAAAGATGTAGGTACCTACATTATAACTTTTTTCTGGTAATTTTACAATAAAATGATGACAGCAATATCATAGAGGGTTTTTCATAGAATGTTTGCACCACAAATTTCTTAAATTTCATTAATTTCTCTCATAAAATATCTAAAAATTTTTGAAGAAATTTTCTTTTCGGCCTTAACTTTTTTCTAGTTGTTTTACAATAAAATGATGTCAAAGCAATATTATAGTGTCTTGCAACAAATAATTTTAACTACAAATTTGTTTAATTTCATTCCGTTTTCTGGGTTTTACAGAGCTGCGAAGTTGACCGGGTTCTTGATTACTCTTAGGAATACGATAAAAACAAACCATTAGACTTGGGTCGCACGAAAAAGCACAAATGGACAAAGATACAGTTTAATAAGAGCAATATATCAATATTATTCCAAGATAAATTTGTTGGTAATGAAAAGAACAAAACAAACTTAATAGACTTGCTTAAAAATGCTCTATCAGAAGTGGGTTTTAGTGTCGACTAGGCTAAATCTGATGCAGATGCAGTCATCATCCGTTGTGTGCTTGCTGCATTCCAAGCCTATAATTTTGCGACTGTCGCCGCATAGGGCATTGGCATCCATGTCTTGCCCACGTCATTAGGAAGGGAGCAGTCCATTGTTGTGTTTCCAAAGTGTCCAATTTTTTTAAACCTTCAAAAGGGTATAAACCGCATCAATAATTATACTGTCGTTCAAGTTTTATATATGACCATGTCATTGCTGTTTCTCCTTGCTCTTTCAGAATGCGACACAATATTAGTAGCTTACAAGATCGGCAAACTTAAATTCAATAAAATTTTACTGAAACATCCTGAGGTAGAAGTTAGAAAAACAGCATTAATTCAGTGAGAAAGCCAAGCCATCTTTACCCACTGTCGTGACGAACATTGTTTCGTCTCTTTATATATGGTGGAAATAAAGATGATTTTCTAACAGCATGAGTTACAAACGATTCGCCAAGACAGTAAGCGAAATTACATTTACCTTATCATCGCTTTCGCCAATACTCTATGAAAAACGCTCTATAATATTTCTCTAATGTAAAATGACCATAAAAAAAGTTGGAAGAAAATTTGTTCAAAAATGTTTACTTATTTTTGTTTATAACTTTTTTATTTTAAATTTTACGATAAAAGGTAATAGAAATAAGGTTGCAGAAAATTGAAGTTGCTACAAATAATGATGTATTAAATTTTCTGTAGGGTTGCTAATTTACGAGATAGAGCGCGAAAACCCTTTGTCCCCCTTTTTCCAAGATAACGGCCAGGAGATAAGGGTGGGGAGCCCACAAACCTGAACTTAAGCTAACCACCCCCCATACATAAAAAAAATAAAAAAAGTTGCGTCCTCTCAAAAATGCAATCTTAGTGTAACTTTTCAATGGACTATTGTATCAACATACGTTGATTTTTTCATAATTACCTTAAAACCAAAGGTAGCTATGGAAAAATGACATCAAAATAATTTTCATATTTTGTAATATGGTAAAGTATGTCACTAAATATCTGGTGATAATAAATTAATTATATGAGCTAAAAAAATATTTACATAATAATTTCAAATAAATATCCATATTTGGGATTTCTTAATAAAGATACCGTTGGCCTATTTTATATTTATTTCTATTTCGTGCTCTAAGAAAGAACATTATATTGACAAATTGCAATGGGAAATAATACTAAAAGTCTTAATTACCTTGCCATATTTTGATTGAAGACAGTTATTGATTCGCAAAATTAATAATTGTTGGTCATAGCGCAACATTCGTGACCGTACTAGCCTAGATATCGCCAATTAATTGTTTGGATTAAGCTGGGTGTAGGTCATCTACGAAAGAAATAACTAGTTGTACTAGTTAAGGTTATGATCATTTTGTTTCGATTTGTTCTAATTTTTTTGATTTATGTAATACATTTTAGGATTTCGATTCTTTCATTTAAATTATTATTTTATCTTTTCACGAAATAAACCAAAAAACAATTTGGGTCTTAAAAAGTAGATACATATAGAAAAAATATTAATATACCAAAAAATAATATTGGCACTATACGATTAAACAAATATTTCTACCTCTGTCGCTGTCATGGACCAACCGGAGCTTAGTTTCAAGGGTGTCGACTGTATTACAAAAAAGGTGGTGCAGTAGACGGTACTGTAGACTAGCGCGATCTTCATACTGTATTTTCTGTATTGCAAAATTTTTAATAATATCTTTAAAATTTACTAAAATAATTTTATTATTCATTTTAATTATACGTGTAATTTTAAGAAACATGTAATGAATCTATAGATGATTTAAATAAACAAATACATAATGAGAATATAAGTTAGAAATCTAATTCAGGATTCAGCCTAAATCAGTGTTTTCTAAAAGTTGCAAAACAAGTAGACGATGAATGCACTGGCATGGGGATTTATAATTTTTTATCCACGTCATGCCAATTGAAGGGGTCAATGCAAAAAGTGCCTTAGTCACAAATTGGTAATTGTGAGATATTAAGATTTAAAAGGTTATTTTTGATTTTGAAATATTACTGAAAATGTTATGATCAAAATGTGTTTTGCGATTTATTCTTTTTGTAAAGGTTCTTCGACTTTCATGAATAAACAAAACAAAGCTTTGCAATTTTCTAAAAAAAATTTTTGGTGACTTAAGCACATTTTGTGTTGCAATTTGTTATTTCGTGGAAAATTAAAGATATATCATAAAAAAATAGCGTTTATACTGAAATAATATTTATTATGTGACACCGTAAGAACATAGAACATACAAAATGTAAGAAATGTAAGAACATAAACATTGTATTAATTACACAGCATGCTTGCAGAAAATATTAGAACATGATAGGAAAAAGCTATTCACAAACTGCGTCAGCCTCTTGCACCTGATGAAGTTCTTTACTCACAAGGTTATTTTGTTGGATTATACTCCCATTGTCAGACATGGTTCGAGTAAAGAATTCAGTGTCCAGTGATATAATGTGTTTGACAAGATGCATTACGTTGTCAAATTTTAACTGTTTAATTTGAAGGTATTCATTCGCATAGGCCTGCGTGGGTTGGCCGCAAACTTTACGGTTTTGACCCACCTTGTAAAGTTTGATTGGTTTCATTGGGCCAGAATAGGTTGCACTGAGCTGTGGTTGCTCATTACGCGAAAATTTGATGCGTCTAGCTTTCGAAATTCCCGGCACAGTTTTTTTTATATGGGAGTCTAACCATAATTTATAGTGTTTCACTTTTATGCTACGATCGCCTTTTTCCAGACATCCATTTGACCTCAGCGAATGCTGTACAAATACGACATCAAATAAGTTTTTCCTTCTGCAACCTTTTATCATATTGACATAAACTTCAGGGTTGTCAACTTTGTCGTACTTTAATCTTTGTTTTTTAATCACAGCGAAATCTCGATCGACTGTGACCGGGTATTGGATACCAGATCTATAGCTTCAAAAATATTATTGGAACAAAGCTGATCCAAAAAGACAAAAAAATATCTATTTTTATTCTGGCTGAAGAAGTTGTCGCAAAAAAGTTTCAAATAACGTTGTTCTGGCTTCTGATTTTGCGTAATATAGTCCTGAAGGCAAGAAATAACCTCGTTTGGTCCCTTCTGAGCAAAGTGTTCTGCATACATATACATATTGGCTTTTCCTGTCGTTAAGCAACGTATTCCCAAATTATGAAACCACAACTGACGCAAATAGTATTCGTCCGTAATATTCGTTACAGGAACAGGCAATTTTTTTTGATAATCTAAGCAAATTGATAGAACGTAAGGATCATTAGCTTTTGCTTCTGCCGAAATTTTCTTTTGAAACACTTCAACTTTTCTTATGTGCAGTTCTCTTGCTACCTTGAGAGTTTGTGTCGATGTCTTATCATGTGCCACTTCAGCTTGTTGTAAACGTGTCAAAAATAGAGTGTATTCTTTACAGATATCTTTTCTTGGGAATCCAAATGATATGTTATATTCTTCTGTAAAAATTTTCCTGAATATCTCGTATGACACTTTTTCATTTCGACTATTTTCTAAGAAGTTTCGGTGAAGTTTAGCAACAGATAAATGGGAATCCAAATACTTCCGAAGATTATTATCAGATCTGCTGTAACTGCGGCTAAAGTATCAATTTTTGTTCTATTTGGCCTAGTGTGATGAATACCTCTAGAATCCTTAGGATCTGCATTGTTTTTTTGAATCTTCCGGCGCAGTTTAAAGCGTTTTATTCCATGTACTGCTAAAAATGCCGACTGACATAGTGTTATCAGTTTTCCGTCAATCTTTATTTCATATAGAAAGCTTCGGCTCCTATGTCGTGGATTGATAGATTTTCTTGATCTGTGTCGTTTGACATCCGTAGAACGTACACAACCTTCAAGGTATAAATTTTGTTGTGTAGATGACGTTAAATTGTGATAGGCCTGGAAAATTTGGTTTTGTTGTTCTTCGCTTAATTTTAAGGAGCATTTACAGCGACAGTTTGTTTTTTGTCTTCTTTGGTATTTTCGAGAAAACGACTCCTTACTCTTGATGGTTCTTCCATCAAGAAGAGCTCGAAGAACTTTACCCAGACGCCAACATCATAAAAGAAATAAAGTCCAGAAGACTCCAATGGGCAGGAAACCTCAGAAGACATTCTGACGAACGAACAGTAAGACTGGTGTGGGAGGAAGTCCCAACTGGAAGGAGACCTCGCGGACGCCCTCGTCTCCGGTGGCGAGATAATATAGCAGGAGACCTAAGCACTATGGGCCTGGAGAATTGGATGGAGGTTGCTCAAGACAGAAAACAGTGGAGGCATGTTGTCGAGTCGGCTAAAACCCACGAAGGGTTATAACGCCACGGAGTAAGTAAGTTCAGTTAAAACATAAACATAAGGGTTTTTTATTGTAAATAATTGACATTTTAACAATTGGTTTAATTAAAAAATTATGCTATATTTTAATACATTTCAGAAAAACATTGCAAATAATTTATTTTTCTTAATTGCATTAATTACTTTTTAGGAATTAAACCATAGTTCTTAAGTAAAAATAATAATTTATTTAAAACTTCGTACTTTAATCCAAAACCTTAATTAATTCAGTTAATAGCAAACCCCACATTATTAAAGCAACGAATTATTATTTTGCAGACATTACCTACATTTTCTCAGATATCAACAACCTTGAATAGTAAATAAACAAGGGTTGGTATGTTAAATATCCTAAGTCACAAACTACTTTTTATTCAGAAGCGCTTTCACTGTATATGACGTTACCAAATTATTTAATTTTCCGAAAATAAAAATTATATGGATGTATGTATGTATATGGAAAACAATGTAATTTTTTTTAAACGGTTAAGTTTAGAAAAAAGTGTTAGATGACTTTTTTGTTCCAAATATTGCACTTTATTCGGGGACAACCTGTATATTAACTTTTCTGAGTATTTCTGATTAGTTCAAATGAAAAATAAAAATAGTCGCTATTTTAATTACAAAATTACAAAATAACTTTATTTAAATAATTATTTTTTTTTTATTTTAAACATTATATTATACATTGTACATACCTATATTTGAAAACAAACATTTATCCGATATCCAATTGGTCTCTGTAAAACTCAGTTTTTGACACTTAATATTTAAATATATACAAATTTCAAATTGGTATTATTCACTTTTATGCCTCGATAAATTACGGTTTGTCAGTAACCGGAACTATGCAACACAAGTGGTACGTTTGACTCGATATAACACACTGCAAGTTGGAGGTTAGTTAGTCATCGATACGCTATGTTAACCGATAAGTGTTAAGATTTTTTTAAGTTGTGTTCATTAATGTAAATAGTTGGATGGACATAATAACGCAATTTAGCCTTTTCAGTCATAATTCACATAGTTGCAAAACATAAATAAATGTTATTTGTTTATACTAAGTAATAAGCTGTTGGATATAATTATTAATTATGAGATTTAATAAAGGATATAAAAATATGTAGGATTGATAATATCTTCTTGTTTTGTGCTGCACTGCTGGATACCGACCTCTTCCTGGTTTTTCCATGTTTTCCTCTCTTCTGTGACTTTCGTTCCGTTTGTCGCAATTATTTTTCGAATTTCGCAAAATTGTCGCAAATATTTAAATAATTATTGTGTCTACTAAACTTTTATGAGATGTTTAAATTTTAATAAAATGAAAATTGTTCCTTTTAAAAAAATAAACTTTGATCCGATGGCGTTTGGTAAACTTTGCTCCGATTGCTTGAACCAAAGTTATAAAAATCTCAAAAAATAATGGCAAAATAGATATTCGATGAAGCTTTTTCCAAGTATAACTCAGCTTTCATACGTGCGATTAACTTTCAAAACCCCATAATTTAAAAGGTAATTGTTTCAGCTTTAAAAAAACTTATTTTATCTAGATTAATAAAAAAGTTATAACAATAAAATTAAACATTAAAAATTTCACTAAAAAGTTGCGAATTAATTTGTTTATAAGAGATTTAATAGTTATTTATTGTACAAGACGATAAAATTGTACTTTAACTTCGAGAGCGTTTTCTAATTATGCTCGAGAAGATAATGCGATTTTATCGTCGTGTGCAATACAACATTTTTTTCTATAGCAAGACTTCAAGTTCAGGTAAAAAATAGAATTTCAAAGAAAATTGTAATTTTTAGCACAAATATCGCAATTGTGTTGCTCCGTTGCTAGGGATATGAATTACTCTGTCAACAAATGTCAAACAAATGTTACGTTTTGGTTTTTGCGGAGAATATTGTTGCGTTTTGTGTACAAAGTGAATAAATACAAAATGGACGGAAGAGAATTGACACAAGAAAAGGAAAACCTGCCATCAGATGTAGAAAATGCAGCGTTGGAAGCAGAAAGTTTATTGTTGCCACAAAAATCTAGGATGATGTATGAGAAAGAATACCAGTCTTTTAAAAAGTGAAAAAGCATTAAGAATATCAATGGCGTGAGTGAAAAAATACGAAGAAAGCGATGCCATCGTCATTATGGTCGTATTATTCGATGCTGAAGCGTACGTTGTTGGTGAATGAAAATTGTGACATTTCTAAATTCAGCAAGTTAACCACCTTACTAAAAAACCTGAGTGGAGGATACAAAGCTAAAAAGTCCAAAATCCTGGAGTCAGATGACATTATTAAATTTCTGACAGAAGCTCCTGATGACATCTATTTGTTGATGAAGGTTATTGCTATTTTTGGTGTGCATGGAGCGACTAGGTCCGATGAATTGTACAAGTTAGAAGTGTTTAACGTGGACGACAGAAAATCGGTGATAATCGTTTCATTATCTGATACCAAAACCAAGCAGGAAAGGTCGTTTTGTATTACTGACAAGAAAAGTGGACTGAGTTTCTTGGAAATTGTGAGAAAGTATATTGCCTTGCGCCCCAAAAACGTACCTCACAGTAAGTTTTTTGTAAATTACCGACAGCAAAAGTGCACTACTCAACCGGTGGGATTAACACTATATATAATATCCCCAAGAAGATTGCAGATTTTTTGAAACTTGCAAATTAAGAAATGTACACGGGGCATTGTTTCCGTCGTTCTTCAGCTACTATGTTCGCAAATTCTGGAGCTGAACTAGTAAAAGTTAAACGTTTAGGTGGATGGAAATCGTCATCTGTTGCAGAATCTTACATTGAAGAGTCAATAAGCAATAATAGTATCTAAGTGTATACTTGGCGGACCAGAAAATCAATCCAGTACCTCGAATCAAGTGTTTAAGCAAACAAGTACAAGTTGTGATGCTCCAAAAATAGACATTTCTAATAATGTTAATTGTAAAATTTCAGTTGTTTTTAATCCTTAATGTGTTTGAATTTGTAAATTTTATTGAATAAAAAAAAGTTAAAACATTTTATCTACTCTTGCTGTTAAAGTGTCACTTTATCTACCCTTGCGGTTAGAGTGATACTTTATCTACGCAAAACAGTTGTTATAGCAACACTTTAACATTAGCTATGGAAAAAATAAAATGAATCTACTTTGTTTAATTTCCTGGTTTAGTAATTTGCTTTGGTAAGTTTTTATGTTATTTTTTGACCAAAATCTGAAACTTTTAATAAGGCGCTCTGAGGTGCGTGGTCCACCATGCGCCTCATGCGTTATCTTGGTCAAAAATTAACATGGAAAGATTTACCAAAGCTCCGAACATTTACCAATGTTCGGTTTGAGTTGTTAGATTAATTTTTTTAAATCTCTTATAAAAAAATAAATAAAAATAAGTATATATTTAATAACTTTTTTATTACCTAAAGATAAAGTAAGTTTATTTAAGCTGAAATAATTATCTCTACAATGAGGGGGTTTTGAAAGTTAATCGCGCGTATAAAGACTGAGTTATACTTGGAATTTGGTTTTCACAAAATTTGTTATAACTCCGGTTTTAAAAATCGGATTAAAGTTTACCAAATGCCATTTTGTTCACTTTTTCAAAAAGAACAATTTTCATTTTGGTAAAATTAAATATCTTTGGAGATTTCAAATCCGAAAACATTTAGAGATGCATTAAAGGAAACTAGTATGTTGAACACATAAGACAACCCAGAAGAAATGTGGAAAGATTTCAGAAATGCCAAAGAAACCTCTGTAGAAATAACCAGAAGCGAAAAAAAGATCATCAAGAGAAAACACTGGATGACAGACACAACGCTGCAACTTCTCGAAGAGCGAAGGAGAATCAAATCTCTCATATATCAAACCGACAGCAACAAAAACGAATTAGCAAGGTTAAATAGAGAAATTAAAAGAGCATGTAGGGATGATAAGAATAAACATATAAATGAAGAATGCGAAGAAATACAGAGACATGCAAACCGGTATGAATCCCATGAGCTATATAACAAAGTCCGATATCTATCCAGGAATTTAAACCAATCACACAAACAATAATGGATCAAAAGCAACATATTATAAATGACGAAAAAGGGATTGCGGATGTACGGAGAAAATATTGTCAAAGTCTATATGCAGATGGTCGCCAGAATGCAAATCACGACGAGTTCACTGCAGAGAGAGAACCAAACATTCTAAAGTTAGAGGAAGAAAGAGCAATCAAAAAGTTTAAAAAAAAGAAAACCTCTTGGCGCAGACCAGATCACCACACAAGTTTTAAAAGAGACTGAAGATGTTGGAGTAAATGTTATGCATATGATCTGCAAAAAGATTTGGGAAATCGGAGAGTGGCCCAACGACTGGACAACATCCACTTTCATCCCTATATTCAAAAAAGGAACTGCGCTAGATTGCAGCAACTACAGAATGGTAACCCTAATATCCCATGCAAGCAAGGTTCTACTTCATGTAATACATGAAAGACTAAAAGCTTTTCTATTGCCTCAGATATCAGAAGAACAAGCGGGATTTGTCCCAGGAAAAGACACAAGAGAACACATCCTTAATGTCAGAGAGCTAATCGAAAAAACTCGTGAATTCAATACTCCTATGCTTATGTGCTTTGTGGATTACACAAAGACCTTCGATAAAGTCAAATGGCAGCAGCTATGGTCCATACTAGCGGAAATGGAAACGCCCCACCACTTAATTCAACTAAATAGAAGTCGATATGAAAATAATAAGTGAACAGTAAAAATAAACAACACCCATTTTGATCATTTGAGAACAGTGGCAAGTGTCAGGCAGGGATGCATAATCTCGCCAACTCTGTTTAATATCTACAGCGAACACATTATGCGAAAGGTACTAGACGGATGGAAGGGTGAAATATCAGTAGGATGTCAAAAAATCAGTAACTTGAGATATGCTGATGACACTTTAATAATCGCGGCAAATAAAGAAGAAATGGAAGACATAATGAAATGTCTGGAGGAGGAAAGCAAAACATATGGACTAAAGCTAAATAGGAGTAAGACAAAGATCATGATAGTAGAGAGAGCGCGGAATAATCTTCAACACATTAAAGAAATTGGGGGCTTTGAAGTAGTAAATAGGTTCATATACCTGGGGTCCCTAATAACAAATGACGGAGGATGTGACAAAGAGATACGTAGAAGGTTGATTATTGCTAGAACAGCTATGAGAAACTGGTAACAATTAGGAAACATTCTAGCATAAGAATACACACCAAACTAAGCCTGGTAAGGGCACTCATTTTTTCCATGCATTCGAAACGTGGACCTTAAAGAAAGCGGATAAAAATAAACTAGACACTTTTGAAATGTGGGTATACCGCCGCATGTTAAGAATATCCTGGATTGATCATCTCATTAACGTATCGATATTAGAACAACTTAAAGTAAAGGATAGATTGCTTAAACAAATACAACAGAGATATTTGCAGTATTTTGGACACATTGCTAGAAGAACAGGTACGGATGGAAAAACTGATAGTTGAGGGTAGAGTTGAAGGAAAGAGGCCTAGGGGAAGATATCCAAGCCGTTAGGTAGATCAAACAAAAATATTGATTAGCCAAGGGTTACATGAAGCAGATTAACTAGCCCAGGACAGAGAAGGATGGAGCGAAATCGTGAAAAAACTGTAAAGGCCTGATGGTGTCACCACATCTCAAAAAGGATTAGGACTGAGGAGTAGGAGGAAATATCTCTAATAGTTTATAAGATACAATCATTATCAAAATTAAATTGATAATTTTGATAATGATTGAAATTTGAATGATAAATTATCTGTACTCTCGAAAAATCGAATCTAGGCACCAAAATACATAAAAAACGTCAAGGTACCAAGGTACCGACATAAAAGTGTATACTCAACCCCCCTATTACATCCGACTGATGTAGTAAATAACTCTGTGTGTAAGCTAATTTACATTAAGTGAATAAACTAGGTACCTATAAGAATGAAATTTGATTCAATCACCTCTATTTATATAAAAGGATTGTTCAGTTAATAAATATCGTAAAATAAAAAAACATTTTAAGCGAACATTGGCATTGAATATTTAATACAAAATAATAAATTTCAGTGAACTACTTGCCATAAACGTTAAAATTTGGCTTGTTTACGTGTAGGAGAATCCGCGTAATGTCAAAGACATAAAATAATCCGCTATAATTTTTGCAATACTCAATTAATATTCAAGGCTAACCGGTTTAAAGTAAAAATATCGTAAGTCTGAGTTCAACAATAAATTAGTTTATTCACATGATTAGGTAATACCTTTTCTTTTAAATGTAATGCTTTATATAATCAGATCAAAACGGTGACAGTAAAATAGAAATGTTCTTTCGCTATTTTTTTTCTGTGATCTGTTGCTTTTCGGTATATAATCAATTTTCAAATTTCGACTGTAGGGAATATTGTGACGTTATAGTATAGACTATATGAGGAATTCTACAAAAATTCGCACCTTAACTGGAGCCAAATATGGTGATATTGCAATTTGCTGCCCGTACCCCGCAGTAACAATTTTTTTCTGTAGGTTGATACCAAAAAACATGTTTTTAGGTGCGAGTTAAAAAAAAAAAGGCAAATTTAAGTTTTTTCCAACAAAAAACTGATTTGTTCGCTAACGCTATTTCATTCTTCTAGCGATCTGCCTCGAACAACGAGTGAAAGAGACTTCTATACTTGGAGCACACGTACATATCAGGTACCAATCGCTTCGTCTTGGTCTCCAGAAGGAACTCTGACCCTTTGAAGAGCCAAGAAACACCCGCTCAAAGCGTGGCAAGCAGTTATTCAGTCACTAAAATCGACGTTTTTTTTTTTCATTTTTTTTTGCGTTTTTACCCGAAAATAGATTAAAAGATACCTCTATAGTTGGAGCATACATACATATTAGGTACCGATCGCTTCGTCTTGGTCCCCAGAATGAACTCCGACCCTTCGAAGAACCAAAAAAAAGCTCAAAGCTTGGCAAACGGTTATTCAGTCCCTAAAATCGACGTTTTTTTCATTTTTTCGCGATTTTATCCGAAAATAGATTAAAAGATACCTCTATAGTTGGAGCACACGTACATATCAGGTACCAATCGCTTCGTCTTGGTCCCCAGAAGGAACTCTCACCCTTTGAAGAGCCAAGAAACACCTGCTTAAAGCGTGGCAAGCGGTTATTCAGTCACTAAAATCGACGTTTTTTTTTTTCATTTTTTCGCGATTTTTTTTTTTCCTTTTTTTCGCGATTTTATCCGAAAATAGATTAAAATAGACCTGTATAGTTGGAGCACACGTACATATTAGGTACCAATCACTTCGTCTTGATCCCCAGAATGAATTCTGACCCTTTGAAGAACCAAGAAACACCTGCTCAAAGCGTGGCAAGCGGTTATTCAGTCCCTAAAATCGACGTTTTTTTTTTCATTTTTTCGCGATTTTTAGGTTTTCAGCTATATTACAATTTACTATCTATAATTTGATGACGGATCAGGCTACATACTGAGGATCAAGTCACCAGCTTCCGATAGGTAGATGAACCTCACCTACGGAAGTCATTTTAACTTGATTTTCCGGTAAAATCGCGAAAAAATGAAAAAAACGTCGATTGTAGGGACTGAATAACCGCTTGCCACGCTTTGAGCAGGTGTTTCTTGGTTCTTCGAAGGGTCAGAATTCATTCTGGGGATCAAGACGAAGCGATTGGTACCTAATATGTATGTGTGCTCCAACTATAGAGGTATCTTAGTTCTTAGATATCTTAGTATCTATAGAGCTAACAAATGTTTTTCCTCCGAAATTTTCGTTAGAACAAGCAATTTTGGCTCTATCGAATTCCCTTTTTAATATTGATATTGTGATTTGATTTAAAATTTAAATATATGTTGGTTTTCTATACACCTGAGTCTCATATCCAGTATCGTTTTTAGAGATCAAAACATCGAGGAAAGGTAGTGTGTTATTATATTCCTTTTCCATGGTAAATGTTATTCTCTCTTCTTTATTGTTTATATTATTCAGGAATGTATCCAACAGCTTTGATTTATGAGGCTATATTGAGAATATATCATCTACATATCTCCACCATACTGTGGGTTTTCATTTTGTTTGGAAATAACATTTGTTTCAAAATCTACCATAAATATATCGGCTAATAATGGAGATAAACTAGAGCCCATTGCTGGACCAAAATTTTGTTTATAGAATTCATTATTTAGTTGAAAATATGTATTATCAGTACATAATGTCAAAAACTCCTTTATAGCTGATATGTTTAATCTTTTTCTAATTGCCAATCTATCATCACTCTCTAATTTTGTCTTGACTATATCCAAAGTCTTATCTAATCTTATCTTTTTTTTCCTCATGATTTACTTTGAAGTCACTAACAGGAGAATTTTATTGTCATCATGGCAAGTGGCTGTCTTTTAAAGACGAATTACATGCTATGATTTTTTTCTGAACTATATTCTCGAGTTAAAGTTGATTTCTTGTAATCCATTGAACTATCTTACAATAAAGTCGTCCCAGGAATGCAACTCAGCAATATTGACAATATCATTTTAAAGTCGCCTACTTTAAAATGTATAATATATGTCTGAATTGTCAATATAAATGACCCAGATAAAATTAAATTAAGAGAAGAATTAGAAGAACAGAACTACAGACCCTAGATGCCCTTGGCTTCTGCACTAGTTTTCTCCACTTTTTACCATCCACTTGTACTTTTCAGTCTCTTGTTCCCATTTCTTCTATGTTCAAACGGATGGCATCAAACCACTTTCTTCCTGGTCTTCCTCTTCTTTTATTTTCTTGTTCTTCTGCTTGTAGGACTCATAGGATGTTTCTTTCGTTTGGCATTCTTAAAACATGCCCCAACCATCTCTCTGTGATCTAACTTTATTTATTACTTCAGGTTCTTCTAAATCCCCATAACAAACTCCAACAATCCCACCAAAAACTGTTTTCAGGATTTTCCTCTCCCAAATCTCTAACTTTTTTATTCTTTTTGATTTATTGTCCAAGTTTCACATGCATACAATACTGTTGGTCCCACTGTTGTTTCATAAGTTTGAATCTTGACTGCCTTGGACACGTTTTTTGCCCAACAGAAACTAATAATCTCTCTTTTAGAAATATATCCCTCATAGTATGATTAAAAACTAAGATCTATGGAGGATCATACTATACTCAAAGATCAAACTTACACGTCATAAACCATGCTAGTAATAAAAAAACACAGGAGTGACACATAAGTGACGATTATTGATGTGACTATGCCGAATAACAATATCTTCTTCTTGAAACGCCATGTCTGTGATCAAACGTCATATTCTTCAGCTGTCATATCGCACCATTGTTGTGTTGTGTTGTGTTCAGCAGCTGACATTCTGAGATGCATCGACTCTCTCATTATTTGGAGAACACCCTTACTGGAAGTGCACTATATTGTTAGAATCCGACGGTAACACCACATAACGATTCTAATTTGTTCAACGTTGCTACGTTTAGAGTCCATGTAAGTCCAAATAAGATCGACCAAATATAATACCTCAAAACAATTTTAGATAATTTAATGTCAGATTTCTATTACACAGAACTAGTTTCCATATACTGTATGTTTATGATACATATCTAGAGTTGAGGCTTCTAGCCTCTCAGAATTACTGTGAATTAAAATCGTAAGCTGCAATATCCAAGATGTTACAAGTATCGATAAATATTAACATCTGAAGAATATTATCCAAGAAAAGATGATGGAAAGATGAGTATAGAGAGAGGAAAAATGTATGGCTACGGAAGAAGAAGACGGTAGTCGCAATGAAAAGAATTGAAAACTAACAGAAATATTAATAAGAGGTTTGGCTGTATGCCATAGCAATATTATGATAACAAATTTTCAAAGCAATCAAGACGGTCTTAGGGACTGTTTTTCTCTAAATTCTATATTTTTTGTGAAACAACGTCTCAAATAAAACCGTAATATTCACAAACACCACTTATTCCATTATCAAAAATACCATGAATTGCAGACTGTCACGTACGACTTACTAGAAAAGCAAATGCCCATAAAAAATGTTATTAAGTAGACACTTAATACCTATAATTACCAAGTAATTTATATTTTTATATTGCCAACGCTCAACTGTTAACTCTTCTTCTTCCTGATTCTCACAGCTCAACTTATACCAAGAAATTTAACGGTTTTTAAGTTTTAAATTTTCCCTTTCAAATTAGCTATTCTGTTAATTGGAAAGAAATATCTAAATACTGTGAGTGGTATGGGAATAAGTTTATTACTTTTGAAAATGGCAGTCAATAAATTTTTACGTTAGTAAAAGTAATAAACTTTCTGTGAGCTTTTGAGTTTAAAATCTTATTTTACAAGAAATCTAAAACAATGAATTTTAATAGCACATACAGCTAAGAAAAAGCTTAAGATATTGTGCAATTTAAACGTTCTAGGTAAGTACGTACGTCTACGTATTTTATCAACTTCCAAAGAATGAAAATTTTACTTGACATTTTTATTGTATGTAAAGTTTTTTAGTTCTCAAGGTTTTGCCGATAATGGATTATTAATTTTTATTTTAATACGTATAGGTAAACATAACGAAGACATCATTGGAGGTGTTTTGTGAAATAATTTGTTTAAAACTTAGATGTGATTCCGAAAGGGGCTATTATTTTTGGGAATAATATAATTTATCATTAAGAAGCGTTGCCCACAAAGAGAGAGAATGTGTGAGCTAGCACATGTGCTCGATATTTTTAAATAAAATTGTGGTTCATCATCACCATTCAGCCTTCTGCCGGTCCAGTTCTGTCGATCTTGAGCTTCCTGTAGCCAATTCCCAGCGATCCTTTTGACGTGGTCGTGGTCTTTTAAAAGCATGTTTCAGAACAACCGTAAAGAGTTTTGGAGATAACGTATCTCCATTCCTGATTCCTCTTTTGACTTTTATATATTTTGTATCTTTGTATAGTTTTACGGTCAAGGGTGCATTATTGCATATACAGGGTGTTTCAAAAGAAGGTAACCCCGTCTCTAGGGTAGGTAAAAAACTGAAAAATAATTGGGGTTTGCTTAGTAAAAAATTTTTGTAACGCCATCCGTTTTCAAGATACAGGGCGTTGAAAAAAAAAAATTTTACGCATTTTTTACGATTTTGCCGAAATTACTCGCAACATTGTAATAAAATTTTATACGAATATGTTTTGGAAGCTGATACATCCCATGAATTTGTTTTTATATCTGATTCTCATAGAGGGCGCTAGTTACACGGATCGTACTAAGTATTAGTCAATATAACTCTTTTAAGAGTATAATTATTAATCAAAATTTCAAGTAAACTTAAACATCATTCAATTTTACTCGAAAAAGGTACTCTTGGTAAAACTCGATACTGTGTACCGTTTTCGGAATATTTTGATTTGAAAATTATGAAGTAATAATTGATGCTGGTATAAAATAGTTAGTAATTAAACAAAACTCACAAGAAGAAAATTAAATTAATGACTAAGAACACAAAATAAAATTCAATTACAGTAAGTGTTCAAAATGCCCTCCGTTTTCGCGAATACACAAGTCTATTCTTTTTTCTAAAGATTCCATTAACCTTCTAAACGGTAGGGGATCAGCTATGATGTCATTAAATTGACGTTGAATTCTTTCTTCCAGTTCTTGGCGTGAATTTACCTCTGTAGCATAGACTTTTTCCTTAATATACGACCAAACTGCGTAGTCCAAAGGGTTAAAATCGCATGACCGAGGAGGCCAATAAATCGGAGCTTCTGCACCTCTACCAATCCATCGATTCGGAAAATGATTACTCAACCAATTACGACACCTTCTATCAAAGGGTGGTGGAGCTCCATCGTGCATAAAAAATAAAGATCTTCGCTCGTTTAGCGTTAAATCTTCTAATATCTCGAATAAGGAATTGTTTAAAAAATCAAGATACATATCACCATTTAAATTTCCAGGTAGAATATGATAACCTATTAATTTGTTACCTAAAGTTGCTGCCCAAACATTAACTTTAAATGAGTGTTGGTAATATGATACCCTTTTGACTCGTGGATTCTCATCACACCAGTAGTGAGCATTATGGGAGTTAAACATACCTTATCGCGTAAAGGTGGCCTCGTCCGCAAAAAGAATGCATTTAAAAAAATTTGGATTGTGGCCTGTCCTTTGTTGCAATGTTTCACAAAAATCCATTCTAACCGATCATCTGGCAAGAGCTCTTGGACTTGTCTATAATGATAAGGATGTAATTGTTGTTCTTTCAGTATCCGCCAAGTACTTGAAGAAGAAGTATTTGATTGTCTTGCTATATTCCTTACGCTAACTCTTGGATCTTGATCAAGTAAATTTAAAATATTATTTTCTTTATTAATTGTTCTTGTTGTTCTTGGTCTACCAGAATTTATTTTATTTGGTCTCACATTCCCAGTTTCTCGACAATGTCGTTCAACGGCTCTAATTGTTTTTTTATTTGGTAAGTTTCTTCTAGGAAACTTTTCTGCATAACGTGTCACAGCTGCACTAGAACATCCTAAACATTCGCCTAAGGTTAATAACATGTAAGTGTATTCAACATTTGAGTACAGTTTGATTTGATTTTACAAATAACAAGGTTTCAAAACTCTAATTATTGTTGATTTATCGTCATAACAATCAATAAATGTTAGATTTCCATGGCACACTTGGAGAAAATAGAGGTATACCTATTAGAACTTTATCATTACTACCAGCATCAATTATTACTTCATAATTTTCAAATTAAAATATTCCGAAAATGGTACACAGTATCGAGTTTTACCAAGAGTACCTTTTTCGTGTAAAATTGAATGATGTTTAAGTTTACTTGAAATTTTCAGAAATCAGAATCAAAATAAATTCATGGGATGTATCAGCTTCCAAAACATATTCGTATAAAATGTCATTACAATGTTGCCAGTAGTTTCGGCAAAATCGTAAAAAATGCGTAAATTTTTTTTCTTCAACGCCCTGTATCTTGAAAACGGATGGCGTTACAAAAATTTTTTACTAAGCAAACCCCAATTATTTTTTAGTTTTTTACCTACCCTAGAGACGGTGTTACCTTTTTTTAAAACACCCTGTATACGCAAACACTTTGGACTACCGATAATCTATGCGACTTTTCTCCAATGCTCTTATTGCAATGCTCCAATGCATTAGGTTGTGAATTTCTATCTATTGAATGCCTTACGAAAGTCTACCAATGCCAGGACTAATAGTCGATTGTATTCGATGGATTCTTCTATAATCTTTTTTATGCAGTGGAAGTGGTCGTTGGTGCCAAAGTTTTTAATACTGGAGTTTTTCAAATAAATTAAAGCATGATTTTCATGTCTACAAAAAAAATATTGCACTTTATAAGAGGTCAAAAGACGGCCAAGAAATAAATAAACTCAAAACACATAGAAACGGATACTCCGTTTGAATATCTAAAGAAGCTGTCTATAGATGAAAAAGTTACATTAGAGCCAAAAATATTCAAAATAAAGGTTTAAGTTAACACACAAAAAAGGTAATATAAACAAGCAGGAAGTTTATTGTAGTGCTAGTTCAGAAATCAACCTAGCATCACGAGCATAGCAAAACCATTGAAGAGTATTTGCAAACCACCAGCATATCCTTTGAAGATTGGAAAGGACCATTAAAAATAACAGCCATCTACTACCCACTACGACATAATATAAGTAAAAAACAATTCATGCAGTTCTTTAAACCTCTTGGAAACAGATTCTTGGCAGGCTGAGACTACAACGCTAAACATACACACTGGAGATCTAGACTTATTTCTCCAAAACGAAAACAACTTTATATATGTATTGAAGACAATAATCTTAAATACTTATCCACAGGCAAAACTATCTATTGGCCTACCGACAGAAATAGTACCAGATCTGGTGGATTTTGGTGTCACCATGGATGTAATAAGCTGAGGGCTTCTTCTTGTTATGGTCTGTCTTTTGACAGATCTCCTATTTTAATAGAAGAAAGTTTAGAAAACTTTTACAAAACACAACTTCCTACATTAACTAATAAAACCACAGACTGGGAGCAATTCAAATAATTCATCATCATCATCAATAGCTATTCCATCCATCGTCGGATGTAAACCTCCCTTAGGTGTGTCCATTTATTTCTGTTGGTTGTTTTTTGTATCCATTTGTGACCAGCCATTCGCTTGATGTCATCAGTCCATCTGATTTAAGGTGTGCCTCTACTTCTCTTGTTTGCTCTAGTTCGCCAATCAATAATTCTCTTTGTCCAACAGTTATCTTTTATTCTTCCTATATGTCCTGCCTCGTTACATTTTAACATGACAATATTTTTGATTACATCTGTAACTTTTGTTCGTCTTCTTATTTCTTAATTGGACTTGCGATCGCCGAGCTTAAGCATTCTCCATTCCATACTTTTCTGAGTCACTTGGAGTTTGTGGACTATGTTGTTGTTAAAAGCCCATGTTTCAGTTCCATATGTCAGTACCGACAACACGTACTGATCGAAAGTTTTTGCTTTAAAGTATTTGCTTGAAAGTTTGATTTAAATAGTGTATGTAATCTTCCGAATGCTGCCCATGCTAAAGAACATCTTTTATTTAAATCAGCCAAATTTAAAAAATTACTAACTAAAAAATTAGAACAAAATATCTTACCAAAAACAAACCTTGAAATTGATAATTCCGCAGAATTGTCCCTTAACCTATCGATACAAGAAGCTGCAAGAGAACACCACAAGACAAGACCAGTTAGACACTTTACTACCTACAGAAGCTACCTATCAACATCCCCATCCGCACTAAAGATGGCGAATGAGCAAAAGGTAATAAAGAGAAAGCCGAAATTTTTTATAAACGTCTTAAAACGGTATTCCAACCGTTTTCTGCAGATGAACATATATAGGTGATGACATCCAACTTTGTCTAGAATCTCTCTATCAACTTAAAACTCCTCTCGAAAAAATTACTTAAAAATCAATACCAGATTAAACCCCAAACAGTTATTGGGTATGAACTAATTACCGTAAGATTTTTATATATAGTCAAATAATCTTATTTATAAGACCCGAAAAATCCCCGGAGGAAATAAAGTCCTACACACCTCGTTCCTACTCACCATTATGTCTAAAATATTGAAAAAAACTTCTGTTATCGAGAATAGATCCAAGTGACAAACCAATAATACCTTACCACCAATTTGGCTTCAGGCCACAGCGTGCTACCATTGAACAAATTTATCGAGTTTACCAACATATACGCCAATCATTGGAAAACAGAAAACATTGCTCCCGAATCTTCTTAGACACCTCCCAGGAAATCAGAAAATCCCATTTTAACAATTATTTTCAAATTCTAGAGCCCTATCTGCAATACCATAATTACTTTGTAAAACATAATGATAAGTATACCAGACTTTCCCTTATCCTTTAAGGCAGCGTCTTGGGTTCAGTGCTATACTCGATATTCACTGCAGATTTAACTACATCACCAAAAGCAACAAAAGCAGGTGATACAGCAGATAAGGTTTCCAAACCGCAAAGGACAGTGTCCTCCGGTATCATTAAACGGTCAACCTTTGCCACAGAAAGAAGACATAAAATACTTGGGAATGTATTTGGATCTTAGGCTTATATAGAGAAAACAGATCTTCACCAAGCGAAAACAGCTGGCCTTAAACTCATAGGACGGGAGTCATAATCGTCAATTGACAACAAAGTTTTTGACATATAAAATTACTCTAAAACTCATTTGGAGATATGGAATTCAAGTATGGAAAACAGCAGCTAAATCCAGTACCGACATTATTGAAAGATTCCAATCCAAAGTCCTTCAAATGATAATTAATGCTCCATGGTACATTCCATGATAGAGCAAACCCAAATAGAGAAAGTAGAGACATATAAATATCTGGGAACCTGGGTTGATGACAAAAATGACCAAAGCAGAGAAATCAAAGTCCGAATTGAAACTGCAAGGCAAGCATTTGTGAAAATGAAGACAATGCTTACCAACAGAGACCTTCAGTTGCATCTCAGATTGAGGGCTCTAAGATGTTACATATTTTCTATCTTACTATACGGAATGGAAGCTTGGACATTGAAGAAACAACACATAAGAAAAATAGAAGCGTTCGAAATGTGGTGTTACAGAAGAATATTAAAAATTCAGTGGGTTCAAAGGATCACCAATGCTGAGGTACTACGACGTCTAAATAAGGAGTTAGAAATTATGAACAGCATAAAAAGAAGAAAACTAGAGGAGATAACATAACCAGAGGAGAAAAATATGAGCTGCTGAGAATTATTATGCAAGGAAGGATCCAAGGAAGAAGAAGCATAGGAAGAAGACGCATCTCCTGGCTGAAAAACCTTAGAGAATGGTTTAACTGTAGTTCACTACAACTTTTCAGAGCAGCAGTCAACAAAGTGACCATAGCCGTTATGATATCCAACCTCCGATAGGAGATGGAACTTTAAGAAGAAGAAGGTACATTCCAAACAAGACGATTGCACAAGACCTTAAAATGATAACTTTTAAAAAATAAGCTGACCAACGATATGAACAGAGATAGACCACTCCAATAATCTAGCTAAAAATTTAATGACAACCAATCGGACAAAGACTCAAACGAAAGTCCTTAGCCGATCTGTTAACTATAAACTAGTCGCAGAAACCCAACAGAATTTAGAAACAAAAGTCCAACAAAACTCTAAGACATATGTGACACTATTCCAGTGCCAAGAATCTTCTTCTTTTAAAGGTGCCTATTTTCTAGTGATGTTGACGACCACATTACCACATACAGGAAATTAGAGATGTTTAGTTTGGGTCCAAGCTTGCTGTAGAGTTACTGTAAGCAAGTAGGTAGTCGAAAAGAATATTCCTGAGAGTTGACACTAATTGACAGTAAAATCTTTCATGTTAAGAAAATTTTGCTATGTTATAACCCACAACTCTTTTGTCATATCATACCAACGAATATCAGAAACAGCCGTTTCATTTTATATTTTTTTCAAGAAAGAAATTACAGGATATAGAAATGTAACCGCTATATCATCGAACATGGGCAACCGTTTATCGTTATTCGGACCCAAAGTGAAGGTCAATGAATCCTCAGCAAAACTCTTATACAATGGTCTTTATACATTATATAACAGAAAACATCCAAAGCCGTAAAAATTGTGAAAAGAAATCAATTTTAGCCAAGATTACTACATTAAAATTTAAATACCGTTGGAAATAATTGGAATGCCGAAAGTCGTGGGAAACTCGGGTATTGTTCTATCAAAAAGTATTTTTGGTAATATTAGTCACAGAAACAATGAAAATGGTGGTTATTTTTTATTAAAACTAATGTATTAAAACAAAAGAAATGGATCCACTTATTAATTTATTGGTAGTATTTCTTAATATTTTGTGAAAATTGAACTTCTCATGAAATTAATAATAAATCTCACGAATGAAAGGAGGTATATATAACAAATTATTAAGTATACCCAATACTACAATAATATTAACGTGTTACAGAAATATTATATTATTTGAATTTTTAAACATCAGATATGGCCTAGTCTAGCTAAACTGCTTGAAATTTATAATTAAGAAAATCATGTCCGAATTTGTGGCAAAGATCCATAATTATTCCTGTTAAAAAAAAACAAAGCAAACCTTCAACTGATCCAAATTCCTATAGACCAATTTGTCTCACATGTACAATGTGCAAACTTATGGAAAAAATGATCAATAAAAGACTCCTGTGATTCTGAGAAAAATATAAGATAATAAATTTGGCACAATCAGGTTTTAGATCACATCGAAGTACAGCAGACAATTTAGCAATCCTCGAAACATCAATCATTAACGGTTTTCAGTCCAAACAAGACGTAATAGCTGTTTCGTTTGATATCGAAAAAGCCTTCGATACTCTGTATATGCCTTTTATTATAGCTAAACTCGAGGAGTGCAGTATATCTGACAATATATCTTCATTTATTAATCAATTTCTAACAAATAGAATCTTTAACGTAAGAGAAAATGTCAAAATCTCTAGGACTTTCAAATAAACTGATGGCGTTCCCCAAGGAGCGGTATTGAGTCCTACATTCTTTATACTTGTTTTAACCGATATATGTAAAAAATTGAGCTTCCAGTCAAGTTTGTATTCTTTGCAGCTGATTTAATAATTTTCTGCCGAGGCGAAGACACTGTTGCCACTTGCAAACTGCTTCAGAATGCTACTGACCAATTTCTTGAATGGCCTTCAGTATGTGGATTTACCTTTTCTATTTATAAGACAAAAATCATTGAGTTTTCTCGCAGGACAACCAGTACTATTAATCCTAAAATTACCATAAATGGTACTTGTCTACCTGCAGTAAAGAGTATGCGGATTTTAGGACTTACATTCGACAGTAAACTTACTTGGAAATGCCATTTAAAAGATCTTAAAACTAAGTGCATGACAAATCTTAACTTATTAAAAACTCTGTGTAATCATCATTACGGTGCAGATGAAGACTCCTTGCTTCAGATTTATAGATGTCGTATTCGTTCTAAAATAGACTACTGCAGTTTCATTTATATGTCAGCTAGCCCATCAGATTTAAACTTCCCCTCTGGCTACATCGCCGGCAACTCCTTTTAAAATATTCGTTTCGACTCTCAGGTAATACCGAAAACACAGCCTATAAATTATTAAGTAATTTCTCTTCCTCCTATTAAACTTCAATTTATGCCACAGTATCTCTCACCACATCTGAATAATATCGATCTTTCAGTCACAACTCCAATATTAATATCAATTAAACTTCTCTGGGATAAATTGATAGCAGATTTTAATCTCTCGTTAAATAATTATGATAAGCATCAGAAAAATCCACAATTTTTAAGGTAAACCTTTAAAGAATTAATTGCTAACAACAGATTTGACCAAATTGTATATACAGATGCTTTTAAGAGTCCTATAGCTGTTATGCTGTAACTTCAAACACAGATTTAATCATATCTTGTAATCTTCCGCTCTTCTGCTGCATACAGACTCTTTAGCGTCTATACAAAAGTATGTACACGGTAACTCCTTTGGTTTAAGCCATTCAAAACTCTTTCGCTAGTTTAATCTCACTGGGAGTATCTATAACCATGATCTGGATTTCGTCTCATGTAGGAATCCTTGGGAACAAAACTAGCCGACCTCTTTGCAAAAAAAGCCGCGTCTTCTAATATGGAGACTGAAAACATACAACTACATACAGATTTACAGTCATTTTTTAAAAATATCATCCAAATATGTTGGCAGGATCACTGGAATAAAACCCCTTCCAAGCTTCGTGATATCCATCCCAGCATTAAAAAGCTTGAGTTTCCTTCCATGACACGAAAAAACAAAATCTTAATTTGCAGACTTAGACTCGGCCATACAAGACTAACTAATAAACATTTAATGACTTCCTAAGATCCACCTACATGTAATATTCGATCTGTTAAACATATTCTCGTAGACTGTCCCTATTAACCGTTTTTTTCTTTCTAAAGTAATAACCTATAAGTAATAAGTCTAGAAAAAACAATGAATTTAGAGAAAACATGGGGAAAACATGGTTGTTGGAGTGAGAAACTTGTTTGGAGAGGGCAAAAACCTGCATTGTTTGCACACAAATTAAATTTAGTTGTAAGAGATGGCCTAGAAGATGTAAACACCGTGGCATTAAAAAATTTAATTACCGAAGTTAAAACCATAGTCACTTTTGCTAGACATAGCAACGTGTTTAGGAAAAATTAATGAGTGAGCAGGAACAGGAAGGCAAGGCAAAGGGTGATGTAAAGCTTTTGGTACAATATGTACCAACTAGATGAAATTCTATCTACTATATGCTCCAAAGGTTCGCACGAATGTTTTCTTACATATTTGCAATATTGGCAAAAGAGCACCAAGCTTTTACAAAACACTGTGCTGTGCCATGCTACACTCACTCGTAGCAATGACCCATCAAGCTGACGATTCCGTAACTTAATTTCGTACTCTTACTTAACTCGATAAAACTTATTATTTTTTTATATGTCTAGCTAAGATTTTTATAATACATAAATGTGGAAATTCAGCTTTTTAAGACAGTCCAATATAACGTAAAAAAAATGTATGTTAGTTATAAAAAACGTATTTCTTGGCTTATAGAATTGTTTATACATTTTAGCTAATTGTATTGGACTACTCACATAACCGTAATTTAATCAAAGTCAGTGTTCTATAGTTTTATTTTAAATCACTTAAGCGTGACTCTGGGTATTACGAGAATACTCATACTGCTTGTTATTCAATGAGTTTAAAAGTCTTGAATCACGTTTTTTTCATAGAACATCTTGTTCTATTTTTGCTGCCAAATAACAGACATAATGTGCACGATTATAGCTTACAGGATGGTTATTTAAATTCTTTTCAATATTAAAATTCTGAATGTATAGCAATAATTTTAAGGAAACCACTATTTATATAGAAACTTAAAAATTATTATCAAAACGGAAAAAGCAATAATTTTTTTTGCATTTTGCTTTTCCTACTTTTTAAATTAACGATTTTGTCAGAGCTATTGTTAAAAAGAATATTATATTTGTGTTTTATCCGTGCAGTTTTTTACGTAAGCTATTTTGGTCGTTGTTTTAAAAATATAAATTTTTATTTAGGAGGTTTACAATACAAGGTCCTGGAATCTTTTTTGCTGAGGTGTAGTCTGCCACTGTAGCAGATATTATCAAAGGCAATGCAGGAGTGGAGCTAGACGTGACCTCTTGTGTTTTTTTTAACGACTGATATTATCATCATGGTCTAATCATCATCAGTTGTTGCTACATCCCTTCATGAGCCCTGGCCTGCCTCAAAATATTCTTTCATCCTTTCATGTCGAGTTTCTTTCTCCATCCTCTTACTTCAATTTCCCTTAAATCGGCCTGCACTTGTCCAGATACCTAAGTTTGAGTCGCCCCCTTCTTCTTTTTCTTCCGACCGGCCAATTTAGCATGGTTATTTTAAAATAATCATTTTCATTCATCCCCATAACGTTGTCCACCATCTTAGGCGGTTTATTTTGATGGTTTTGCCGATATCTACATCACTAAAACGTCTATAGAGTTCGAAATTAAATCCCCTTCTCCACAGATCCTGTTCGTTAACTCCACAATATATGGTCCTTACTTTTAACCCGGTATCTGGCAACACCAAAAATAGATGTCATAAAATTATTTTATTGGGTACATAATCTTACATAACACTCAATAACACACTGTGGTACAAAAAAATCGGAAGAAGCAAGGGGAAAGCGTATTTTGAATTCGTTGCCTAGAAGCAACATTGCCAGTCAAGAAACACTATTCTTGACTGGCAATACTAACTTCACTAATGAAGATCTCAAAATTTAGTTAATAATGTGTAAAGAACTGTTTAACTAAAAGACATTTTATTGATTTAATAAAAAAAACTATTACATATAATCGCCTAAGACTAAACAATTATAAATAAAGGTCCAATTCTAACGGTAGAATAATAAAAAACAATTTTTTCTTCGGTGTAAATCAAAGCCGCATGTTACATTTTTCAAACTACACCGTTGTATAGCCAGTTTTACAAAATTTACATCTTTCTTTAGCGGTAAAAGTGGCCAGTGACCTAATGACGCATTTGTTTTAGGATATCTGTATTTTTCGTACTTAATGGACGGCCTCGCTTTACTTTGATCTTTCCAATGTTCACACTAACAAACCGAGCTAGTTCACAAGAGGAATTCTTGAAGAATTTGCCTTATAGTCTTCTATTGCTGGCAGCAGTATTACCTCCATAATAATCAAAATGGAGAAAAGTCTATTATTTCAGAAGTGTTTGTGTTGACACTTACCCCAGTTTTTTGCATACTGTATAAATTCGTCTGGTATACAATATTCTTTACTAGATTTAGTGAAAAAAACCTAGTAATATACTTAAGAGACAATACTACCTCTACTGCATTATTGTCTATAGTTGTATTTTCGAATAGAATGGTTTTTATGTTACTTACAAAACCAGTTATAATATACTGACTGCACTACTTTTTTTAGTTTTCTTGGCGGTTGTTCATGCTCGTCTTCTTCATTCGTTTGATTAGCCTCTACTTCAGTTAACAGTTGATAATTATGAAGTTCATCATCATCATCTGAGTCTGCGGCAATTTCATTTATATCCATGTTTCCAATTTCTTCATCATACTTCTTCGTGTCAGACAAATCAGAGAGATTAGGGTCGACAGGAACAATACACGACATTTTTATCTTCATACTCTTCTTCCATAAAAGGAGGTAGTTGATATTTCATTTAAATTTTCCATAGTGAAATCTTATACTGAAAAAAAAAACTCAATTACACAACTGACAATGTTGCCTGAGAGCTACATAATTTTTATTCAACAAAATAATATGATTACTTACCCTATACAGCAAAAATAGCACATAATTACACTAAAACAACCTTTGTTTATATACGAAGTAAAAAGCTAACCTCAGAATTCTCCTAACAAACGTTTGGCAATAAAAAATATGGCACACCCACTTACACGTAGACATCTACTGGTATCCTATGTAATCCAATTATTTTTTCCAAATATCTCTATTGAACATTAGATGTCGCTACCAGTTTCATATTACTAACACGACTTGTTGCTTACATTTACCATTGTCACATAACAGCTATATCTAGTAGAAACTAACCTAGGTGCTTATAAAGATGATGTTGCCTGAGCAACAAAACCAGATACCGGGTTAAAGATTCGCAGTAACTCTTCATCTTGGGTCGCCATCGCCTGTTTCCGATCCGTAAGTAAGCACTTACGTAGACGTAAGATATCACGTCTATGTCTGCTCTATATCAGGGATTATTTTTTTATGTGTTTGATAATTTTATTTGTTATGCAGCGTAGTTTTCTTCTTTCCCTTATCTTATTGTTTTACACCTGGATACTTCAACTCGCAGACAATTGAGAGTCCTCCACACAGGGTAAGCAAGAGAGCTACCAGACGAAAACTCCTATCCATAATTAAGATGGCAAGAAACAGCGTATTTTCATTTGGCAAGACGAATAGTTTCTGGTGTATCTTGCAGATGTATTCTTTAGTCTTCGTGTGATAGGCTGGTAATCGTGAAGTGAATGTCGCGAATCTAGAGTTTGTTCTTTTCGTTCCACATTTCTAACTACTTCTCTTCGGATATCAGGTAGAGCTTATGTATGGGAGTAAGTTTCAAATAAGAATATGTGTTCAGCGTGTGCTAATGCTTCCCATAATGGCGAGGCATATTCGGCAGCAGAAGTATGGAGTGCAAGCCCCATTTTTGGTTGACACACTTGCGGAGAATTTTATTTTTGGCCGTCAGTTTACTTTCAAGTTGCAAACAATGTTCTTTGCTTAACAAAATGCGATCCAAAGTAACTCCCATGTATTTAGTAGAAGTACAGTATCCAAGAGCTACACGCACACCTCAGTTTTCCCGAGGTTTGGCTTCAGATAATTTTATTTGTAGTATGCTGTCATTATGTTTAAAGCTTGAGTCGGTGTTGTCTCTACTTTGTCCCGGCAAAAGTTTTTGCCATATATCAAAGTTCTAGTATCTACTGGTATGGATTGGTTGTTTGTGTAAATATTATACAATGTAGGTGCCATTACACTCTCTTTTTATTCTCCATCTACTATTCTTACCATTAAGAGATACGAAAAATCTTTTATTCTGCAGAAAGACGCGGAAAAGACAAAGTTTTTGAGTGAACTTTTTACTGTGATGTCATATACATTTTGGAGAAGTTTCCTGTGAATTACGATGTCATAAGCGGCATTGAGATCTAAAAATACCGCCCCGGATACCTGGTCTCTTTCGTATCCGCTTTCAGTGAGTTACTGGTGTGATGATGAAAATTGTTTGATGTTTTACTAGGTTCTTGGCTGAAATTCTTCAGTAGTTTTCAAGCAGCTTTGTGCCAATTTGCTTTTTTAAAATTAAATCTACTTTTAAATAACGTTTCTAGTGGTATAATTATAGCTCTCATAGTACAAATAAGTAGTTTGTGATGGGCGCGAGTAATTACATCTCCGATATTCTTTTTCCTCTGAGCTGCTATTTGGCTGGATACAAAAATATTGTATACTCCTGCAAACAATATTCTATAAGATATTCTATTTTCTCTAATACCTAGCACTGTTAAAAGAGGAGAGAAGTTGGGTGACAGCAGTAATAAAAATGACAATTTTGTGAAAGTGTCGGCTTCTTAAAAATCAACTAAAGTTTTTAAAATCAAGTGCATGAAAGTTCACATACTGACAATAAAAAATTATAAGTAAAAATTTTAAAGGAATCATCAAACAAGCAAACAACTTTCTACATTTTAAATTTGGATATGGATACATAGTGTAAAGACATAATTTAAGTACTAAATTCAAATTAGAGCAAAGACCTTTTAGCAAAAAACTTTGTTCAAAGTTGCAAAATTGCATGGTACTAATTATTAATACAGCCATTTTTCTCTGATGGTACATGATTAATGTTTACTCTGTAGAGGTAAAATATACTGGAAGTTTTAATGTTAACATTATATGGTTAGGTTAGGTTAGGTTAGGTTACGGATACGGGGGGGGGGGGGGCAATTCTGCTTTTGGTAAGAGAAGCCCAGTCTTAAATTTCTAAGAGGTGATAGAGGAATTTAAGGGGATGAACCTTGATATCTTGGTAACAACTGAGACCAAGAAAAAGGGAAGTGGAACACAATGTGTAGATGACATCTTCTCCTGTTGGAGCGGGAAAAAGAAGAAAGAAAGAGCAGCTGCCGGAGCGGGGATACTAGTCAAGAAAAAATGGGTAAAAATAATAAAAACGTAGGAACCCATAAATGAACGAATAGTAAAACTCATCATGGAAATCTATGGCAGGCAAATCGTGATACTGGGAGTATACGGCCCTACGGATAACAGTCTAGTAGCAGAAAAGGATCAGTTCATGGATACCTTACAAGAAGAGATCGGAAAAGTGAGACCAACACAAGAAATAATAATAGCAGGGGACCTAAATGGAAGAATAGGGAAACGACAAAATGATAGCACGATCGGCCGTTTTGGAGAAGATGTGACAAACGATAATGGAGAAAGACTAATTAACCTGTGCGAACTGAACAATTTGAAAATTACTAAAGGCTTTTTCAGACATAAGGACATACATAAATATACGTATGTACAAACAACGAGAAACATCAGATCCATTATCGATTACATAATTGTAAGCAAAAGTAGTACTATCAAAAGTAGAGATACAAGAGTAAAGACAAGAGCCGAATGTGGCACTAACCACCGATTAATAATTTCACAAATGGGGTTTCCCTACACATTGAAGAGGAATCCATAAGGGACCTATACCAGAGAAGACTGGACCAGAAGTTACAGGATTTCAGTTTCAGAAACGTCAAAGAAATGTACGAGCACGTCAAACACAGCATAAAAAAGGCGGCATTGGAAGCTTTGGGGAAACTTGAGAAAAGAAATACCCAACACAAAGTAAAAATAAACAAAGAAACCAAAAAATGTATTGAGGAGAAGAAAATTCTATATATGAAAAGTATGAGTACCCAATCCTCAGAAGACACACAGAAGTACAAAGAGAAAAACAGAGAAGTAAAACGAAGAAGGGCAAAAGAAAAGAATAAAGAATGGGAAGAAACATGTGCACAAATTGAACAATACATAGGAGGAACAAGGAATTCGGAATCCTGGAAAATACTGAAATCTTCAAGGAAGAATAACAACAAAAAGGTCCAAATACAATACATATCAGAAAAAGAGTGGGAAGACTACTATAAAGAACTACTCACAGAAAACCGCCCAGATTTCATAGAGACAGACACAGAACAGGAACAACAACACAATCAGAATGAAGAACAGATTGAGATAATATTAATCGAAGTAAAGAATGCCATAAAGACTTTAAAGAACAAAAAATCAAGGGGACCAGGAGGAATCGTTAATGAACTAATTAAGTACGGAACGGACAAACTACACAGAATTATACACGAAATGTTCAGTAAAGCTATAAACCTGAACGAAATACCAGATGAATGGTCCAAAGCATATAAACCTCGATACATAAAAAGGGAGATAAGAAGAAATGCGGGAACTACAGAGACATCAGTGTGATAGCGTGTATGGGCAGGTTATATGGAAAAATACTGAAAAAAAAAACTGGAAAAATCTATCTCAAATAAAATCGGGAAGGTTTCACGGCAGGAAGATCTTGCATAGACCACATATATACACTCCAACAATTAATTGAAAAAAAAATGGCAAAAAATAGACCAGTACACATGGCATTCATAGATTTAAAAAAGGCATATGACACGGTCCCCAGAAAACAATTATGGAACACGATGAAGGAAATCGGAATAACGAAAAATCGAATTTAAGACCACAAAAGGTTTATTGCAGGGATGCTCTACATCTCCGACACTGTTCAAGATATTCCTCGAACAAATATTAAAACCATGGAAAAAAAAATGTGAAGGGACAGGAATACCAATCCGGGACAACTTGTTGTACACATTGAGCTTTGCAGATGACCAAGTGGTAACGACTCAAGATGAAGAAGATCTGTGCTATATGCTCCGGCAATTATAAAAGGAATACACAAAATGGACTGGAAATAAATCTAGAAAAGACCGAATATTTAACAACAGAGCAAGGACTAGTAAGAAACTTGGAAATGAACGATAATAGGGAAATTAACGGCACTGAAAAATTCAAATATTTAGGATTTATACTCTCAAAAAATGGAACCACCGAGCAAAAGATAACCAGCAGATTAGCACAGACAAGAACATGTATTAAACAAATGAACGGGGTACTGTGGGATAAACAGATTACCAGAAATACAAAGAAGAGAATTTATAACACCTTGGTACGCAGTATAATGACCTATGGAGCAGAGAATTGGGTAATAAATAAACGAAACAGGTCCAAAATCACAGAAACTGAATTGGTGTTCATGAGAAGAAGCTGCAGAGTGACAAAAATGGATCGCATCAGAAATAAGGAGATAAAACGAAGAATGGCAGTAGAACAAGACATACTTAGCTACATCAAAGAAAAACGTTTAATTTGGTATGGACATGTGAGAAGAACAGATCATACAAGTTTCTTAATATTGTTCTAAAGCTATTTTCTTGTGGCATTTTAAAGTAATTACTATTTAAATGGGAATAAGCCACAATTAAAGGTTAAAGTACGTTTATTGACGTTTCAATTTCCACTTCGGAAATCGTTCTCAAAATACAAACATTAGTAAATATTTAAATAGTAATTAGATCATACAAGGTGGATAGCAAAGATTTCGGATTGAAGCCCAATAGGAAGGAGGAAAAGAGGTAGACCCCGAAGATCATGGAGGGATGAAGTGGACGAGGCCATGGAAAGACGAGACCTTAGACATGGAGAATGGCAGAACAGAAAGGACTGGAGACGTTGGCTGAAAGAAGGAAGGCGGCGACAGCTGTAAAAATCCTTATATAGATAGATAGAGATTATAGGGTTGTACTTTTTCAACGATGTTCTGTATAATTTTAGTTTAACACGATCTCAATACTCATAAAGCCAGTGTAATACCAGTAATGTCGTATGCATCAGAAACAAGACCCGACACACACACATAACACAAAGCCTACTGGAAACAGCAGAGATGAGAATATTGAAAAGAATTACAGGAAATTTGGTGAGAGATCGAAAGAGGAGTGAAGACATTTGAAGAAAGTGTACCATACAGTGTATTAACGCGGGGACACTAAACAGAAAACAGACCCGTGTGATCAAAATAGCAAAGGACAAATCACCAATCGGTAGAGGTATTCGAGGACCGCGCAAAATATGGAGTGATAACCGTCAACAGAGGTATCAATCCGCCAATAAACAAGCAGAATTGCTTATAAGGGGAAAGAATAAGAAATAGCCATAAGAGTAGACTATGAAAATAGTAGACGAACAAAGTTTGTCCCCAAATTAAAATCTTATTGGTTAAATTTCTTCTGCTATCTAGTTTTCCGTAAAATTTGAAGACCTTAAGAAACTCTCTAAATAATAAAAAAATACTTATATTACTTGAGATAAATATATCTCATAGTTAAAGTATTGCGTACAACCTCTTTTATCTTTGTTTAAACTTAATCGTCCAATTGTCCATGTTCCTAATGTTTAACATGTAGTGATTGTGAAATACCGCAAGTTTATGTGCTCATATAATATATCCTAGGTTAATTTGCAATTTATATAATGACAAATTCAAGTGTACATGTTTATATAGTAACGGTTGATGTTTCTGTATACACACATAACCGTACTTTTTTGTCATTTCTTTTTTTTTGCAAGAATTCATTTCTAAGCACACGGTTAAATTGACTCTTATTAAATTTTAATGTGACGATTGTTCAGGGTCTTCAAAATGGATTTTTTATTTTAAACTACCGTGATTTGTTTCGCAAAATAAATTAGCTTCTTCTTTAAGACTCTTCGTCATTAATTGTCTATAATTATGACTAATACCTTTTTGTTTTATCGTTTCGGCACGTACGTTGATTAGTTAATCTCTCATTACGACTCAAAGTAAGTGGATTGATCCTATTGGAATAAAAAAGGTGGCCTAAATAACACAACTTTCTTATTTCTAATTCCTTGTCAGTTTAACAGGAATTCTGAAGTCTTGCATTGCATAATATAACTTTTCTCTTCATATAACAAGAAAATAGCTTCAGAACAATAATAAGAAACCGTTACGGGCCCAGCGTTATTCATATAACTTGTTTGGTATTACGCTAACATGCGCTGATTTGAAATCTACGATTATTGATTAGCGTTTGGCATACATGGTAATATCATCAGTTCAAAAATGCATAGTGTCTTATTTCATTACATATCATTATTATACATTAAAAGTAGATGTAGCTATCCACTCAAAACACCTGAGCGTCGATGCGAAAAAGTCCATTGAAACTCCCATGTTGATGGGAGTTTCACCCAATTTTTGCACAGATACCGTATCTCGTGCGAATTTAATTCATGCTTTTTTATATATTTACGTAGGTAGCCGGGAGAATTCTTATTCCATAATTCCAACCATCTACCATCGATGTCGAAGCCATCATCAGCAAGCTGTTGAGTAAGGCGCCAGGTTGGATTTCGTAATCGCAGTTGGTTTGTTGCCAGTCGGGGTACATTCCTATGAATAAGCAGTTCAGGGTTATTCATTATTTTAGTACTCCATAATAAGTGAATTTAGTCTGCGCAGACAGGTGAAGCTTTATGGCTGATTGACGAAAGCCAGAGCAGGGGAGTAGATCTGATACAGCCAGTAACCATCCACATTCTTCCATGTAGTTATTTTCTTCTTCTTCCTCTCTTATATATATATATATATATATATATATATATATATATATATATATATATATATATATATATATATATGTAAAAGTAAACCTATGTTTATTTTAAGTGAAACAGCAGGGCTTAGTTATTTTTAGTTATTTAAAGTTTTAGGTTGTATGACTGTTTAAGTTTTATTGACATTGACATATTGTAAATTGTATGGTACAATTGTCAAATTACTTAATGGCGTAAGAAATAGCATTGTTCTTGATTCTCTTTTTAGGTTTGTATATTTGTTAAGTTATTTTAGTTATGTTATTATTGTTAATAATTTATATTGTAGAATTTTAACGATAATAAACTCTTTTTAGACGAATTCAAACTGCTATCTCTTCACATGAATAAGGGTATGATATTACACTTATAAATCAAGAACTTAAGCTGATAAAAAAAAAATATAGTGATAACTATAAATTTCCAAGCCGTTATTTGGATAAAACGATATTTAAGAATGAATTTTACATCAATGAGAATTTGCATGGCTATAGAAGCAAACAGTAGTGATAGTAAGAAAAATGTATATAAATTTAAGTGGCTGCAGCCAACAGGGTCCCGTTTTTATTATGAAATCCCCTTTGAAAAACAACTTCAAATTGATCATTCTGAACTATTTCATCTGAAAAAAGTGAAGAATATATTAGCATCTATGAAAACAAGAGGATCCTTTAGAACATGTACTATAGCATTAGAAGACAATTTGAAGGAGATTTATTTTGATTCAGATGGTGATGTGGTTTATCAAAGTGAGTACTTACAACAGACCTTATTACCAGTGTATGAGAAGATAGAAACAGCTGAACAATTTCCATCATTTGCTGAGTTGCTCCAGAAATTTAATGACACAAATTTACCTAAAGTTGAAAAGAAAAATTTAAAAAAAATAAAAGATGATTTTGTACTTCGAAATTTTGATGGAAATAATGTTCCAATGAATTCATGGCTCAAGACCTTCGAATCAGAATGTTTGCGATGTGAGGTTGTTGCTGATGAAGACAAGATTTTGATTCTACGTTTGTTTCTTGATGGAATAGCAAAAGAATGGTTTGAATCAAAAATAATAACATTAGGCTTAGATAACAGTTTTGAGGTATGGAAAATTAATTTTTTAGATAGTTTTTGTGAAACAGGTTGGCATAATCATAGGCAAGCTTATTCTTTTAGGTATATAGGTGGTAGTATTGTTGATTATGCGTTTCGTAAAGAAAATTTATTGCTAAATATAAAGAATGATTTTCCCATTGATATACTAATTGATTTAATTGTAACAAATTTGCCAATTTATATACAAGATAATATTAATAGAGCTGACGTTACAACAATGGAAAAATTGGTAGGTGAATTACGAAAATTGGAAAGTTTAGTTATAAAAAAGAAGAATAAATTGGAGACAAAACCAAATTTTTATCAAAAATATACTATAATACCAGAAGAACAGAAAACTACTTGTCAATATTGTGATAGAAAAGGATTCCCTGGGAGGTTTCATCCAGAGGCAATATGCCGTTTAAAGCAAAAAGATAAAAAGGTAACAAAAGAAAACAAATCAAATGATATTAAATATATTAATAATATTGCTATACAGGAGACATTAAATGAAACAGTAACTGAACAAAAAAACTAGATTTGCTGCCATTGATCAAATTAAAAGTATTCCTAAATAATAAAGAATTATGTGGAGTTTATGACCCAGGCTCAAATGTTACTCTTCTGAATTCGAAGGTGGCAAGAAAGTTAGGATTAGATATTCAAGAAGATAGGAATATGTTTAAAACGATAAATGGCAGAACAAATTTTACAGGAAAACTAATTGCAAAACTGAAAATTAATAAAATTGAGAAAAATATTAATCTTTTTGTAATTAATGATGAATATTTTGAGTACGATATTCTACTCGGATTAGATTCTATTTTAAATTTTCAAATGAAACAAGATTTTGATTTAGAGATTTATCAAAGATTATACGGAAAAATTGAAGAAAAAATCGAAAAATTTAATTATAATATTAATATTACAGAATACTCCATAAACTTTAATGAGGGAATTCCCACAGAACTTTTTGAAGCAAAATTACAACATTTATTGCCATATCAGAAAAATAAAATAGAAATATTACTAAATAAATATGACAATATTTTTGCAAAACATAAATTTGACATTGGGCAGGTTCAAAATAATGAAGCTCAAATTAAACTTTTAGAACATAAATTTGTTGCAAAAAGACCCTATAGATGCTCGATAGAAGACCAAAAAGAGATAGAATTTCAAATAGGACAATTATTAAAAGCAAATTTAATAGAAGAATCATCTTCACCTTTTGCAGCACCTGTTACATTGGCTTTTAAAAAAGATGAAGGATCTAAAACAAGATTGTGCATTGACTTTCGTGAGTTAAACAAATTAATTATTCCTGAACCCCAACCTTTTCCTTTAATTGACGAGATTTTGACCAAAACAAGGAATGCTAGGTTCTTTACTACTTTAGATATAAATTCTGCTTTTTGGTGTATTCCAGTTCGGATAAAAGATAAATACAAGACAGCCTTCGTTACCCAAAGTGGTCATTGGCAATGGAAATGCTTACCTTTTGGGCTTAAAACATCTCCCGCAATATTTCAAAAAATTTTAAGTAATATTATCAGGAAGCATAATTTAAATTCATTTTGTATAAACTACATAGATGACATTTTAATATTCTCATTATCATTTGAAGAACACTTAGACCATATAGAAAGACTTATGAAAGCAATTATTGAAGAGGGATTTAGGCTCAAACTTCTAAAATGTAATTTTGCAAGAGAAGAGGTTAAATATTTGGGACACATTGTGGGACACAATTCAGTTCGTCCGTTACATGATAATTTAATATCGATCAGAGATTTTCCAGCACCAGACACGAGAAAAAAAGTACGACAGTTTTTGGGAAAAGTAAATTTTTACCACAAATATATAAAAGATTCAGCTAGGTTATTAGAACCACTACATAATTTACTTAGAAAAGATATCAAATTCCACTGGTCTTTAAGCTGCCAAACAGCTTTTGATAGGGCAAAGAATATCCTCTGTTCTGAACCTATACTAGCCATTTTTAACCCAAATGCTTCTACAACTATATATACAGATGCTAGTGTTCTAGGAATTGGTGCGGTTCTGAAACAAAAACAAAGAGATGGAGAAATGAAACCCGTAGCATACTTTTCAAAAAAATTGAACAAATATCAAAAAAATAAAAAGGCTATTTTTTTAGAATGCCTGGCAATTAAAGAAGCAATAAAATTTTGGCAATACTGGCTAATGGGAAGAAAATTTCTCGTTATTACTGATCATAAACCCCTTGAGGGAAGAGAACTTCGTACAAGACCAGATGAAGAATTAGGAGATATGACACATTTTCTTTCACAATTTGACTTCGATATTAAATATGAACCTGGAAAAGAAAATGTAGAAGCAGACTGCCTTTCTAGAAACCCAGTGTTGGAAAATATGAAAAATGCAGAAACATTCATAAGAACAGTAAACCTAGTCACATTAACTGAGATAAAACAAGACCAAAATAATAATCGACAAGTTATAGATACAATGAGAGGAACAATTTTGAACCAAGATATATTTTATAAATTAAGGAAGAATGAAAAAAGAATAATTTTATCCAAAGATTTTGGAAAAGAGTTGATAACAAAAGTTCACAAATTTTATGGTCATATTTGTGCTGGTAAAGTAACAAACAAAATTAGAAATTTTTACTACATTAAGAATATAGATTCACTAGCAAAGGATATCTGTCAAAAATGCGAGATCTGCTGTAAAAATAAAACAAGAATCGGTCCAAAATATGGTCTTCTGTCACAATTGGGTCCAGCAAAAGAACCTTTTCAGATAATGTCCTTAGATACAATAGGAGGATTTGGTGGCAATCGTTCAACAAAAAAATACCTCCACTTACTTGTAGATCACTTCACCAGATATGCGTTTGCAGTTACTTCTAAAAATCAGACCACAGATGATTTCATAAAATTAATCGCCAAAATTCAAGATAAACACCCCATAAAAACATTATTAACAGATCAGTATCCAGGAATTAATTCCAAAATATTTAGAAATCATATGAAACATTTAAATATTCAATTAATTTTTACAGCAGTAGACTGTCCATTCTCGAATGGATTAAATGAAAGACTTAATCAGACATTAGTTAACAGAATAAGATGCAAACAAAATGAAACTAGAATTCGAGCATGGACAAAAATAGCTGAAGAATGTATAGAGGAATACAATAAAACAGATCATTCTGTAACCGGATATAGCCCAGAATATTTGCTTTTTGGAAAAGCAGATCCGATTGTTCCCGAGGAACTGTGTGAGACAACAAATGTATCAAAAGATAAAGAAATAGCCCATAAAAATTCGGTACGACATCATGAATATAATAAAAAACTGTATGACAAAAATAGAAAATCCTATGAATTCAAAGAGGAAGATTGGGCATATGTAGAAAATAAATCAAAACTAAATAGAAAAAAACTTGACGAAGTAAGAGTAGGTCCATTTCAAATAAAAAAACAAATTTCAAATACATTATATGAAGTAGATATTGGATACAAAAAGAATGATATGAATTATTTCCATATTTCAAAATTGATGCCTTGTGATAAACCATATACTTAGATGGTTTATCATACCTTTTTGGTAGGGGGATGTAAAAGTAAACCTATGTTTATTTTAAGTGAAACAGCAGGGCTTAGTTATTTTTAGTTATTTAAAGTTTTAGGTTGTATGACTGTTTAAGTTTTATTGACATTGACATATTGTAAATTGTATGGTACAATTGTCAAATTACTTAATGGCGTAAGAAATAGCATTGTTCTTGATTCTCTTTTTAGGTTTGTATATTTGTTAAGTTATTTTAGTTATGTTATTATTGTTAATAATTTATATTGTAGAATTTTAACGATAATAAACTCTTTTTAGACGAATTCAAACTGCTATCTCTTCACATGAATAAGGGTATGATATTACACTATATATATATATATATATATATATATATATATATATATATATATATATATATATATATATATATACAGTTTATTAGGGCTGCAGTCAGAAAGTTTGAATTGTTTTATTCCTTCTTCAAGACATAGTCGTCGAGATTATTTATATAAAGCTGACACTCAACATTAATAACACACATATAAAATATAACATAAAATAATGAACAAAATCTATTTTAAAATTTAGTTATTGATAGTAAAACTTCGTTTGTGACATCTTTTAATAGTGTGTTTTAACTGACTCATAGAGAACAGAAAGAAAAAAAAAAGAAAAAGCTTCTTTTTTTTCCTGGGTTTGTCGGTGTGTTGTAAATAAAAATATTTAATTATTGCTTAATCGTTTCGACAAATTTGCCATTTCCAATAAGCATTTTATTAAATTTTTTTAAACATTACATTACATAATTCCTTCACATGTCTTCACTTCCCTTTCGATCTCTCATCGCATTTCCCGTAATTCTTCTCAGTACTCTCACCTCCGATTCCAGTAGCCTTTGTGTTGGGGCTGTGTTGGGTCTTGTTTCTGAGGCATATGTCATTATTGGTTTTACACTGGCTTTATAAATTCTTAACTTCATATCAGTGTTAATGTGTCTGTTTCGGCATATAGTGTTATTAAGGCATCCTGCCAGTTTATTTACTTTTTGTACTTGATCTCTCTCTTCTTTGTCCAGGTCTCCATAACTAGACAGTGTAATTACCAGGTATTTTATTTCCATTACTTGTTCAATACTGATGGTTTGCTGACTACTATTGTTTTAGATTTTTATATAATATAAATAAAAACAAATCGTTAACAAGGAGAAGAACTCCATGGTTTTGTATAGAAGTGAAGGAAAAAGGCTAAGAAAAGAAAAAAGCTTACCTGAAATACATTTCAACCAAAACCTAAGGGCATACCATAATTACAAAACAAATAAGAAACGAAATGCTGTCGTAAGAAAAAATAAAAAATGATCACTGAGAACGCTTTTCGAAAGAAATGGAACATGATTTTTGCGGTCTGTAATAAGAAGACAAAGAACGGAGGCAATGGAACTAATAGAACCAAAACACATAGAAAAGGATACGTGGATTGACTACCGAAAAAAGCTCTATGCAGAGGAAGAACAAACGACGCTAGAACCGAAAACACCAGAAATTACCATAAATAAAGAACTTAATATAAATATACGGGAAGTTCGGAAAATACTTGAAAACCTGAAGAACAGAAAAGCAGCAGGTAAAGACCGGATATCAAACAAATTACTGAAATATTGTGAAGCAGCAATGAAAGAACAATTAATAACATTAATTAATAAAATTATAAAACACAATAAAATACTAAACAAATGGAGAACGGCGAACTAATTCTACTATTTAAAAAAGGAGATAAACTAAAGATAAATTAAAATTTTACAAGTGCTAATAAATCAGAGGATAAGTTTAGCAGATAAACAACAGGGTTTTCGTAGTAGAAGATCGTGTCCAGATGCAATTTTCGTTATAAAGCAAATTACTGAGAAATCACTATAGTTTAATAGACCAGAATTTCTGTGTCTGATTGGCCTAAAGAAAGCGTTTGACCGAGTAAGACTCAAGATGTAATTCATCTTCTGTATAATAGAGAAGTTCTATGTAGTTGGACGTCGATACTTTTAGAGTGGATACTGTGCAACGAATTTGGTGTACAGTATTTGACCACTAAATATACCAGACTTAAAGGTGAAGTTCGTAATATCTTTCTGCAGCTCTCTTCTAGGCTCCACAGAGATTTTGGATAGTATTGTTGCATGTTCTTGACTTGGAGGCGTCAAGTAGACTTCAATATCAAATCAAAGAACTTTGATAAAATAAAGGCAGGTATCGAGCACAGTTTTATTAATTAAATCTTGCCCAAGTACTTTCGTTCACTAGAGCATCCTCAGGGGCATCTGAAATAAGCCAGGAAACCTTTTTTTTAATGAAGAAATTGATTAACCTCGATAAAAATTCGAAGTTAATGGATGATAAAAGTTTACCTCGTAGCTATTTTTTCAATATTTTTACGTGACTATTTCATAACTAATAAAACGTCACAGCCACGTCCCGTTTCCTAATGACAAAACTTCTCCCTGCCCGTGATTTCTCAGCGACAAAATTATGACAGATCTGTCACGAAGGCGTCTGGTAATTCTATTGTTGTCAGTTAGACAAACGTCATTGAGACGTAATCAATTTTGTACATATATAATGAATCCAGACGAAAAATCAAGATTTAGATGCTAGTCATGTAAAGAAATCAAAAAATTTGTTTCGGAAAATATCCCATTGAACACGCAGAGGTCCAGAAGCTCTATTTGGACCCAATTTTCGGAGTTCCTACAGGTAAGAAATTTTACGCTTGAAAGATGTACTACCATAACGGAACTAGTAAAAATTCTCGAGGATTATGCCTTTAACATGAAAAAAGCCAATGACGAAGACTATAAAGAGTCGTCTGTGGAATACTACAGCAAAAATGGTACAAGAAAAATATTTTACGGAGTACGGTATAAAAATCGACCCTTTCACAGATATATCCTTCAAATGTGCAAGATTGGCCCGAGACACCACGCGGAGGCAGCTTTAAAGTGTTCAAGAAAAAAGAAAACTCAGTTCAAAAGCATTATCCACCGAAGAACTATTAAAAATCATCCAAAGCTACGACGGGGAAACCCCCGATGGAGCACAAAAAAAGTTTTTTCACCTTTGCTCATTTGAACTTGCTTGGAGAGGTAATGAGACCGCAAACTTCAAGATTCACTTTTTCCAGAAGGAATTTGATGTTATGGGAGAATTTACGGGCCGAATTGAATACAACAGTATTTTTGTGGCAAGCAAATCGGCAAAAATCAGTTTGACAAGCAGCAAATGGCTGGTAAGAAATTCATCAAACGAAAATTTATGCCCAGTTAGAATATTTTTGAAATTAATGGAAAAAGGGGAACCAAAGATTTTATCACACAGACTCTTTCTTACCGTTCACCTCAACTGAAAGAATGGATTTTGGTTTAAAAACTGTCCACTTGGAATCAACACTGTATCTAAGTGGACAAAAACATCCGCTGAAAAAATTGGAATAGACACAAAAAAAACAAAAAACAAACCATTCTCATCGATCTTCAGCTGTGTCAGCCTTGTTCAAGCAAGGTGTTTCTAAACAGGAGTTAATTAAAATAACTGGTCACTCAAATGCAAGCTCTTTAAAACCATTTCAGTCAACACCAGAAGTTGATCGAAAATCTCAGAACAACAAACGAAGCTGGACCTTCGAGTTCCCAAATGCTACAGGTCAATAATACACAAAATTATGCTTTGCTAGAAAAGAATGAGGAGATGCAAAAAATCGCAAATACGAAGTATAAAGTAGAACTTCTACAACAATTTAGTACTCGAACACTATATCAGAATAGGCTACAGAATATGCTACAGATGAACGAAGAATGGACCCTAACAGAAATGTATCAACACCTAAAGGTCAAAATAAACAAAGCGGCAAACGAAGTGCTGGGTATTGAACAACATAAGAATACATATTTGGAGAAATACAGCGACGACTTAGAAGAGATGATTAACAGAAAAAAAAAGTGCATTTCATAAATGGCTAAACGACAGGAACACGGGGAGAATATGTTACCCTCAGACAACAAGTTAAACAAAGAATAAAGCTCGAGAAAACGAATACTGGGAGAGAATGTGTAGAGACATAGAAAACACGATAGGGTATAACAGATCAATGGAAGCATGGAAAAAAAAAATAAAAAACATCAGAAGTAATAAACGAAGTAAAAATACCATACAGATAATTACATCAAAAGAGTGGACAAAGCATTACACAAAATTATTGCAGGAGAATAGGCCGGAGTATATCTCATACAACCCTGTGACAATAATAACTGAGGAAGCAGCAATCACAGAGGAAGATATAAATATATATATATATATATATATATATATATATATATATATATATATATATATATAATAAAGCACTAAAGAAATCCAAATACAATAAAGTACCAGGACCAGGGAACATAAAAATGGAACTGCTGAAATATGGAGGTGCAAGGATAGTATCCTTTATACGAATGTTGTTCAATAAAATCGAAGCAGGAGAGAAGATTCCCGATGAGTGGAATTTATCATACATGTCCTCCATTTTCAAAAAAGGTGACAAAAGGTCACTAAATAACTACAGAATGATCAGTGTAATGCCTTCAATAGCAAGAATCTTTTCATCAGTTATAAAAGAAAAACTAGAACAACACATGGACCATTATAGCGAAGAACAAGCAGGATTCCGAAAAGCCAGATCATGTTTAGATAATATATTCATTATGAGACAGGTGATTGAAAAGAACAAAGAAAAAAACATTGAAACACATATGACCTTTATCGACTTAGAGAAAGCATATGTTAGCGTGCCCAGGAAACAACTATGAGAAGCAATGAGAAGAATGCGAGTTAGAGAGAAATGGGTGAATATAACACAAAGAACACAAGTGCAAATAAAGTTAGGTAATCAAAAACAATCACCGCAACAAAAGGCCTCAAACAGGGATGTGGTCTCTCACCTACACTTTTTAACATATATATATATATATATATATATATATATATATATATATATATATATATATATATATATATATATCAGGCTTTGAAAAGATGGTACAGAAAATGCGGAACAATTGGCATACCAGTACAAGAGAATATATTGCATTCACTACTTTTCGCAGATGATCAAGTCATTTTTGCACAAGACTGGGAGGATATGGAATATATGATAAGGAAATTAAAGGAAGAATATGAACTTTGGGGACTCAAGAAAAATATGTACAAGACCGAATACTTATGTATTGGACCCGAGGTTGCAGATTTGAACTTAAATTTAGAAGAAGAGACTATTGAGTTGTAAAGCTTTTAAGTATTTAGGGTCAATGATTAGCCGAGATGGTACTTGTATGAAAGATATAGAAATGAAAATAGCACGGGAAAAACAAGCCACAAGAGCACTTCATGGAGTGATATGGAACAACACTCTAACCAAAGAAAACAAAAAGAGGATCTTTCAAAGCATAGTGATGAATATTACCCTATATGGAGCGGAAGTATGGACAAACTACTATAGCTTATAATAATTGTAGATACACTTAATATTGTTAACAAATAAATAAAGATTGTTTCGTTGATATGGTGCATTCATTGTCTCGTGAAATAGTATTGTCGATTATCATTCAAGAGAAAATTATTTACCGGCAAAATTTTCTTCTGGTTTTATTCAAGTTTGTTGCCTTTTGGCAATTTTCGCTTATGAAATTTTGAAAAAATCACTCGACTGACGTCTCGTGATTTAACTGTCAAAATTTAATTCTCGAAAATTACCAGGCAAAAAATTTCATACCAGTCGAAAATATTGCCAGCAAAATTTTCTTTCTTATATTATTTACGAAAATAGAATTAAAATTTTTATCTAAGGACTTATTTTTGAGAAAAAACAAAAATTCATGGGGTGTTAAAGATGTAATTTATTTTTTGCGGTAACATAAAAAATTTCATATTATTTATATTTCTTTTATAAAAACTTTCTTTTATTTTATTCCTACAAAAAATCCAAACGCAGATTCAGAAAACAATACATAATTGTGTAGGTATTTCATGTATCCATCACTGCATTACAAAACAAACAAGATTGAGTATAGTTTTTTACCTAATTCTGTCATCAAAATTGGTTCTTTATGTGGGCTGTATTGTATCGAATTTATTATAAAAATAGTAGTAGTTCCGGGTTTATCTATAATGTACGCAGAGACGTATTCTATAATTCATACCGGTCTTCAAGTACGAGCATTAATTTATTTGCTCGTTAATGAAGTTCTTTATTATAATAGTGACATTAATTGTTTTATTTTGTGGCTGTGAAAAACGTCTATATTTGTCTTTATATTTCGAAACTAGCTTTTAGTACTCGGTTTTAGTGTAACTTTAAATTGGTCTATTACTACGGCTTAGTAGGTCAAGTAATATAACCTTCTTTACATCCATATGAAGAGATTTGCGTTTGACTTTTTTCAAAGGTCAATAATTCTGGATGTTTGAATTACAGTTTAACAAATAGCATAAATCAAATGTGGACATGGAAGTAGTAAAATAAAAATATAAAAAGGAAACATTTGAATATGTCATTCACAGTTGCTAAATTTTTAAAACGAGGATGAAAAGTCCCTTACACTTGCAAGTTATAATTCATCATCATAAGTGGCTCGACAATTCGTTGTGGATCTTGGTCTGCTGACAAAGAAGTCTCCACTCCTGTCGATTCCTGGCAACTTCCCTCTATCTTCGGACCCTTAGAATCTGTAGGTTTTCTTCCACATCATCAATCCATCTCCTTCGTGGCCGTCCTCGGCTTCTTGTGACCTCTGGTTTTAAAAACGTTAATCTCTTCGTGTATTCGTGATCTGACATCCTAGCAATGTGTCCAGCCCAATCTAAGTCTCTGCACTTTATTGAATTTCACAATATCTGGATCGGTGTATAACGAATATAGTTCAAAGTTGTATCTTCAACGCCATAGCCCATTTTCATTTATGACCCCAAAAATCTTTCTAAGAATTTTTCTCTCAAAAAGTTCAAGAAGTCTTTAATCATTTTGAGATAAGCTCCACGTTTCAGCCCCGTATATTAAAACCGGTCTTATTAAGGTTTTGTATATATTGAGCTTTACTGTACGTTTTATATTTTTATTTTTTAAATGTTTCTGGAGACCGAGAACAGTTCTGTTTGCTATTGCTATGCGGCTTTTTATTCCTAGTCCTAATTCACTTGCCGCGTCCCCAAGCCTTGTAAAACACTGCACCATGTCTCTCATATTGCTACCCACTATAACTATATCGTCAGCGAATGCGAGAATTTGCGTCGATTTATTAAAAATAGTTCCACTCATTCTAATATTTAATTGTGTGGTTGCCTTTTTCCAAGGCAATATTATAAAGGAGACACGCCAGCACGTCCCTCTGTCTTAGATTATTATTAATGTCAAAGAACGTAGAGTTTTTTCCTTCAATCCTAACGCATGAGGTTTGCATTATTACTTGGGTCAACTTAAGTAACTTAGGTTGAATCCCAAAGTCTAACATTGCATTATATAATGCAGTTCTTTTCACAGTGTCATAGGCTGCTTTAAAGTCGATGAAGAGATAGTGTGTATCTCTGTTATATTCTAGTGACTTTTCTAGAATCTGCCTATGTGCTTGAATTTGATGTGTATTTGACTTTCCAGCAGTAAGTCCGCATTGATATTGACCACTAATATCCTCGGTAAAATATTTAAGTCTTTCAAATAATAAATTGCCGAAGATTTTATACCCAGATCCTAACAGAGTAATGCCTGTATACATCGTACACTCCAGATGGATGACCTTTTTATGCAACGGGCATAGTGTTCCCTTTAGCCACTCTTCTGGTACCAATTCATTCTGCCATATAAGTACTGTTAGTTTATGGATTGCTGCAAAAAGTTATCATCACTTTTTTTATACATTTCCGAACAGATTTCATCGATTCCTGGGGCTTTATTGTCTTTGAGTTTTAGGATGGCATTTGACACTTCTTCTCTTGTTGGGTCTTCACTGTGTAGTTGACGTTGTAGATTTTGTTGATTTTCTATGTTGTAACCTCCTTCAATATTGTTTATACTTAGATGTTCGCTGGAATGTTGTGCTTATCTGTTCAGAATTAATTGTTTATCATATAGAATATCACCGTTAGTGTCCTCACAAATTTTTAACACTGGTTTAAATTCTCGACGGCTATTATTTAAGAATTTCTAGTATTTCCTCATTTCATTTTTATCGAATAAACTTTGTATCTGATTGAGAGTGTTCTGTTCGTATTTCCTCTTTTTACGTCGATGGATACGGTTCTAAGACTCTTCTAAGACGTCTATACTGTTCTTTTTTCTCCTTGTACAACCTGCGTCGATGATTTTTTGATATGCTGCGTTCTTTCTATTTGCAGCCATTTTGCACTCATGATCAAACCAATAATTTCTTTTTTCTTACTTGGTTTTGCCCAATATTTCAACCGATTTCTTTAACACAATATCTTGTATATTTGCCCATAGTTGGTTAATGTCTTCTTCTTCTTCTAAGTTTTTTGTCCTTATTTGATCTTCTATTTGCTATCTGTGTACATTTGCAATATCGGTATTTTTTAGTTTATTAATGTCGAATTTTTCTCTTCTTCCGATCTCCTTTTTTAAATTGGATATTCTCTCTTTACATCGTGCTTTAAACTAAATAGTGATCACTAACTATGTTTGCCCCTCTAAAAGACCTAACATCTAATAAGTTGCATCGATGTTTATATGATCTATTTGTTTAAACGTTTCATTATCAGGAGATTTACAAGTTCCCTTATATATATATATATATATATATATATATATATATATATATATATATATATCTTTATGGAAAAATTATGTCCCAGCTCTTACCATGTTTTTTAGAAATCGCAATGTTTATGATTCTGAGACCGTTATCATTAGAGTCTACGTGTAAGCTCTCTTTTCCGATGGTGGGCAAAAATATATTCTCTCTTCCAACTTTGATATTAAAGTCTCCTGTTATTATTTTGATGTTATTTTTTGGGCACTCATCGTACTCTCGGTCTAGTGCCTCATAGAACATGTCTTTAAGTCTTATTCGACCCATTCTATGATCAATAGCTTTGAAATCGATTACACCATGTTTGACCTTGCTGCTTACAATAAATCCGGTAGCAAATTCGTGGTTCGGTTCATGGTAGAGGAAGTGGTTCGGGCTCACATCGGTCGAACTATTCAGAAGCGCCGCAAACAAGATCAGAATTGCCATGTTAATAGCCAACGTTCGCAACGGACAGGGCACTTGAAGAAGAAGAAGAAGAAGCAAATTCGTGTTGGGTAGGATGTCCAATGTAGTAAATATTGCAGTTATTTCTTTCACCTCATTCCCTGTAAAGCAATGATATCTGCTTTGGCTTTATTCATTTCTTGTATGAGCCGAGCCGTGGCTCCAGGCTGATAAAGGCTTCTTACGTTCCACGTGCAAATTTTTAAATTTATCCTTATTTCGTTTGCGAGTTTGTAGTAGGTTAGACAGTCCGGTTTCTTTGTTTGTAGCTCTCATAACAAAAGGTTTTTTGCAGAGTTGGGTAGTTAACCCAACGCCACACCCCTTTTAGGAGGGCCATTTCATCCGCTCTCGTCAGTTCTCGACCCAACTTTAAACACGGGTTGGATACCGGATCTCCAGTTGGGTTGCTCGGTTTACAGGGGACACCGCAAGTTATAATTAAAGACATTAAAATTTTATAAAAGATAAAATTCCAAGAAATGAATTAATTCTCTTGTAATAATATCAAATTTTATAGTTGCTTCTACGCAGTTTCGGAGAAGTATGGCAACTAACTCTGTGAAATTAATATGACTATTAAAAATTAGAATGGGTAATAAAAGAGTAAAAATTAAGGGTTGTATGTATTGTTTAATGCGTCATAATATGCATATAAAAATAAAAAAAAATTGTCCGAAAAATAAAAAAAATGTTTGGGCTAGATCAGTCTTATCACTTGGGGATATAAAAAATAGACGACCGATTCTCATAGCTAAATATACATATAAAATATTATAAAAATTGGTTATGCCGTTTCAAAGGAATATTGCAACTAACTATGTGGTAACTAAAATGTAGTTCTAATGATTTCATTAAGATTTAATACAAAAATATTTTGTGTTAACACACACTATTATTAACTACTATCAATAAATATCGGTGAATCTAGTTACATATAATTCATTTATGTCCTTAACCATAAAAACCCTAAGACATTGTCACACCCTACGTACGCCTCTGACAGCAAGGTGGCATATACTTGACAAGCAATGTAAGTTTCAAAAAATCCCTCACAATACACAATGCGTGGGTCTATGCATAGTACTAGTATTTATTATTAGCCGTTGACTTTCACCATTTGAGATAATACCAGTCAGTCCTCTTTTTTCGATTCGTGGCTTTGATCTAGAGGAAATGAAATGTCATGGGTTACAGTTGAATGTCTTGTGATAATGACATGATAGCTTGCCGACAAAAGGAACTTTTGTGAGAAAAGTATAACGTTAACAATAATTCTTGTTTTGTTAATCAATAATTCACAATGACCTATTCTATCGAAAAAATTTTTTGGGCTTGATTAATAATTTTTTATAGGCATGCAGCATGCAATTAATTAGAATTTTAGTATCAAAAGTAAGAGGCGCCTCGTCAGTGATATAAAGATAGAAATTAATATGAAATTAGCAGAAAAAAATATTAAAATTACAAACGCAATTAATTAAAACGCATCCACGCAAAACAAAAATAACGTTTCATTGAGATGAAAAATCAAATCCAAAAGAATATACTACATCAATACAGGTTTCCACGTTAAAATTGGCTTTATTCATCTTTTTGTTAATTCCAGAACCACTTGTTTTAGAGTAAAAGGGCTTTTAAAAGATCAACTCCTTGAGACTTTATCTAATTTATTACATTTCTCAAGAAGAGGAAGCATACGCAATTTTGTAGAAGAAGCTTGAGATGACAGCTTTAAAAATTAAGAATAATATAATTTATTATGGTAAAGATTAGAAAAAATTGTTTCTAATATCGAAGATATGTTAGGCCATTTATGAGTTGTTCATGGAATCCTTGGAGTTCTCAGCTCTGGAATCATCTTCCTTCCAATCTTTGAGCATCAGAATACACAATATATAAGTATAAAATTTACAGTAGAGACAGAAAACAATTACCTCACGAAATGCGTCGAAATACTCTCTCAAATAGTATGCTCTCTTTTAAAACAAGAAACAACTCATCCTGGACAACTCCTAGAAAAGACAACGAAATATCGTATTGTCATAGACCAGATCTTAGTTGGTTTTAAATCGACATAGATATAACAGAATGGCCCTTTAAAAAATACAAGAGGTTGGACCATAAAATTAGTTGGTAAACGCTATAAAACTAACTCTTAAAAATGTAAAGTTTGGTCACGTGGAGACCTGTCTCGAAAAATTACAATTAGTAACTTAGACAAGGTTATAAGCATTAAAAAAAAGGCTCCCTCATGTACAAGAAGCTTCAAAAACTATATAGTGAGAAACATCCAGAAAACAAAATATATTGCAGTAGCTGCAACTTCTCAAAGACATATGTATAACTTAATTATAAATTGACAAACAATCCAAGCTGCACTAGAATCTGCCGATACAAAAATGATGTGAATATCGAAATCAAGAGAGTCGTTGCTAATAGGTCCTACGTTGATCTATCAAAATAACTAAAACCAAGTAATATCTCAACAAGTACAAAATCTAAAATGTAGATAAGACCAGGTTCAACAAATGTCTCTAAAAAAAGAATAATATGCTGTAGAGCTATAAAGAAGAAGAATAATTAAAGTTTTGTTTAAGTTAGTCTTTACCAAAATACTTTTAAGAACACCAGAAAATACTGCTACGGAAATCAAAGAGTTTGGCACGAAAACCTTTAACACTCTAATAATAAACAGTCAATATGAATGAGAAGTTTTTCAACAAATGAAGAAAATAAAGAAAGGGAAACACAGAAATAAAAATACTCTGTTATGCAGACAATGCAATATTGATAGCCCAAGATGAATTTAATATAACAATCTCATCTCTGAAAACTAAAACAATAGTAATCAGCAAAAAACTAATCAGATATAAAATAGAAATTGATGTCATTAATATTGAACAAGTAATGAAAATAAAATTCCTTGGAATTACACTGTCCAGCTATGAAGACCTAGACAAAGATGTTAGGGATCAAGTACAAAAGACAAATAGACTGGCAGGATGCCTTAATAACACTATATGGCGAAACAGATACAGAAAAATATACAGAAAACCAAAGTGATGATCATCGATAGAATCAGAAATAACCAAGAACAGATAAGAAACATGGCAGGTTACGAAGTGGTCAGGCAATTTATTTACTTAGGCTCCATTATTGGATGGACGTCGAAGATGAGATCCGTCGACGCATCACAATGGCCAGATCGGCAACAGTCAAACTCACAAAAATTTAAAAGAACACTGACATTAAAAAAAGCAAAAAATTACGTTTTGTTCGAGCATTGATATTTCGTATTGAAATATGGGTCTACCGTAGAATGTTGCGCATACCATGGAAAGTCGTACAAATCACACTCATCGCACAAATAACTCAATTCTAGCAGAACTTAACATAAAAACTAGACTCATCGCAAGTATCAACCAAAATATACTGAGATATTTTGGACATATTACTAGAAGAAGATCAGCCCATAGAACAGGCGGGTTTTAGAAAAGGCTATGGAACAAACGATCACCTACTGGTAATAAAAAATCTTATAGAAAAATGCACTGAATATAATAAACCACTAGCTTTAATATTTGTCGACTATGAAAAGGCATTCGACACCGTTAATCAACAAAAAATGTTGGAAGCCTTGACAGAATGCCGAATTGACTATCGGTATATAAATATAATTAAACACATATACCAAAACGCAACAGCCAGTGTTAGAGTGGGTGATCGTCAAACCCAGAAATTCCCGATACAACGTGGAGTACGCCAGGGGGACACCATATCGCCGAAACTGTTCACTACGCTTTTGGAATATATATGTAAATGGGCAAAACTGACCAACAAGGGCATAAACATAAACGGAGAAAAACTTAGCCATCTAAGGTTTGCAGATGATATTGTACTAATAGCTGATAGGATAGATGAGGCCAAAGAACTTTTAAATCAGCTCTACCTTTCCCCGCTAGAAGGGGGATTGAAAATAAATATATCTAAAACCCAGATGATGACAAATCTTGTAGTCAGCGAAGATATATGCGTAGGAACAAGATCCATACACCAGGTAATGGCCTATAAATACCTAGGTCATGAGATTCACTTAGGAAAAGATAACCAAACCGTTGAGCTTCTCCGTCGTATAAGACTGACTTAAGCAGCCTTCGGCAAGCTGAACCATATTTTCAAATCGTCTGATATACCAATATGCCTTAAAAGAAAAACGTTTAATCAGTGTGTTTTGCCAGTGTTAATTTACGGTGCGGAAACGTTGACCATGACAAGGAGAACAGTTCAAAAGATCCGTGTGTGTCAAAGGGCGATGGAGCGTGCTATGTTGGGCGTTTCACTATGAGACAAGATCCCGAATCGCCAGCTACGACAAAGAACAGGAGTGGCTGATGCAGTAGAAAGAGTAGCAACACTGAAATAGAACTGGGCAGGTCACGTGGCTCGAATGACAGATAATAGATGGACAAAGCGGATACTGGAATGGAAACCAAGAGATGATGCCTACCGAAGCAGAGATCGTCCACCAACACGTTGGACTGACGATCTAAAACGTTGTCATAGGAATTGGATGCAAGAGGCACAAGATCGAAATAGATGGAAAATTATGAGGGAGATCTATGTCCAGCAGTGGATAAGCGAAGATTGAATTATGATGATGATGACTAGAAGGAGAGAAGGCATGGAACGAATGATAGTTGAAGGTAACGTAGCGGGTAAAATATCCAGAGAAAGATCTCCAGTACGATGCTCGGACCAAATAAAAGAAAAGTCTGGTTACTCATTCTCCGAAGCAAAACAACACGCACAGGAGAGAGATAATAGGAGAGAAATCATCATCATCATTGGTGCTACAGCCCTATAAAAGAGCCTCGACCTTCCCAAGTCTATTACGCCAGTCAGTTCTATCCATGGCCAACTGTTGCCAGTTTGCTGCGCCTATTTGTCTACCATCCTCATCTACACCATCCCTCCATCTGAGTTTTGGCCTACCCCTACTTCTACTTCCCACAGGTTGCGACATAAGGGTTCTTCTAGGAGGGTTGTTCTGCTGTGATCTTGCCAGATGTCCTGCCCATCTTAGTCTTCCTATTTTTATAAAGGATACTACGTCTTTACCACCAGATATATGTCTATATCTGTGATATATCTCGTAGTTGTACCTCCTTCTCCAAACACCATTTTCACAGATGCCACCGAATATTCTTCTCAGGATTCTTCGTTCAAATATAAGCAGGAGATTTTCATCTGCCTTGGAAATGGTCCATGTCTTCGACCGATATGTCACTGGTTGTCCTATTTTTATAAAGGATACTACGTCTTTACCACCAGATATATGTTTATATCTGTGATATATCTCGTAGTTGTACCTCCTTCTCTAAACACCATTTTCACAGATGCCACCGAATATTCTTCTCAGGATTCTTTGTTCAAATATAAGCAGGAGATTTTCACCTTTTATACCATACCTTGGAAATGGTCCATGTCTTCGACCCATATGTCACTGGTTGTATAAGGGTTTTGTATATGGTTATTTTTGTTTTTTTGGCTTTCTGCTTCTCATATGTCTACTCAGTCCAAAATAGTATTTGTTTGCTAGGATTATTCTTCGCTTGATTTTTTCCGTCATGACGTTCTCCTTGGTGATAAGGGAGCCTAAGTATGTGAATTTGTCCACCACTTCAAAGGTAGAATTATCAACCGTGAATTGGTGGCCGATGTTTCTGGCTCTATTGTTGGGTGTTGATGCCATTATCTTAGTTTTATCTTCATTTACTTGCAGGCCCATATTTTTTGAGGCGTTTGACAAGGTATACATTTCTTCTAGCTTGCGTGTTGTGCGGGCAACTAGGTCGACATCATCTGCATATGCCAAAATTTGGAATGATTTATTAAAAATGTTTCCTCTGTTGTCTATTTGGGCATCCCTAACCGCCTTTTCCAGAGCTATGTTGAAAAGGAGATTCGCCAGCGCATCTCCCTGTCGCAGCCCAACCTGCGTTTCAAATGCTTGTGATTGTTCGCCCTGTATTTCGACTTTGCAAACAACTTTACGCATTGTAGCCTTAACCAATCTTATCAGTTTATCGAGGATGTGGAATTTATCCATGGCTTCATACAATTTATTTCGTAGGACACTATCATAGGCCGATTTGAAGTCTACGAAATGATGGTATGTGTCGATATTGAATTCATTGGTTTTATTGAATTGGACAGAAATAGTCAAACAAATTACACGACGCCACTACATCCTTACCAAGGAGAAAATATTAAGGAGGAGGAGGTGAAACAGATAAGCTAACACTGAGATGAAGTCAAGAATTTATAAAGCCAATATAAGACCAACAATGACATATTCCTCAGAAACAAGACCCGACTCAGCGAGAACACAAAGGCTACTGGGAACAGCAGAGACGAGAGTTCTGATAAAAAAAAACAGGAAATACACTGAGCGATAGAAAAAGAAGACAGAAGAAAATATAACATACAGTGTATAAACGAATGGACACTAAATAGAAAAAAAGAATGTAATAACCACATAAGCAGAATGGAGGAGACCCGTGTCGTCAAAATAGCAAGAGGTAAGTCACCAACCGGCAGAAGAAGTATTGGACGATCGCGCAAAGGATGGAGTGACAACTTTCCATAAAGGTATTAATCCTCCAATGAACAATCAGAATTGCTTATAAATAGGAAGAAGAAGAAGAATATACAGTTCAAGTAACTCAGTTAAAAGGATTCTGTGAATATATAGATGTGGAATATAAAAACGTAGTTCAACATGGAAGTACCAAATTTCTTTCAAATTTTGAAAAAATCCGGCAATTGAAAAAATTCTAAATATATTCGAAGGACTGAAATGATCCTTTCCCAGGACAATTGTCCACGGGCAATGCGAGATTTCTTTGAAAGTGAATAATATTTTCGGTTTATGCATGGACAATTAAATAATTTTAACAAGACTGTGCTACTCATGGAAAAAAGTGAAACCAGCGCAACTGATATTATTTTAAAGTTAAGAACATTGATTTCTAATATTCAAGAACTTATGGATAGAAATTTTGTACCACAAGGAGCGAAACAGTTATTATCAATGAAACTTGGTAGTAGCCAGGATGTTATTAAGTTTATAACAGAAGTTGATTCTTACCGACGATGCATTTCGTACTTTGATTAGCGGGAAGACAGTTGTTTTGGAGAAGCCAAAATTTTTGAATGGATTGGACTAAATCATTTATTGAAATGGGACGAGATCAAACGATTTGGTGAAACTGTAAGTACAATACACGGTTTGGACGATCGAGAAAAGATTAATACTGATAAGATTTTTGAGAAATTGTCACTTGCTAAATCTTTTATTCAAGAGATTTAGCAAATGACAATTCCTCAAAGAATGAATGAAATTCGACGACAATGCAAATCGGGTATGTTGACAAATGGATTGAACTATTTAAATATTTAAACAATTTATTAAAAAAAGTACGTACAAGTAAGAAGTAAGAATGGTACAAAAATATATATTTAATTAAAAAACTTACAAAGAAGTAAAGACTTAAAATTTATCCAAAAGGATTACAAATCTTCACAACGTTTTCGGTTCAGTCGAACCATCATCAGTGAAACATGTTAAAAGTAGTTGAAACTAGCTACCAAAATAAGTGTAAAAACCTTTAGGTGTAGAAACTTTATTTTTCTAGGAAAACCCTATAGGTGTAAGAACCTTCTAGTATCGACTTTATGTCTTTCTAATATTACAATGTACTATGGTTTTTATGCAATCTAAAGGTGTTTACACCTATTTTGGTAGCTAATTTTAGCTACTTTTAAAATGTTTCACTGATGATGGTCCGACTAGACCGAAAACGTTTTGAAAATTTGTAATCCTTTTGGATAAATTCTAAATATTTTAATAAAATACACCATCATACATCACAAGCCTTTACTTGTTTGTAAGTTTTTTTTAAACTATGATATATAGACAACCACTGTGACTTTTTCCTTTTACTTTGTAGATCTTTAATTAATAAAAAATTTTGGCAGCAGCTTAATCGTTTTTTTACATTACCCTCATTCACTGTACCGGTTAAGAGTTTCATAATTATGGTAAGCCTATAGGTATATCTCTATTATGAACCCCAACATTTAAATGTAATAGTTTTACCAAAAATTAAACAAATTCTAGTAAAAAATTGACTGCCTTAAAATATTTAATATTGAATTCTAGATATTTTAATTATAGTTTTGCACAAAGGAACCTTTAGTTTTACATTCTATTTAAAGACTTTTAAAAATGAAAGAAAGACTAGTACCTTTTCAATTTAGATATGACGCAAATAACATACTCGCTAGAATGGACAATGTAAGTGCTTCTTATATCTGTTATTTTCTTGTTGCAGATGTCACGAACAAAATAAAACGTTATACATTATAATGGGCATGTAAAATAGGAAGAGATATATCCTTGGCTGTAATCTTCTTTATCTAAGATTCATATTGCTGTAGGCAACAGTTTATGTGGTAAAGTATACCTACAAAATAGCTGGATGGAAATAAAAACTATCAGATAGACAAACATATCATATCGAGCAGTTTACATAAGAGTTGTTTATTTACCGTGAAATTGCTTGAAACTTTTAACTGTAAACTATTTTTCACCCATATAAGAACGGAGTAAGATATTCACAGAGTTTATCATTTAGTATTTGTATACATCCGATATATTGACAGGTATACCATATTCACAAATATTTGTTGTGTATCTTTTATTTGTCCTAGTCTTATTATTTTAACCAACACACAAGGGGGAGACTACATTTTGCCAGAGAACACGTTAATTGGTTAGTAGCTGACTGGGAACGAGTGCTTTTTACTGATGAATCCCGATTTTATTTGTACAATAACTACAAACGTGTTCGTGTGTTGCGACGACCCAACGAAGGATATGCTCAGTGTAACTTCTCACACACCACATTTTATGGTGGAGGATCCGTTATGGTGTAAGGTAGTATTTCTTTGAACGCACGTACGGACCTAGTGGTCATAAAAAATGGAACTGTTACAGCTGAAAGGTACATATTGGAGATCCTGGAGCAACATGTAGTACCATTCGCTCCTTATATCGGTGAAAATTTCTTAATAATGCAAGATAATGCCAGACCTCACGCTGGACAGATCGTCAGAAATTATCTAGAAGAGGTAGAAATTAACACTATGGAATGGCCAGCACATAGTTCGGATTTAAATCCGATTGAAAATCTCTGGGATATCCTTGGTAGGCGATTAAGAGCGACACCGATCCAACCAAACAACTTACAGGAAGTGGGAGAGAGGCTGATCCAGATTTGTAGAGAACTAGACCAAAATAAAATAGGGCAATTAATTTTAAGTATGGGCCAACGATGTGAGGCTGTTATACGTAGTAGAGGTGGAAACACTCGTTATTAAGACTTTTTTCATATTTTAGTTTACTTTTCTTATCATAAATTTTTTAGAATTTTCCGTTTTATTTTTTTTTTCTCCTGTACTTCTAAATCTGGTGAAGTTTTATTTTTTATTCTTTGCCTGTTTACAAATAAAATTGATTTACTGAAATGGTGCGTTAATTTCTTGGAGAAGTGTATATATATATATATATATATATATATATATATATATATATATATATATATATATATATAATATATCATCATCATTCTCAGCGTATTATTACGATTATGGTGCAGCCTCCCTTACATAATAATTTGTCATTTCTACCCACAATTAACTAAAATTCGCTTTTCTGTGCCGTGTTGCATCGGTTTGTTTCCTTATGTCATAGTCGCATTTTCTATTTGGACCTCTTCTTGGTATCTTGACGTCTGTTGAATACCACAGTGTAACTCTAGTGGACCATTTATTGTCAGTTCTTCTCGATAAGTTTCCCGCCTACTGCAATTTTAAAGATTTAATTCAGTGGATTATATCAATGACCTTGGTTTTCTGTCTAATCCATTCTATTCTGTTTCGATCTCTCATTATTATACCTTGTATGCATCGCTCCATTGACCTTTGAGAGACTTTGAGTTTTGCTATTATCTCTTTCTTTAATGTCCAAGTTTCGCAGCCGTTTACCATGATTAGTAGTATATACTGATCGAATGCTTTTTTATTTAGGTGCAGTGGCATCTTTTATTTAAATATAACTGCATTTCTACCAAAAGATGCCCAAGCCAGTTTTATTCTTCTGTTGATTTCTAGGGGATTAAGTAGCCCGGAGTAAGAGGGGGCCCCTGGGAGTAAGAGATATATTAAGTATTGTATTAATTTTCCCACGGTTTTTGTTAAGTTCATTTTTAGACCATCGCTAGCTGCATTCAGGTCGCTTATAAGTTCTTGTCGACAGGAAGTTCTGATCATTATGGTCGATTTTAATGCCAAGATTGGAGCTGGAGATAAGAGAGATAATACATTGAAGCACATGGACTTGGAGTCAGAAACGAGAGAGGAGACCTTCTAGGGTCCAAACCACGTTAAACGATCAAGTGACTGCAATTAGAGAAGATTCGAACGAAGAACAAACGATCAAACATATTACAGAAATAGTGCAAAATGTAAAGAATAAACACTTAAAAACAGATTAATAAAGAAAAAATCATAGATGATCGATGAGATCCTGAAATGGACTGGAAACTAATGGACGAGAGAAGAGAAGCCAAAATGACCCAGACAAATATAAAACCATAAATATATTAATAAGAACGAAAATCGGAGAAGCGAAAGAAAAAGAAGCAAGGGAAATATGCGAAGAAATTGAGACTCTGGAAAGGTATTCTACTAAATGGTTACCAGCTAAACAACATCAGATATGCAGATGACACCATAGTATTTGCGGACAACTTAGAAGACCTAAAAGTTCTTATGAACAAAATCACGTATTACAGTCAACAATATGGACTCAATATAAACGTTAAGAAGACAAAGATTATGATAATTAGCAAGAAAAGGATATCAGAAGGTCAACTCTAAGTCAACCAATCCCCTGTAGAAAGAGTGACGCACTACAACTACCTCGGCACCATAATAAATGAAGAATGGACCAACAACCAGGAGATTAGTGCACGCATCGAAAAAGCTAGATCCACCTTTAATCGGATGGGAACCTTCTTCAAGAGCTCTCTGTTGATATAAAAATAAGAATGCTGCTACGTCTTCTCTGTCCTTTTTTATGGTGTTGAATCGTGGACCTTGAACGAAGATATGTGCCGAAAACTGGAAGCATTTGAGATGTGGCTATATCGGAGAATGCCTAAGATCCCGTGGACTGACCGAGTCATAAGTGAGGAGGTCATTAGAAGAATGAATAAGACCACCATCAAATCTCGAAAGTTACAGTTCTTCGGACATATTATGCGAAATGAATCCAGATATGCTCTCCTTCAAGCCATCCTGCTAGGAAAAATATTTGGAAAACCAGGTCCTGGAAGAAGAAGAACATCTTGGTTAAAGAACGTCAGAATCTGGTTCAATACGACATCTGTGCAGCTTTTCCGCGCTGCTGCAGATAAGATAAAGATTGGCATGATGATCGCCAACATTCGTAACGAATAGGCACATCAAGAAGAAAGATAAGTTCTTGTAGTTCTGAGGAATTATTAGCAATCAAATCGATATCGTCTGCAAATCTTAGATGGCTGAGGTATTCCCCATCAATGCATATTCCTTTGTTCTGGCAGTTCATTTTGCTGAATATATTTTGTAAAGTTGCAGTGAAGAGCTTTGTTCATATTGCGTCTCCTTGTCGGAGACCTCTGGTAGTGGGAAATTCTGAACTGTTTTCATACATTTTTACCCTAGCTTTTGCTTGTCTATATATATTTGCTTAAGTCTCTATGTACGGTTTGACAATACCTTGATTGGTCAAAGTTTCTATTACTGTCTCGGGATATATAGAATCGAAAGCCTTCTCGAAATCTATGATAATTAATACTAGCGGCTTTTATATTCTTAGCTCTACTCATTAGTTCTCAAATCGTATGGATATGATCCAGAGTACTGAATCCACTTTTGAAGCCAGCTTCCTCTCTTGGCTGTGCAGTATCTAATGCATTTGTTAATCTGTTGTTGATGATCTTTCTGAATATATTGTATATGATTGGCAGTAAACTTATAGGTCTATAGTTTTTGATATCTTCTTTCCTATCTTTCTTATGAATGTGAATTATGTTTGTTGTATTCCAGAGGTCTGTTATGCATCTTGATCTTAGACAGTTAGTAAATATGCCTGCTAAGATTTTCTAGGTTTTTTTGCCTGCGTATTTAAGCAGTTCCACTGTTATGTCATTTATTCCAGCTGTTTTACCCCTTTTCAGTGTCGAGAGACAGTTCTTGCAATATAGAACACGATACTGGTACGTCTCGAGTGAGGGGTGTAGGCAGATTGAGACCCCGAACTCGAACCGAACTGTATCACTCTTGATAATGGCTCCAAAATGGGTGCCGAAACGTCGAGTTTTAAATTCTCAACGCGGTTCTTCCCGAGAACTTTTTCATATATATATATATATATATATATATATATATATATATACAGTAAAAATACACTGTTCATTGAAAATAACAGAATAGAAAAAATTGGTCCAATTCGCATTCATGTTCATCCAAATATTTTTTTTAATTCTTGAATTATTTGTTTCCTCTTCGTTATTGTTTGCGAAATAGGCTATATTATCCGCAGCTAATATAGATTATTTAGTCGTTCTCCCTTTATTCCATTCCCCTTTTCGATCAATCGAACTTCTTGAATATTCCATATAAGACAGTGTCTAATATTCCTCTTTTAATTTGGATATATGTTAAGTTTAATTATCAACAACAATGTGTGTCTGTATATTTATAGATAGTTAATATTGTATCTCTGTATTGAATAGTCTAATAAAGATACACAATCCCTTCCATTTTGCTGGTAGTGTACGCCATTGGGTAAGTTCTTGGTTCGTAATTTAAGTTCAACGTGACTAACAGTCTTTTGATACTTTGTATTAACTTCAGAGTATGTTGAGTACATGACTTATAGTATCTGACTACCATTTTCTGATTTATTTCTGCAGAAGAAGTTAATTAAAGCGGTAGTGTTTCCTTTAATTCTGTTTTCCGAGGATTAGATATTTAGTGTAAATTTACGCAAAGAACTATTTACTTTTATGTAATTGTATTTCAAATTTTAACCTAAATTGACTAAGAAAATCCAATTATAAAAGTGTATTTTACTCATTTGTTGCGTTTGCTTTGGCTTTATTTTCTTTTTCCATTATGGTGAGTTCTTTTTATGTGATCTTTTGCGCTCTAATATTGATTTTTAATGGTTTTTCCTGGTGTAACATACAAATTGTTTTAGTTTTTGTACGATAACATTTAAATACTTCTTCTTCTTTCGATCTTTCGATCTGTTTAATTCTAAAGCTGCCTCTGGTTAATTTCCTGGGAGGTAGGTTGTCAACTATCCCCCCATCTTTTAGGTGGTCTTCTGGGAGGTTTTGAAGCGCGCGGGTTGTTTTCTAGGTCAATTTTCGGGAGTCTATTCTCAGCCATTCGTCTTACATGACTGTACCACATCCTTTTACGCTGCCTTCCCCATCTTACAATATCATGAATGTTGCACTGCTCTCTAACGTTTGTATTTCTCACCCTGTCTCTTCTTGTTTTGCCCACCATTGTTCTTAGGGTTTTCATCTCGGCAACCCTTAGCATCTGTTTCGTTTTGTTGCTATCTTCGCGCACTTCTATGCCATATGATCGGTCGTATGCAAGTCTTGTAGATTCTAATTTTAGTATCTGTGCGCATATACGGATTTGACCAGACTCATCTCCCGCAGACATCCCGACAATGCGGATGCTTTGTTGATCTGACTTCTTAGGTCCTTTACTGGGTCGTGTCTGCTTGATATATCAATATCTCTATTAAATACTACTTTGTGTATTTAATGTTAGTTAATGTAGTTCATATAAATACACATAATAATTTATTGGTAGTTCATATAAATACTCTCTCTCTCTTTCTATTCGTAATACAACTGAAATTGAGCTTTGGCCTGCTCCAAACTATGCCTTCAATCTTGTCGGCTCCGCGCCGATCTTCTCTAGGTTATCACGTCCAGTAAATTGTGAGTTCCGCTGCCATTTTATCCTCCTGCCTTTTCCGTTGACTTCCTTCTAGTCTTGCACCCTGCATTTAACTATTTGGTGCTCTTTTCGGCAATCTTTTGGTCTTCATTCTTACTACATAACCAGCCCGTTGAAGTATCTAAATTTTAATGAATTCTGAGGTAGGTGCCTCTTTGAACAGTTGCTAGAGTTCATCATTGTACCTAAATCTCCATATTCCTTTTTCGTTAATACGTCCAAATATTTCCTTTTGGATTTTTATTTTTTTCAAAGACCTCCAGCTCTCTTTTTGTGTTTTCTGTGAGCATGTCTCGCATCCATTACATACTGTTAATCTGATAATAGTTTTATAGACCCTGATTTTTGATCTCCAGTGTGTATTTTTGGAGCGCAACACATGAAAGAGTGAAACATAAGCTTTTTTTCTTTTACTATTGTTGGATCTTGTACCTGGATCTCCATACTCCGTTTTCGTTAATATGTCCAAACATCTTCCTTTAGGTATTTCTTTTTCAAAAACCTCTCGCTTTCTTTTTGTGTTTTCTATGATTACTATTTTTATTGCTAATAAGCCACAATTTAAGTTTAAAATAAGTTTATTTTTGACGTTTTAATTTCCTTTTTTCTTTACTATTCTTCTTTGAACATAACCTAAATCCCCAAAACATTTTTTGACTGGATGTTTTACGGTTTGATCAATATTAGATTTTGTAAGGTTTTCATTGTCAGACTTCCTGGCGAATTTCGACCGCTGTCCCTGAACTATAAAGTGAGTTTCATCTGTAAATAGGAATTTTCTCCAGTCGTTTATAGTCCAATTAGAGTATTTTTGGCCCACAATAGCCTTTGTTTCTTCATTCGTTTAGTTAGAAGCTGTTTTTTTCTGTGGGCGCATTGCCCTTCTACCATTCTCCAAAAGTCTTTTCCGAACAAATGAGTCATGAATCACTACACCTGATGCTGCTAGAACTTTTTGGAGCTTTTGGCTTGTTTTCCTTGGGTTTAATTTGCTCTTTCAATACAAAATAGCAAAGGATGACAAGGAAAAAGCGACTTGATGTTACATTATAGAATTCGAAGTAAAAATCTTTCATCTGCTGGTGTTGTTTTTCTCTTTCTTCCGTATTTTCTTAATCTTTTCACATCACTGATTCTGTTTCTCGTTTAAGCTTCAAAATCTTGCTAACTACCCCCTGACTCACTCCAAACGTTCTTGCGATTTCTCTTTGTAACATAGAAGTGTGTTCACTTAACGTGATAATCTTTTCACGCTTCCTGGGCGTAATATCCATGATGAAATTAAACGAAACAAACTCACGAATTACCAAAAACAATACAAACTAGTACAAAGGAACTTAAACTTAGTGGGAAATGTCCTAAAACACCATCAAATAAAATATAGAGAAAAGTAAGATTATGTTTTCAATGCTTGGTCAGTAGTAAATGTGTGGACAGTGTTGCCAACGGTGAATATTGAAAAATGTTACAATAATTCCATTAATTTGCACAATACTATACTCAATTGGCAGTAGGGAACTAAATGAAGAGGGAGATCAAGGTTGAGGAGAACGGATAATGTAGATAAGGATGGAACCGAATGGAGAAATAGGTTTAGAAAGGTCGAGCTTTAACTATGGCTGTAGGAACAATGATGATATATACTTCATCTAATTTACTTACCGTTGCACGTCATCCACGTCATAGTCCGTGAGGTCACATGATACCAACACGAAATATTTAGGCGGTAGGTGTGTTCTTTTTTGGAATGACTTTGCCGAGTACACTGGCATTACAGCCACTAGACATATTTTATTACATACGCGTAGAAATAATATTTAAAGATTTCTATTAATGTTAACTTAAAGAAATACACAATAATATGTTTCATTTAATTTGTATAAATGCATTATAAAGCGTTTTTATGAAGAACATTTGTTCAGAACACACTGTAACTGTAATCGAACGAAGGTGATATTTTGGCATAAATTGGTAACACTTATTTAACAGGTGCGGTGTTGAGTAATGTTAATAAGTAATTAAAAAAATGTTGTTTTTGTTTAAGCATTCCATTTTACATCTTTATACGACGCATACAAACGGCTCAAATTGTTTTTAACAAGATTTTTATTTAACTCTTGTTTTGCTTGTATTTATTTACATTAAATATTAATTTGTTTTGTGGTATAATCCACTTTTGCAATAATTGTGACCTATTTGATTTAAAATGGATTCAGGATTTTTTTATACTTTGGCAACTATGTCAACTTCGATCTCTGACGTAGATAATGACGTGCAACGGTAAGTAAATTAGATGAACTGTAGGTGACAATGAAGAAAAGTATATGCAAAGGTTTAGTCAGTTTTAAAAAAAGATCTTTTTGTCAAGTATGAGGCAATTTGATTAAGATCATGTCTTAAATTATTGTTTAAATTAAAGATACCATCAAAAATTACTCTAATTTAAAATTATTGCAAGGAATATCAACACAATGCGTCATGTTACTTACTAAACTCAACGGATCAATTTTGTTTTATTACTATGTGAAGATAAAATGAGCTCGTCAAATGGTCTGGCTATTAAAAACAACTAATTGGATTTCTAAGCATTGAGTTAGATTCCTAACTCGATGGATTATAGGTTTCCACGGGTCTGTCACTATTATTAGTTATTATGTTATTAAGCCCAACATAGTCTGCATTTTAAAAATAAAAAAGTTTTTAAATATTTAAAAAAATTTAAAGTTTAAAATATCAAGTTGTAATATAAAGTGTCTTTATTTTCTATGTTTATATGACTATAATATGAAATTTCTACTATTAAATTGCCTACTAATAACTTAAGGAAGTAAGAATAAGCCTGTTTCATTGATTTTGAGAAGGCATTTGACAGAGTGAAGCATAATCGCCTTAAATAAATTTTGTTAAATAAAAACATAGAGGATACAGAAATTAAAATTATATGTAACCTCTATTGAAATCAAACAGCGAAAGTGAAAATTGAAAACGAACTAACTGAGGATATCCGCATTGGCCGGGGGTGAGCCAAGGGTTTATTTTATCACCATTGTTGTTTAATTTACACAGTGAAGCCATTTCAGAATTAGCGTTTGTCGAAGTCAATCAGGGCTTAATAATAAAAGGTGAGCCACTTAATAACATAAGATATGCTGACGATTTCCTTCTGGCGGAAATACTAGAAGAACTGCAACACCTTGCTCAACAACTAAATATACATTGCAACGATTATGCACTAAAAATAAATTTGAAGAAAACCCAGTTCATAGTGTTTACAAAATCACAAAGCATCTTTTGTGGTTTTTAACGAAGTTAAAACGATTAAAAACGAGGTTTTCTTTCGATTGCAGAAATTAGGTGACAGGTGAATAAAATTTTGATTGATTTAATTTATGATTAAATCTATCATCATCAGTTGGCGCTACAGCCCTTCGTGAGCCTTGGCCTGCTTCAAAACATTCTTCCATCCTTCCCTATCGAGTGTCTGTCTTCTCCAGCCCCTCACTCCAATCTCCCTCAGATCTTCCTGTACATCGTCCAGATATCTGAGTTTAGGTCACCCCCTTCTTCTTCTTCCGACCGGCCTGTTTAGCATAGTTATTTTAGTGGGATCACTCTCATCCATCCCCATAACGTGGCCCACCCACCTTGGGCGGTTTATTTTGATGGTCTTCACAATATCTGCATCACCAAAAAGTCTATAGAGTTCAAAGTTATATCGCCTTCTTCACAGACCCTGTTCGTTTACTCCGCCATATATGGTTCTCAATACTTTTCTTTCAAAGACTCGCAGTAACTCTTCATATCGGGTCGTCATTGCCCATGTTTCCGATCCGTATGTGAGCACTGGGCGTATTATTGTTTTATAAAGTTTGCACTTTGTTGCTATTGACATACTTCTCGCTCTTAGTTGAGGGCCCAGGCCAAAATAACAGCGGTTAGCCACGCATATTCTTTTTTTATCTCGTTGGATGTGTTATTTTTGTAGTCTACTAGTGATCCTAAGTAGCAGAATTCTTCTACCATTTCTATCGTTTCGTGTTGCACCTCTAAGTTATTTTGTTGAATTCTTGATATGGCCGGCATATATTTAGTTTTCTGGATGTTAATCAGAAATCCGATGTTTTCTGCGGCATTTTTGATACGTGTGAAAGCCTCCACTGCTTCATTTTGGGTTGATTAAATCATGATTAAATCTATATAAAATAGTTTTTCATCAACGATCGGTAGATTTTATTAAAAATTTAATTTGAAATAATAAAAAGACAAAAAGAACCATGGTTGAGAAAAAAGAAAAAAGTTTGAAAAAAAAGCTAGATTTATTCACTACAAATCATTTTTAAAGGAGGATGAATGAAAAAATAATGTTTTGATACGGTTTGTACAATTTTTGTGATATTACACTAAACACTTTTCATAAAATGATAGAAAAATGTAATTTTTTTCATCTTTGTTAAATACTTCATTGTTCTTTTGATAAAGTGTAATAAAGATTTAGAGTTCACTATAAATAGCAGATAAACGTTTTATTAATAGTTTCAATATCCTCAAGTGTATAAATGACTAATATACTTTGAAGATTTCTTGCTATAATGTTTATTACTGGCGAATAGATTACTTTGGAAATAGGATCGTTACTCTTAATTTTTTATCAAAAACGTTAGTCTGTCAGCCTACTAATTACGATTCCAACAAGAATAACTACAGTAAGATAATTTGAGAAAAAAAGCAGAACAAACGATCATCCAAGTTGCAAACACCACGATGATGATAAAACAGTGGGCTTCTAATAACAATCGGTACCCCATGGAGTACTACACTTACAGTGGCGGTTCAAAAGGTGTTTTTAAAATCATTTTAAATGGATTTAATTTAAATGGTTAATCATAATAACACAATGGCTCGTGTTATTTTGGAGTGTAACTAATGGAGCGAGAATACATTAGAACTTCTTGTTCGCAGGAGAATCAAAAAAATTGTATAATTATAACTCTTATTTTCAGATCGAGTTTTCTGCATGAAATTCCCAAAGGACGATGATAATTGTTTGTGCATCAAACTTGATGATAATCATAGCATTTTAAACTGATTAAAATTTTAGAGAACACGTTGTTGATACATAAATAAAGCTAATAAAATGTGCAATAAGATTAATTTTCGTTTTTGTGGAAAAGTCAATAACCTAATTTCTTCGTTTTTCTTTTTTTAATGAGATAATCGTGTTTTTTTTGTTATTACCTCGGGTGTTTTCCATTCGAAACACATATGGGTTAGCTTATTTTAAAAATCTCATTGAATACTCTTAAAAATATTTTGAACATTGTTTTTAATTTGTTCTTTTTTCGTTATTTGATGATAAAAGTTTCGATTGCAGGTTAATTCAAATAAACCCTTCAATACTTCAATAAACGAAACTGGAGACCAAAACAATGAAATAAAAAGACGTATCGAAATTGCCAGGGCCACCTTCATAAAGATGAGGAAATTTTTCTGCAACAGAGATATAAGCATCCCTCTACGATTAAGAATGCTAGGGGCTACGTATTTAACACACTATTATACGGTGTAGAGGCCTGGACTCTCAAACAGAATAACATAAAAGATATTGAAAGTTTCGAGATGTAGTGCTAATGCTAATGCGTCAAATGCTGGAGATAAGTTGGGTTGAAAAAGTCACAAACTTTGAAGTAAAGCGAAGGATATGAAAAGACCCAGAAATTTTGTCAACGATCAAACGAAGAAAACTCGAATATTTGGGTCACCTGATGAGAGGACATAAATACGCATTACTTCAAAATATAATGCAAGGAAAAATAGAAGGAAAACGGAATCCAGGCCGTAGAAGAATGTCATGGTTGCGTAATTTGAGAAAGTGGTTTGGCTGTACCACTAATGAACTCTTTAGGTCAGCTGTAAACAGGTCAGGATAGCCTTAATGATTTCCAATCTCCGATAGGAGTGGCACAAAAAGAAAAAGAAATAAAAATTAAAAAAAAAATTATTTATTATTTGAAGTGTTTCTTTTTGATTCGTATGGCTTTTTCAGTTTAAAATTATTTAAAATACTGTTTGTCCTTGTTTTAGTGTAGTGTTATGTACAATTTATGTTTAATTTCATGTTTATTACATTCTGCGCTTGCTGGATAGTCCAAATTTGGCGAAGTAAGTCTAAAACGTTAATCACAAAAAACTTTTATCATCCATTCACTTCGAGTTTTTTATCGAAGTTAATCAATTTTCTTTATAAAAAAAAAACATTTCTTGGCTTATTTCAGATGCCCCTGATGATGCTGTAAAAAGCAAAAGTACTTGGGCAAGATTTGATTATTAAAATTGTGCTCGATATTTGCCTTTAATTTTTCAAAGTTCATTTATTCGAGCATTCAACCTTATATCAATTGCAATCATATTTAAAAAAAAATGATATCATATCAGATGTTAAAAGAATGATATTAAAGAAAAATCATTCTTTACCAATAACCATTACTTACTTTAAACACTTCAAAAGTGTTTTAAAAAAGGTAAAAAAGACTGACAGTTGACACTAGGAACCGCGAGATTAGGAAGACCACTCAAAAATCTTTAAAACACTTACTGATACAAGAATTTAGAAATACGTGGGAAGAAGAAGAAGACCTTTAATGGTATAAGGCCATTTTAAACATAAATGACTTAAATCCAACCAACGGTTAAGCAAAACGAAATAAAGTTATTTATATGGAGCAAAATACTATAAATCCACACAATGTTTAAGCAAACTGATATAAATCCAACAAAATGAAAGCTTTAGAAATTTTAAACTCCGAAATTGGACACAACACTCCAACTTTCTGTCAAAAATAATGTTATTAATAAAGTTCTATGTTCTATGTTAAAGTTAGGCAATGAAATAACAAAAACAATCATCGCAACCAAAGGCCTCAAACAGGGATGTGGTCTCTCACCTACACTTTTTAACATATATATATATATATATATATATATATATATATATATATATATATATATATATATATATATATATATATATATATAGATCAGGCTTTGAAAAGATGGTATAGAAAATGCGGAACAATGGGCATACCAGTACAAGAGAATATATTACATTCACTACTTTTCGCAGATGATCAAGTCATTTTTGCACAAGACAGGGAGGATATGGAATATATGATAAGGAAAGTAAAGGAAGAATATGAACTTTGGGGACTCAAGATAAATATGTGCAAGACCGAATACTTATGTATTGGACCCGAGGTTGCAGATTTGAACTTAAGTTTAGAAGAAGAGACTATTAAGAGTTGTAAGGCTTTTAAGTATTTAGGGTCAATGATTAGCCGAGATGGTACTTGTATGAAAGATATAGAAATGAAAATAGCACAGGGAAAACAAGCCACAAGAGCACTTCATGGAGTGATATGGAACAACACTCCAACCAAAGAAAACAAAAAGAGGATCTTTCAAAGCATAGTGATGAATATTACCCTATATGGAGCGGAAGTATGGCCAATGACAACAACAATACGAAATAAAATAAGAACAGTTGAACTGTACTTTATGAGAAGATGTCTACAAATAACAAGAGCGGATAGAATAAGAACGGAGGAAATATGGAACAGAATGGAAGTAAAATGCTCAATTACAAAAAAGTTGGAAAACAGAGCCCTGCAGTGGTACGGGCATGTACAAAGAATGCCAGAGCATAGGTGGCCGAAAAGAATATTAAACTGGGACCCGCCGGGAAGAAGACGGAGAATAAGACCTGCTACAAGATGGAAAACATACGTCGGAAATGCTATGATAGATAGAGACCTCAGAGAAGGTGACTGGGAGAATAGAGTGCTGTGGAGGACGAAAACGGCGAACTCATAATGGGAAAAGCCGAAGAAGAAGAAGAAGAAGAAGATAAAGTTCTATAGTCAATAAAACATTTACTTTTAACTAAGTTTAATTCAATTAGTTTTTTGTCGATAACTCAAAATCATATATTTTGGATTTAATACGTTTTGCTCAGTTGCTCCTCAATTGAATTTATCAAATTTCTTGTCAATTGGTGCGGTTCTTTAGAATTCTAAGGTTTTAGTACAATGTTTTACCATAAAAGAACGGACTATAAGGTTTTTTTCATGTGATATTAGAGTCTGAGTACTTGCCATTTAATTTCAGAAATTTATTTCCAATATCAAAAAGGAAGGCTACATTCTGTTTTTTAGTATGTATTTTATTCTTACGATGAAATTTAAATTTTGGTTTTTTTAATTATATTAATTTTAATTATACATAAAGAGATAATATAAAGAAGTAGGATAGTTTTCTTTGTATGAGAAGGTACTCGTATATCTTTTGAGTATAACCCGTTAGCAGTGGTTTCACTGCTAACACTTCTTGTCCTATAAAATCCAACGGAAAGATTCCATTGTAGTGCCGTCACTGTGGTATACAGCAGAATTAATAAAAGAAAATTTACAATCACCAATCATCTCGGTATTGTACCTAAGGCACTCTCATTTTCTATGTTACGCTTCTTCGTTTTCTTTTTGCCTTTATTTTATTAACTCTGGCGCTGATGGTTGCTTATTATAAAGGGCGTTACACTATGATGACTATTGCTATGGGTTCTTCTTGGACCGAGTTTTTAACTTTATGCGTCAGTGTTTTACTAGAAATGGTACTTTAATAATAAATTTATTTTAATGTAACGGATAATAAGGCTCGATTTGTAAGTTCTTCTTTTGAAGAGAATAAAGTTGTAGACAAAACGTTCATGAAAAAAAGTTCATAAAAATAATTAATTATTATGATTTAAAAAGAGATCTCAGTTTTAAAAATTGGGTCACTGTTTAGATAGGAATAACACAGATTTCTTAAATAATAATTTACCAATACATTTCATTAATTTCAGCACCAACAACATTTTAATTTCTATAAATGATACGAGCCGTTCATTGTGTTTCGACGGGAACGTTAAGTCGTCTGTCTCCCTAGGCTAGTGTGTACATCGACACTAGGTACTTGAAACAGGGTTTCAGATGCAAATGGCGCCGGAACCTGCCCGAAAGGATCTCCCTGGCAAAAATACCATACGATATTATTATTAATCAATAATATTATTAAGAAAAAAGGAAAAGGTGTGAGATTTAAAGGAAAATCTGGATGACTAACGGTTTTACAAAAACGGTAAATAAAAACTAAAGGAGACATTTGGATAATCTAGAAGACCAAACAATAGAAAAATAATACAAAATTTACAAAAATAACTAACCTAATTGTTTTCTGTCGAAAGGTCTAAAAGCCAAGCCGGCTAAGCAGAAGTGCTTTTACTTCACTGTGAGAGGTCTAGCAGAGAGATGGTTCGATCCCCGGCAAGGAAAGAAAAAGTTTAACGTAGTAAAAATAAAATAGACAGTTACGGTTTACCTAATTTCGTTACACCGTACCACCATTCGCTAAAATGTATATTTCTGCCTCTTGGCTTCTTCAGAGCGAACTCATGATAAGCTCTAACGAAATAAAATCTTTTTTATCCATAAAAGTAAATATTTAATATATTTACCGGCAGACGCTAAAGCGACATCTTCTAACGAGAATATACATCGGAAATCGAATTCAGGATTTGGTCCAAATCTGTGTTTTCTAAACGTTGCAAAACAAACAGATAACGAATGCACCGAAATGCACTGGCATGTGGATCTATAATTTGTATCCATGTCATACAAATTCGTCTAGATAGAAATCGATTCGTGAAAGCGATTTCCTAATACTGCATACTACAGTAAAACGTAAAAAATTTAACGTAGTAATTAAACATCCAAAGAGATATACAACTTAAATAATTATAATAATCTGTTGTTTAGAAAGACCTATGGATGACCAGTACAAGCGATGGAGGCCTGCATCTAGATGTCTCACTCCATAGATCGCGCTACCGAAAGAGCTTGTACGATTAAAAACCGATTTTTGTGAGTTATTAGACCAAGATACCCAGTTCCTTTTTTTTTAAATAGCGGATATCATACAAGTAATACCCCATTTCGAAGCTAGTTAATCTTTTAGATTGCAATATGTATACCGATAACGACATTGTTTTGTTAACTATAGGAATTAAGATTTATTGCAATCCCATCTCTAGAGTATATTTATTATAATACTCTAAAACTAATTTTTTGGTTATTTTTTAGCCTTAATAGCAATGCAAATAAATAAGTAAGTATATATATACTTACTTATACCTATATTTATAAGTATAAATATAATAAGTAATATGCTTTATTGTCACTGAAAATTGTACAAATTTTATGGACAAAGCTTATAACAATAAGATAAGAAAGAAGAAAAAAAATCAGAATAAGAATCGTTTGTACTTTTAAATAAAAAAAAAACAATAAAATTCTTCCAAACTTAAACATAAAAAATACTACGTAATTAAGAATACTACAAACTTAGTAAAATGTACCTAACAAAAAATAAAAATTAGGAAAGCAGATTAATGAATTAAGGGCTAAAATATTCCACCTCCTTGTGCTAAACAGTAACCAAATCTGCCATACAAGGTTCTCCTCATATTTTGGAGTAGGGCTAGTGTAATGCTTGCAGAGAAATGAAGTATTTTTGCCCTTAATTCGACTAGGTTTGTGGCCCTGATGCATATAAATGTTTTCTTTAAGAAAACCCCAAAAAAAGAAATCGTTAGGCGCTCAGTCACAGGATCTAGCGGGTCATTTAATTGTACCACGTGTACTTATCAGTCGATCAGGAAACGTTTGATTGAGGAATTTAATAGTTGCTCTAGAGTTGTGAGCCGAACACCCATCCTATTAGAAATAAACCTCCTGAAAATTAACGGGAAGGCGTCGAACTAACGGAATGATCTCATTCTGTAAAAGTTGTAAATATCTGGGCCCGCTTACGAGTTAGCTCCGTTAGCGACAATATGGTCGCCTACCATCCCAGTCCAAACAGTTAACTTTTGCGGATGCTGCGTTCGCACTGCAACACTGAGGTGTCTATTTTTCCGAGAATAATACCTTGCAACGAATGGATTGTGTTTTTTATGTAATGAAAATGAAGATTCGTCAGAAAATAAAATATTTTTTAAAAAGTGTACATTTTCATTCTGTTAATCTAACATAAATTCACAAAACTCCATCCGCTAAAGTTATCTTCCAGAAACAGTTCTTGTGTTGGTTGTATCTTAAAACAGTGATACCCATTCCTTTTGAGAACTTGCTGGACAGTTCGAGCATTCACGTTAACTTCCCTAGCAATTTGTACATTATTGCAGGGTTCACTAGCTTCCACAAAAGCACAAATATCAATATCTCTGTTTTGACGCCCCTCATCGACAGGTCTAACACGTGGTTCATTACCTTCATGGCACTTTTTACAACTGTTTACACATCCCGAAGTTTGAAAATGTTTAATGGTATTTTTACCTGTAACACTTGGTGAGGGTTTATTTTCGAAGGCAACAATAAATAAATAAATTATTTCGCGTATCGAATGACCCTGAAAGTACCATGTTACAAATTGCACTTTTTCTTGGACAGTATACAACGGACAATAGGCATTTTATTAATTATTTGTTTATTCTTTCAGAACTTCGTTTGAAATTTTTAATGTCACTGTGACAATTACGACAATTCGTACCTACTATGAAATGAATATAGAGGTGGAAACGTGTAACATGTCACAGCGACTGCCATTGTGTTGTATGGTCAATAAAACAATGTCGTGATCTGTATATACTAGCTAACTTGCCTAACTTCGTACCGTCTTAGAATTAAATAATGTGTCAAAGTTCAATTACTAAATATTAACAGAAAGCTCAAAAATGCTTAAAAATATTGTATGAAAAGAGTTTAATCAATTTAATGCTGATAATTATATAAAACGATGACGGTTTTCCGACGAGCGAATAATTTTCCGTACGCGAAATATGTTAATTCCGCAATTTCTAACAGCTGGTCATGCGATTTTTTTATCGCCATTGCAAAAGCCAATCGTACCGGAAATTATAGACTCTGAAAGTCAAATGAGAAGTTCGTTTGAACCTTAAAATTTTTCCAAGTTCTGTCCAGTACCTCCAACGATCTCGTTTGGATCATCGTACATTGATCCCAAACGATTTATTTGCATGTTTAATTGTAATTTAAAGGGATGTGCAGTTGTCCGCCTTCTAATAAAATTGCAGCTACTTTATTTTGCAATTTGATGCTATCCAATAACAATAAAATTACGAATGTTTTTTCTGTTTCTCCTGGAGCATCTTCTTCTTCTTACGATGCCTATCCGTTCTGGATGTTGGCGATCAACATAGCTATCCTAACTTTACTTGCTGCTATTCAAAAAATTGCACCAGATTCAGTGTTCACGGCTTCAATGAAAATATCGTAAGCAATCCTTTGTTGTTGATTGAATTGTGAAACATCTGTACGAACTATTTTGGGCAGTGCTTCAGTACCGGACTATTGTTCTTTGTTCACATGCGCATCAGTGTTTCCTTGCTAGATTTGTTCTGTTCTTAGGGCTCTTCTATTTTGCATTCGTGCAATTTTACTTGTGTGACAGCCTATATTAACCCTTTTTCGTCTTGTTGGCATCGTTCACTGTACAAAACACACATAAAATTAATTGTTAGTTAATGATATTTACTAATAAACAAATTCATAAATAATAAACAGAAGCTAATAAGAAATTTATAATAATAATTTATACTGTAAAATAATAGCCGTTGTTGGCGGGAGATCGTGACATGTGTTAAGTACTTTTGAGGTTATGTAGATCACTTAAGTAACTAATCGTGAGTAAATGAGTTTACTACTCTTAAAATTAATAATTTTATTATTTATTGATAAAATAGGAAATTAATAACTTATGGCCCAGCAAATTATTGTGTGAGAGAAGGCTTATTGTGTAAGAAAGACAGAAGACCGGCCTCGTTCTCATCCCTACTCCGTGCTGTTTACTGGGTGAGAAGCGGCACTTGGCGGGGACAACTGTTCTAGTGATAATTTTTCGACTGTTCTAACAACCATTCAAATTTCGTCATTTTGTGTCATGTGGAACAATTTCACCCAATCATGTCAACATTAGACTGATAATTGCATTCAGTGCAATTTTCAATCCCTATGACAACACGATCGAGTTTGACAACTTCATCCAAATAAATTTCAAAATGTCACGTTTCGGCAATGAGAATGTTCAAAGTATAAATGCACTAATCAAAGAAAAAAATCCCAGAAATACAACCTACAGTCACAAATATATTTGGGGAATATTCATGGTATTTTGTTGTACTTTCACTAACTGTACTTTTAATAAATAAATGTTTCGTTATGTTGAGTTATGATTTTTTTTTCGAAAAATTCTATGTCCTTCGAATATCCTTCGGAAATTGATGAATGCCTCATAATTTCATGACAAATTTCTCAAGCTCGTTGCTTGGTAACAGTACTCAGCCTTCGGCTTCGTGCTGTTACCAAGGAACGAGCTTTCGATTGTCATGAAATTATCTCGTCTGTTATCAATGTCCTAGGGATATTACTACTGATAATTGATTACTTATAGACCATGGTTAAAAATGATTAAATTACTAATATGGCTATTAAAAAATAGGAGTTGGTGGCAGAAAGATGAAAATGAAGGATTATATGTATTTTTTATTGCTACATCATAAAAAATAGAAATAAAATAATTTGTTCAAAAAATAAAAAAAATTAATGTTTAAAAAATAGATTACAACCGATTTTCAGACCTACCGACTATACATATGAAATTTCACAAAAATCGGTCAAGCCGTTTTGGAGAAGTATTGCAACTAATATTGTGACACGAGAATTTTATATATTATATAGATATTTATTATTTGATAACATTATAAAAAACTTGCTCTTCCTTGATTTTCTATATACTCAATTACTTTATGGGGCATTGATCGAATTAAGTGGTTTATATATCATATTGTGGAATACTCATCTTATGGAATGCCACTGGTCTTCCAAGTTTGCTGGAGGACGTAACAATGGATTTAGGTTTCAACTTACAAACTTCCACACATGTTCGATAGGTGACAAATCAGCTGATCTGGATAGCCACTTTATCACATATATATTTTTAGATAATACTTAAAATAAATATTTTTAATCCAAATAAATAACCGTAAAATGGTACATTTATGGTATGTATTTATGCAGTCTGACAACGCGTTGTGCTCCAAAAATATACAATATCACCAATAATATGCTGATATTGACTAAATTTTTGATACAGTGTGTGGTAAAGACCTATGTTCTCAAGGCGTAGACTATTTCGTATAAATCCAAGTAACGAAAAGCTACGACTAGAACAATTATCTGAAAACATAACCACAGCGCTAGACAGATATATTATGCTGGTCTCTGAGTCTGAACTTGTATGCATGTCATGTCTGGTGATATGCAAGTAGTTATTCGCAGCTTTTGGTATTTAGCTTGTTTGGAATATCAGTGAATATCCATTAGCTTTAGAACTTCAACTTATACATTATTGCGGTTAGGTAATTTTTCATTTTTAAGATGTAATAGTATATTCCACTTCCGGTTCCAATAAGGGTGTTCTTACTGGGAAAATTGCGTTTATATTGACAATGTTGTCGATTTCTGCCGGGTGGTGATAATTAAATAGGTTTTTATGTATTGTTTTCAAGTTGTGCATACCTTTTAAGAGTATATTTTTGTTGGTTTTTTTCGATTTTAGCATATCATCTTTTTTTCCATCAATAGTTTCAGTAAATATCTCTTCAATCCTGCAGGCTGCTTTGCATTTATTGTTGTTTTCAAAGACTCTTTGTGTATATAATTATTTTAAAACCCTTTCAAGTTTTTTGGAATCGGAAACCAACACCAAGTCGAGACAATAATGATGAACATCAACATTTATTTAAGAGCGTAGGATTCGAAAAAACGAATGCATTTAAAAAGCATTGGCCCGAAATTTTGCGCCTACGCTCTTAAGAGTAAGACACTAAGCAAAAGAAAAAATCCTTAACCAATCATATCAATATGTACTGCGTGTTCTATTGTCAATTTCTATTTACTATGGTATTTATATAACACATATCAGTACTTATTTTTAAGACATTAAAAGCTGTTTTTCCAAAAAACTTTTTCTTGTACGTTTTGTTCGCGATTCTCATAACACGGCTACTTTCTTCGACAGTGAAAGCTGATCCGAATAATGCAACATACCTTAAAAATAAATAAGTTGCAAATTCCTGTGTCCGCCTCATGCAGGTACATAACAAGTTAATCGGATTGTTAACGCTAAATCTGAAAGCTGTAATCAAGTTGATATATCAAGTTTATTCACTTACATTATTATGCGTCGTATGGGAATTGCTTACAAGTAGCTCCGATATTATTTACATATTACGTTTATTAAATATTTTAACAATGAATAATTTTAATATCGATATTTGTTTATTTTTTTTTTTTAATTTATGTGTAATAGAAAAAAATATCTTCGATCATTTTTCTTTCTGATTCTGGTATTACTCCAGCCGTCACAGACGAAAATGCCATTGAACCTCTAAAAATCATACGAACAAGGTGAATTTTTTTAAAAATGTCAATTTTAGGACTCCAAAAAAAATTTCATAATGTTTACCAATTTTAACCCCCGGCATCCACCTCAAGCCCCCTCCGTAGGGGAAGAAAAACGAAAAAACTCGTTTTACCAAGAATCTGTACATCATAGAAAAAAATGTTTCGAATAAAAAATGTAGCTGAGATAATTTTGAACAAAAATGTTTATTACCACTAGCTGTAGAATGAACGGTTCTCTTAGAAACAACGCTTGAAGCCACCGATGATTTTCAATGTCCTGTACGCGCGCGAAATCAATTTTAAATAAAATTTATATCAACTCCACCGTAAAAATTCGATATCTTTTGATTAGAGTTGTAGTAAAAAAAATTTACCGTTTTTTGACATTCATTTGTTAATAACTAATTAAGTCCAAAAAATCAACTGCAGGAACCATAGAGGTTTTTATTATAGAGGTACATACTACTCAAAACAACAGTCGTTTGTCTGGCCGGATCTGTGTCACGAAAAAAAGCTTATTTCCCTGGGCTAAGATGTACTTTCACAAAAACACCGACCGCTAAAGCCTACACCTTTTCTTTATAAAATTATTATCCTCAGTATTTGAGAAATAATAATACAAATACAAAAATATAATATTGTCTGTTACAAATAACACTTACTTACGATGAAAGATTAAAGAGAACAAAGGACCCAATTTGTAAGCATTATTTTATCCTTGGTGTTGGTAAAACTTAAGCAATATATTTACGGCGTCCGGTTTTGCTATTATTCATACAAATATATCGGTATTTAAAACGCCTACTTATTGCAACTTCTGATTTAACTCACCGTGGTTCCCAGAGGTAAACCATAATGCACAACATATTATTCATTCAAGTTTTTCTTATAACCTTCGATTTTGTTTCTTGGTGCAAGCTGTATTTAAATAAACGAAAAGCTGACAAGAAAATTATTCAATTATTTATGGATACCTTATTCTGTAGTATAATTTCTTAATATCGCACAGCAGAGTGACCTTATTATATACTAAGTGACATAAAAATCCGAACACCCATTATAAATTATTATATTTTGAAAATATTTTGACATCATCACACAGACATCAACAAAGAACACAGAGAAAAAATAGAAAGAACTACGTACACCTTAAATAATCTAGATAACGAGAGCACACAGTTACTTTACTCCTGGAGACTAACACAAAAACTACAGGAATCGCACAGATCAACGACGGATGAATACGAACATATAAAAAACTGCATGAAAGACGCAGCGCTAGAAGCCTAGGGCCACAGGTACGGAGAGTAGATAAACCATATTGGTGAGATAAGGAAGTGGAAGAAAAGATAAAAAGAAAGAAGGAAGTATATCTAAAGTTATTACAACAGGGAGACGAACATACAAAACAACAATATAAAAACTTGAGTAAAGAAGTCAAACGAGAAGTGGTTAAAAAGAAAAATAGTGCATGGGAACAAAAATGCCAATACCTAGACAACCATATAGGAGGGACAAAGAGCTCTGAAGCCTGGAGAACTATAAAAACGATGAGAACAACGACAAAAAACCAAGTCATAATAAATAGAATACCAGAGAACACATGGGTAGAGCATTTTGAGTAGAGTATTAACAGAGAGAAGAGAAAGGTTTAAACAGACAAATGAACAAGTGGAAGTAGAAGGAAGAATCGAAATATCAATAGAACAAGTGAAAGAAGCAGTTAAGGGAATGAAATTTAAAAAATCTTCAGGCCCAGGCGGAATACATCCAGAGTTGATTAGGTATGGATCATCAAAACTGTTTGAAATGATCCGAAAATTATTCGAAAGATGCTTAAACGGAGAAGAAGTTCCAGAAGAATGGAGGCAATCGTATATCTCTCCAGTACACAAGAAAGGCACAAAGATGGATCCTAAAAACTATAGAGGGATCGCAGTGATTGCTACTATAGGCCGACTATACTCAAAAGTACTACGAAACCTGATAGAAAATGATATTAAAGACAAACAACCCGAAGAACAAGCGGGATTTAGGGCCGGACGCTCCAGTATGGATAATATTTTCACATTAAAAATTGCAATGGAAAAACGAGTGCAGAGAGAGTGCAGAAATAGAGAAACCCATATAGCTTTAATAGATTTGGAAAAAGCATATGACAGTGTACCGATCTCCCAACTATGGATAGAAATGGGTAACTTGAAAATAAACCCAATTCTTATTAACGCCACTCAAAAATATTACGAACAAAACTTTGCAAGAATTAAAATGGGACAAGAAATCACCTCTCCTTTTCAAACAACAAAGTGACTAAGACAAGGCTACTGTCTGTCACCTACCTTATTTAAAATCTATTTGGACAGATCCTTAGTGAAATAAGTAAAAAAATGTAGAAACATGGGAATAACGGTGGAAGAAAACAAGCTATATACACTTTTCTTTGCGGATGACCAGGTAGTAATTGCCGAAGACAGCTACGATCTTAGCTATATGGTAAGACAACTGCAAGAAGAATATGAGGTGGCAGGTCTAAACATGAATATGACAAAATGTGAATAGCTCTCAGTGGGAACAGATGAAATATGTGATCTAGTCTTGGAAGACGACAAAATCAAAGGCATGCAATCCTGCAAATATTTGGGGGTCATTTTTAACAAATCAGGGAAAGAATAAACAAAGGCAGCGCAGCGACCCGTGCTTTAAACTCTCTTCTCTGGCAAAAAACAATTAGACGAGAAACCAAAAAACACATTTACAGTAGTATAGTCCAAAGTATTATACTTTACGGTTCGGAAGTATGGGACGTCACCAAAGCTAATACATAGAAACAAACTTATGACGACAGAAATGAATTATCTGAGACGAAGCTGCGGTAGATCGAAGCTGGAGAAACGAACAAATAAGAAACGAAATGAAAATAGAGCGAAATATCAATGATGACATAGAAAGAAAACAATTAATCCGGTTCGGACATGTTAAAAGAATGCCAGAGTACAGATGGCCTAGAAGAGTACTGGAATGATCCCTCCTGAAAGCAAAAAGAGAGGACGACCACGGAGAAGTTGGCGCAACGATATTGATGAAGCAATGGCGGCAAGAGACTTAGAAGAGGCAACTGCATATGACAGAAAAAGATGGAAATTGGGGGCGGAGAAGCGGCGACAGCCGTAATAAATCCGTTATTATATATGTAAATATTTTGAACAATTATACAGGGTACAAGGAAACTAAGGAAACAAAGGAGACAGTCGCACGGATTCTTTCAGAAAAGCTTAGTAACATGGAGCAAACACATGGCACAGAAGAATCACTCCAGAATATATGAACAAGATCAGAGAAGCACATCTAATAGACAACAAAAAAAAGTTGGATGAATGGCAATATACTGCAACTCATGGAAGAAAGAAGAAAATCAAAAAATAACAAAAGAATGTACAAAAATATTCAGAGACAATAAGAACCGAAATACGAAAGGCCAAAAAAATTGGTTAAAAACGCAGTATGCAGACATGTTGGAACAAAAACACCATACATTTAATATGCATAAAAAGGTAAAACAAGCAGCTGATCTTCAAAAATCCATCACAGCTAGCAAACTGCAAGATCAACAGGGGAACATCATCACAAATATGCTTAGGGGCCAAATACATACAAGAACTCTTTGATGATAATAGGTCAGAACAACCTCCGTCCTATATATGTAATGACCACTTACCAATCACATCAGATAATGTCGAAAAAGCAATATCACAACTAAAAGATGGCAAAGCTGCTGAACCTGACAATGCATATGCTGAACTCATAAAGCTATTTAACAAAGACTGTACTCAACGACTAACAAAAATATTCACTGACATATATTTAAACGGAGTAATACCAAGATCATGGCTGAAGTCAACATTTATTGCGCTACCAAAGAAAACAAAATCCGTATCCTGCAATGATTTCCGGATCATCAGCTTAATGAGCCACATTTTAAAGTTATTTCTAAAAATCATACATGAAAGGGTATATAGACTATGCGAAGAAAAAATGAGCCGTACACAATTCGGTTTTCGGAACGCAGTGGGTACGAGAGAGGCTCTCTTTAGCATACAAGTACTATTTCAAGGAATTAAAGATGTGAATTGCGATATTTATGTATGCTTCATTGATTACCATAAAGCATTTGATACAGTGAAACACGACTGTTTCACTGAAGCTGATGGAGATATTAACAAATATTGGAATAAGCACCTGTGATCTAAGAATTACTAGAATCAATACTTCAATCTTTACTGGAATCAAACATCGTCCATCCGTACAGAGGCAGGAGAATCCGATGATATCAAAATCAAACGTGGGGTCCGACAGGGATGTATACTATCGCCCTTACTGTTTAACATATTCTCTGAGGAAATTTTTCAAGAAGCAGTAGAAGATGTTGAAGCCGGAATTCGAATTAACGGGGAATGTATCAATAACATCAGATACGCGGATGGCACGATGGTATTCGCTGACAGTTATGAAGCTCTCCAGGAGTTAATGAATAGAATTACAGAGAGTGAGTCAGAGATATGGACTTCCATATCTCTGACTCACTGATATGGAGTGAGTCACCGAACATTAAGAAAACAAAATGTATGATGATCTCTAAGAAGGAACAGCAAATTGAACAGATCAGTGTGAATGGTCAACCAATAGAAAAAGTAAAAACATACACCTACCTTGTGGTACGAACGTCAATGAAAATTGGGACCATCAAAAAATGGTTAAGCTATTCAAATGCCACGATTTATCAGTAACCATAAAAATCAGCTTACTACGATGTTATATCTTTCCTATACTACTGTACGCAGGTGAGTCGTGGACTCTCACAGACGCTACCTGTAAGAAAGTTGAGGCTTTCGAAATGTGGCTTTATCATAGAATCCTGAAGATATCCTATACTGATCACTTTAATAAGCAGGACGTGTTATTAAGAATGCAAAAAGGAAAAAAGTTGTTAACCACAATAAAAACAGCCAAAATTAAATATCTCGTCACATCATGAGGAACAGCGAAAGGTATGGGTTGCTGCAATTAATTCTTCAAGAAAAAGTACTGGTTGAAAAATCTGCGTACATGGTTCAATACAACAACCACAAATCTTGCAAAATACAGATTGCCATGATGATCGCCAACATCCGAAAAGGATAGGCACTACATGAAGAAGAATACAGGGTACTAAAATACAACAAATCAATTTCCTTCTAACCCTTAGAACACCTACTAACAAGGTCCGGGATCTCTTCGTTAAAATAAAAGCAATGCATTTTACTTTTCGTTTCATAAAATTTTACAATACCAAATTGAATAGTTTAAAAATGTAACTCAACATTGTTGGTTGATGACATATTACTAACCTAGATTAGCACGTTTCTCGTCTTTGAACAAACTCGAACTAGAAAAATATTTCGTTACAAAATCTACCTTAATCATTTTCTATTAGACGACATGAAAAAGCAATTACTTCAACTTAAAAACTTACATAATAGTAATAAGTAATAAAGAAAATTGGGTTAAGCTAATACTCCTACATAAAAACGAAGCACACTATGCACATAATGGTAAGCAATAAATAAAATCAACTAACCACTAAATCAAATAATTTACACCGATACTATTCAGTACTACAGCCATTCAACTAAACGTAGTAATTTAAATTTCATAATTTGTTGTTGTTCGATGTTACATGACTTCAAATCAGACAATCTGAATAATCATTCGGACAATTTTTAAGAAATAAATCATTTAGAAATCGATTACATTACTGTGGAAGAACTATCAAATAATAATATTGTGCAGGAAAAAAGTAAGGTTGATGCCTTAAGAGACTGTGGAAGATGTACAGTGCAGTAATTAGATCTACTTCTTCTTTCTTTTTATGTATAGACTCCTAAAGCCTGTTTTTTCTTCAATATTAGCCTCCTGCATTGTTTAAATTATCACGCCATATCTTCATTGGTCTTTCAACATTTCTACGACCACTTGGTGATTTGTCCCGTGATATTCCATTTCTGTTTCCGTTTTGTACCCATATATTCCTTGATTGCATACTATGCAATCAAGGAAAATCCTGGCCACTTCTTAATAATAGGTGGCAATTTCAACGCCAAAATAGGCGCTAAGGAGGACTCCTCTGAAACAATATTAGGAAATTTTGAAAGCAAAGCAGAAATGATAGAGGCAAACAACTGTAAACTTTCCTTTTGGAAAACCTACTCTATCAAATGCACACCTTACTGCCGTACTGCTCCACCATAGGCCGATCAGATACCAGCATCCAGTTCTTCCATTTCACGATATCTTTGTTCCATCCAGGCCTGTTTTACTCGCATAACTTTGTATCTTATTTGTCGATATATTTCTCTACATTCAGTCTCGTCTTTATTTTTCCACTAGCTTTCCTGTTAAATAAGGTCTACTGTTTTATCGGTCATTTTTCTCTCTATCGGGCTTTTTCCTTATTGGAGCTTATCTGGTTTCAAAACTTAGTTTGCTATGGTGACCATTTGACGTCTGGAGTCAAATAATTATCAACTAAAACATATGTGCAGAATCAAATAATCAGAAAAATTAAAGAAACCTCCTATGTTTAAATCGTATATCACAGTATAAATTGATTATATTCAAAAGTAAACCAGCTTTAGCTATTACGGTGCTCATTTTCCATCTTCTTCTTTCTCAGCTTTTCCTTTTTTAAGGATCACTGTTCCTTACTGTTCTTTACCACCCAATTCTGTCAATCGTGTCTTTTTCCACGAACTTTCTGTTTCAAGTGCTTTGCCACACAGTCCTTCCATCTTCTCCTCGGTTTTCCTTTACCTCTCTTTCCATTAACTTCTAACAACTCTATCCTTCGTCCTACATAGTTTTTATGTCTACGTCGATATGACCACACCATTGCAGTCTTTGTTCTTGAATCTTTTTGAAGACTGTAGTTACCCCAGCTCTTTCCCTAATCAAGATGTTCCTGATCCTGTCCTATATATCTTTCCTTTCAGCCCTTTGCCAATTTTTTGATTACATAGTACCGTGCTCATTAGCTTCCAATTAAACCAACCAGCCTTACGTACTTCTCAGGGATCCACTTCTCTGTCATACATCTCTATTACTGTGCTCATTTTCCATGTTTTCAATATCCCTTCTTTATCATACAACACTATTATGTGCAGCACAATGGCAGTTTTTCATTTCATTCTGACTTGTTGGATATCAATCTAACTCAACCAATGACATATGACAGGCTAACTGAGTATATAGACTGTCGAATTTATCTTCACGAACAAAATTAACACGATCATACTGTCTAAGAAATAATTAATCTTTTACACAACAATATATCTACTATGTTGTACTAATTGATCAAAAACTGTACCTACATGGAACCGGATCAGGGATCCTTAAACTAACACATTAATTTAGTAGCATATATAATTAATTTAGAACATTAATTTAGAAGCATCTAGTCTAGACCAACACTCTGCAGTGTTACGGGCTGAAGTACTCGTATTTGCATTAAAACCCTGAACGACTACAAAGTGACCAGAATAAATATCTTTATCGACTGCTAGGCGACATTATCGTGGGTACGGAACCCACTTAGCAAATCTAGAGTAGTAAGAAGTTGCAATTATCTCCTTCACAAATTACCACGACACGATAAAGATGAAATGGTATGAAGAGGTAAAGAAGTAGTATGAGTGGGAATGAAAATAAGCTAGTAAACTAGTTCTTATAATGAGACCCAAAGGGTCAAAGAGAGTCAAAAGGTGCAAACATAAATGAAGAAAATCATTAGAAATAGTTTCAGCAGGCTTTTGTCTAGTTTGTTGAGTATTAGTAGACCTGAAAACGGTAACTGAACACGTAGGAATGGTAAATGAAGCATATTAAATGGAGAATGAAACTTCTATATATCTTTTGTGACATCAAGTGAATATATACCGAGAAAAGATGGTATATTCAACGTCTTGATTTACTGCTGCTATCCGATTTTCTCTTTGATTAAAATTAAAAAATCTCGTTAAGAGAAAACATGATTACTTCCAAAATCATGTTGAAAAGATTATTAGGAAATTTACTTTACACAGGGATTCACAGAGATAATGAGCTGACAGATGAACTAATAAAAACTAGCCGAAACACCATTAATCTGAAGCACTTTGATGGGAAGAGCAGTAAAATGCTGTAAGAATTGGAAAAGAAATATACTGCAAAAAATTTATGTACTGGAAAAAATAACCCCACTATATCGTCCAAGGAATTATGAATGTGTTTTGATGCAGTAAAATTCAAAAAACATGGTAAGAGATATCACGTATTGTTCTGAAGCTATTTTCTTTTGGCATTTTAAAGTAATTACTATTTTAATGGGAATAAGCCACCAATTGAAGGTTAAAGTAAGTTTATTGAAGCTTCAATTTCCACTTCGGAAATCGTTCTCAAAATACAATATTTTATATTTTGAGAACGATTCCGCAGTGGAAATTTAAACGTCAATAAACTTACTTTAACCTTCAATTGTGGCTTATTCCCATTAAAATAATAATGAGATATAACGTATCAAGTAAATATCATAGAACTCTATTTTTTCCAAGCATGGTATTTAACTGTTATTTTAAAAAGAAACAATGTATTTTCGTCCACATACCTTCGGCTTCTGACTCTTTGTGATGATGTATTTTTTCCAATTAAGTTTATCCCTGTATAATAATGTTTTACCCAGTCCGTCCCTTGTTACAAGTTTGCCTTTATGTGATGCCAAATGTAGAAAGTTGCAAATCTATTGTTTAGATTTATTACTATTGAAAGGAAAATAGGCCAGACGCATATTGGTTTAGAGTGTGTGGCATTACTTTTGTTACATAACCTTGACAAATAGATGGTTTTGTCTATGTTAGCATTTAAAAAGAACAAATTAGTAACAGCCTGCTAAAAGTGTGTACCCAATAACAAAGGACAGCATGTTTAAAAAACAAGACGAATAGAGTACTGCATGTTGCCTCAGTTTGAAGAACCGAAGCAATTATATTATTTTCGCAATATTTACGTTGAAGAAATGCATAAACAAATGCACAATATAGAGCTATATCTATAAGTATATGTTCGTAGAACAAATTTATACAGTGTGAATCTAAATACGTGGATGAGATAGATTAAAATATAACCTAGGCTAGATACTCATCATCATCATTTGCTAGTTTTAAGTCCAATGCAGGACATAGGCCTCCCCTGTTTGTATCCAATGTACGGTCTTGTGCAGTATAGATTCAATTTTTCGTCATCTTCCGCCGATCATCTTAGCATTGTGTAAGTGGTCTTCCTCTGTTTCGTTTATCTGTTCTTGGTCTTCATACGGTTAACTTACGTTTCCACCTTCCATCCTTTATCCTTGCTACGTGTCCAGCCCATCTCCATTTAAATCAGCAAGCTCTCTTCACAACATTTGTAATTATGGTTTTGTTTCGTGGGTCTTCGTTTGTAATCTTGTCTTTTATTGTTACTCCTATCATTGAACGCTCCATCCTTCTTTGTGCTATTCTTAGTTTAAAGCAGTGTTTTTTGTTAGGGGCAGTGCTTCTGCAGTGTAGACCATTACTGGCGGAACACACTGATCTTAAATTATTCGGTATGCTGTCCTTTTTAAATACGTTTTTAAGAGCTGCATATTCTTTTCGATACCTCATTTGTTTGTTTGTTCTTGCCTATTCTAATTTTGTATTTAAGGTATATGTATTTATCAAAAAGTTCTACTTCGTCTTTCTGAATTTTTAAATTATTACTGGGTATGATCTGATTCTAGCTTCCGACTAACTCCACAAGACAAGGCGTTGGACATCTTATCAGTTTAACTGCTTTGAGAACAGCATCCCGTTTTTAGATATGCCAATTATTCGCACACATATTAACATATTAGTCACCACCTGGTACAGAAAAGAAATGGCCAACAACTGTTTCTTAAATTACCATTCGACACACACAATCAGCCTTAGAGTAAACTCGTTGACACACTCTCTTTACAAAAACGAATCTCTTAATCCACTTAAGTCCATTGTCATTGATAACTCCTATCCCACATCCATCATCAATAAATTTCTTTTTTTTTAATCTATGGGCATTCTATTACCTATGTATCCAACGTGTTACTATTAGCATTCATTTTCAACAACATACAGATGAATAACTCCCTGTTCAATACAATTACGAACAAGCTTACCAAACTTTCTAAAAACTTACCAGTCAAAATAGCCTTATAAAACATTAGAACCATACTAAAGTTATTTTAGAAGACCAAAACTTCATTAACTCCTTTAGAATAAACTAATGTGCATGTTTATCATATACTCTGTGCAGAGTGCAACTCCTGCTACATTGTCAAATTCTAAAATATCTCACAGCTTAGAGGAATCTCTGATCGACATTAATATGTTTGGAATTTAATCATTGCTAATCAAGTCCCTCAGACTTGGTTTAATCAAATTTCTTGCTTTCTTGCTTGACTACTCATTTTTATTTCTACATCAGTCTCTGTTAAAGGTAGGTATTCTAGTTTTGCATCTGAAAGTGCAAAATTAAAACTCTGTAAAGATTACTTTGAAATAGTTGCATTCTGCAATCATGAAGATCTTCAACCACGTTCAAGAATAGACGTTTTAAAATCCAACAAATCCATTAAAAATGTTATCTATGAACTATTACTGTACTATTATTATCGATAAACGATGAAAATACCATAAGAAGTAGAATAATCTCTGCTGATAGAATTTATCGCATTAAAGCTGTTTCCGATTTTATAACACTTAAACTAACTTCTAACGTATATGTTCAGTGTTAAGAATATAATTTGCTAATTTTAAAATAAAATTATTTGTTTTTTAGATTTATGGCCAAAATAAAGTATGAAAAATTGACACTGAGTTTTATTGATTTGATAATTTTCAAGTCGACAGTTTGACTGAGTATATACACATCCAAAAAATAATACCATGGTGATGGCACATGATGTATTCGTGTTCTTAATATTTATTAACTTCTATTCCTGGACTATAACCTTTACCCACACTCAGATGACTCAGCATAGCAGACTCGCCGCGCGGATCAGGTAAAAACAAGTCTGTAAACTTTTTATACAATTTAGCAAAGATCGCTACAGTTTTCGTTATTTCACAGTTGCTCATAGTCACCTGTAGTAAGCGCTGCAAACGTATGTCATTTCAATTTTTTTTTGGTTGTCAACAAAATATTTAGTGTCTGATCAATGTAAACAATTGTTATTTGGTAATAACAGTAACATTTAAACATTTAATTTAACAATTTTTTCAAAATATGGACGACGACTTTTTTTACGAAAACGAAAATGATTATGACTACGAGTATTCTGAAGAAAGTACATCAGAACCTGATGTCGATTTAGAAAATCAGTACTATTTGGCCAAAAATTTGAAGGAAGAACAAATAGAAAAGTCGGTAAATGCCTTTCAGAAAGTACTAGAATTGCAAGGTGAACATAAAGGAGAATGGGGTTTCAAAGCTTTAAAGCAACTAGTAAAGGTACATTTCAGGCTAAAGAATTATGATGCCATGATTAAGATGTACAAAGACCTACTAGGTAAGTACTTTTTTTAATTTAATTGATATATTTTATCATTACTATAATTACATCATAATATAATAAAGAATAATCATATCCCTAGAAGAACACTATCATTCAAGAACAACTCAACAATTTTATATTTCTGGTTTTAGCTACCAAGAGCACCAGCTAGTAGAATATTTTCAATTTTATGAAGTTGCTTTTTTATTTGACAGTTAATGCAGTAATGTTCACATATTTCTCTTCACCTTCTTCTTGTGTTTGTGACTGAAATATTGTAGTATAATATAAATTATTAGTAGTAACTGTTGTAGCATTGTTTAAAAAAGAATTGTTATTTTTTAAACAATGGTTGTAGTATGTTGGTTTATTGGCATTGATTGATTAATAATTATGGAATTCTATAAAGATGATTTAAGCATACGAATTGCTGTTTTTGTGATTTCTTTGTAAATCTATATGTTACTTCATTTTATTTAGTTATCATTGTTTGGTTGTCTTTCTTTTTTTTGTTTCGTATTACATTCTTTTTGAAAAAGTTTGTATTCTCCAGCCTTACTTTTTTAAGATCTACTTTCTCAGCATTCCGGTAATATGAGTGTTGCTGGAATGCATATCAATCTCTTTTTTGGCTTCTTATCCTTAGTAATATTCTCACTATTAAGTTATTTAGACTAAATGCTAGATGATATTTTAGTCTAAAAATATGTTTGACTATTATTTTTTGTTGTTCCACATCTACGATCAGGTCAACAGTAACAAAAATATGTGGACCTGAGTATTGAACATATAGAGGAAACTGCAAGGTAAGATAATAGAAAAGAATAGATAGGTAACTTAAAGAATAAATAAACAGGATGGCAAATATTCAAATAAATAGGAGAAATGGGTTATGTTGGATTATATAATCCCAATAACCTGAGTGAAAAGTCATAAGGACAAACATGTAAGTAGATGTAAAATAGATTATTAAGAACTAAAAACAGAAAATTGTTGTTCTGAGAGGATAATACCTTGGTACATTCTATCTAAATTTATGTCTCAAAGCATTTTCATAGCGTGGTTAGTAAAAAAATAACTCGTACTATAATATTACCCAGTTATGACTGTAATCATACAGTCACAGAGTGCAAATTAAAATATTTGGACCATATTATGAGAAATAAGCTTATATATGGCTTGTTACAACCTGTTCTTCAACAAATAGTTGGCAGCAGAATAAGAATAGTCTTGTTATTTGCCATAATCCAGAATGAGCAGGCACCATAAGAAGAACATGACTGCAATAGTTTCAATTCCGAGACAAGTGCTGTCAAAACAATAACACATTGAAATCACCTGAGCAATCCATACAGATCTTTAAGTATTACTCACTGAATATTGATATGCTTCAGTTTATGATCATTACCGAAGTTGCTATGTGAATGATGAAGACACACCCTTTGAGCATGTACTTCATTGTATTTAGTTAGTTGTAAACTTAATTATGTCTCAAAAATGAATCTACTATAGCTTTCTGAATCATTTCTTATGTTTTAGAAACATCCTCAGTTATTGTACATTAACATATATATTAAATATTTTTGAGATTTCTTCAATATTGTATAAATAATTTCATAATCGGCTGATGTGTTTAGTGTTTAAACATATAAACAGATATAATTAAACAGAGAAAGTTCAATGTAGTAATAGTACTGAGTTTAGTATACTTTATTTAAATGCTGAATCAATAAGGAATAAAATTATAGGACTGGAAGTATTGATAGTTGAATATGACAGATGTGATAATTGTAGTTGCTGAACATCAGTTGAGAGCTGGTGAAGAACCATATTTTAATGCTAATGGATATAGTGCAGTGTATGTGTGTATAATAGGGGAGTAAGGCGGAGGTATAGAGATATTTATTAAAGATGTTATAATTATTCTGAAGTTTATAGATATAACACAAAATGTTGAATACTTTTCTTACATATTGATAGGCATTTGATTGTGGGAAGAGTATACAGACCTCATGATTTCCATCACAATGATTTTTTGGGAGTAGTGGATATGTCCTTAAACATGTTTATGAAGAAAACAATACTAATCGGGATATTTGGTGACTTTAACATAGACCTGATCAAACCAGACCGAACAACCACTGCAGATGGTTTTATAATATTGAATAAAACTGTTCCCCACAAGAACAGTGTGGGAAATCAAATCAAATTTACTTAAACAACCTTAGTACAAAAATAATAAAAAACTATGTTTGACAAAAAAGTGCTCCTTGATGTAATATTACATCACATAACATTGTTTCAAAATGAGATTTCCACTATAGAAGGCATAAACAGTTTCCAAATAGCAAGTTTCTATAGTATGCCTGTAAATCTGCTCAAAAGAATTAATTGATGCAGTGGCTGAAGCAAAAAATATTATTTCTCAAATAAATTATCAGAGGCACAAAACAACAGCAAAATATATGGTTAACATTAAATCATATTATCCACAACTCAAAACATACAAAAAAAAAATTGTAACAATTCATTCAAAATCTCCAGGCGGAGATGGCTTTAGTGTGGATATTATTAGAGAGTTTGCAGAGGAGCTGTACTGAACCTAGCTAAATTAGTAAATTAATAACCTCCTTCTTATTATTTCAATTGAGATAGTGGTACATTTGTATAAAGGAGGGGACTCAAAGCATCCTGGAAGTTATCAGCCAATATCACGTTTAACAACCATCTCAAAGATCTTCTAATCATGTGCAAATAACCAAATTATACAATTCTTTGATTCATTCAGCTACTGGTTTAACAGGCAATATGGTTTTTAAAAGCTTTCGAACCAGTTGACCATAATATACTTATTTCAGTGTTTCAACAATATGGAATAACTGGAATGTCTTTAGTTTGGTTGAGGAATTATTTGAGTATCAGAATACGAAAAGTTCTATGTAACAATGTGCTAAGCACAGCAGAAGATATTGTGTGTGGAGTTCCACAATGGTCTGGGACCAACACTTTTCCTGATTTATATGAACTCATTATCCAATTTACCACTACAGTCCATGTTATATCTGTATACTGATGACACTGGTTTTCTGTATGCCAATAAAGATCTCAGAAAATTAGAAACATGTAGAAAAGGACTTAATAGAAATAGATGGGTGTCATTAAGTATCAAAAACATAACGTTAATATCTACGTCATTTTTAAAAACTGTAACCTCTGCGCAATTGCCTTTCACTTGATGAATCGTAGAAAGTCTAAAAAACATCAGATTTTCAACAAATTTTTTTTATTTTCTTTTCATCATATTTTAATACTAATTATCCTATTCCCAACGAATACAAATCCAAAGACATAAAAATTTTAATTTATTTACAAAAAATGTATTTACAACTACACTGGTTTCGTTTATAACAATATGTCAATATGATGGGTTTAAAAATCATCATCATCATCATAAGTGGCTCGACAATCCGTTGTGGATCTTGGCCTGCTCACAAAGAAGTCGCCACTCCTGTCGATTCCTGGCAACTTCCCTCCATCTTCTAACCCCTAGAATCTGTAGGTCTTCTTCCACATCATCAATCCATCTCATTCGTGGTCGTCCTCTGCTTCTTGTGCCCTCTGGTTTTGAAAATGTTAATCTCTTCGTGTATTCGTGATCTGACATCCGAGCAATGTGTCCAGCCCATCTAAGTCTCTGCACTTTAACGAATTTCACAATATCTGGATCGGTGTATAACTGATACAGTTCAAAGTTGTATCTTCGACGCCATAGCCCATTTTCATTTACGGCCCCAAAAATCTTTCTAAGAATTTTTCTCTCAAAAATACCAAGAAGTCTTTTATCATTTTGAGATAAGATCCACGTTTCAGCCCCATATATCAAAACTGGTCTTATTAAGGTCCTGTATATATTAAGTTTTAGTGCACGTTTTATATTTTTATTTTTTAAATGTCTCTGGAGGCCGTGAACAGTTCTGTTTGCTATTGCTATGCGTCTTTTTATTTCGTCGCTTGTCGTGTTTGTTGCGTTTACTAGCGATCCAAGATATGTAAATTCTTTGACTTGCTCAAAGGTATGGTTGTTAATTTGAATCCTTTGTTGGATATTTCGAGGGTTTTTAGAAACCAACATATATTTGGTTTTTTCCTCGTTTACCACAAGTCCTAATTCACTTGCTGCGTCCGCAAGCCTTGTAAAACACTGCACCATGTCTCTCATACTTCTGCCCACTATAACTATATCGTCAGCGAATGCGAGAATTTGCGTCGATCTATTAAAAATAGTTCCATTCATTCTAATATTTAGTTGTCTGATTGCCTTTTCCAATGCAATATTAAAAAGCAGACACGCCAACGCGTCTCCCTGTCTTAGACCATTATTAATGTCAAAGAACGTAGAATTTTCTCCTTCAATTCTAACGCATGAGCTTACGTTTTGCATTGTTAGGTGGGTCAACTTAACTAACTTAGGTGGGATCCCAAAGTCTATCATTGCATTATATAATGCAGTTCTTTTCACACTGTCATAGGCTGCTTTGAAGTCAATGAAGAGATGGTGTGTTTCTATGTTATATTCTAGTGACTTTTCTAGAATCTGCCTATGTGCTTGAATTTGATGTGTAGTTGACTTTCCAGTTCCAGGGTTTAAAAATCAAAAGTAACAATTATAAATATTTGAAATCGATTTCCGTTTAACAAAATTTTAAATTATGGCAAAACTATCAGTCCTAGTTATAGGACATCCGTATATCATTCGAAAGAGAAATTTTTTAAATTTATTAATATACAGGGTGTTCCATTTAAAATAAGCTTTATATTACACATTGAATAATCCAATAATGAAACTACAAATTTTGAACACCCTGTAAGTAAATGTTTAATAAATAATCATGAAATATATTCGACCAATATCCAGCTGTTTAGATGTATGAGTAATTTTATTAGAATTGCTTAAATAAATTAAGAATGAGTCCTCGTTTAAAGTTTTACATTTTAAGAAAATTCGACATAACTCAGAACACTCTGTACATAGGTGTAGGGAAGTCTTATGAAACTATACCTTATTTTTTGCAGACAATTAGAAAATCTAATAAAATACAGAGTGTTCCATAAGAAAAAATATAACTTTGAAACGCCGCGCTTTATTGTGACACCCTGTATATTTCAGAATAATTTTAAAATGTAGCCTTTATCAACCTACCTACTATACATTTAAAAATTTTTCAAAATCTTTTACCGTTTCGCTGTAATATTCCGTCTCGTTAGTGGTGACTCACCCTGTATGTTGTATATCGTATATTGTGAAATTAATAAACTAAAAAAAAACTAACGTAATAAACTTACTATATTTTTCCAGTTATTCCTGTCTGGAGTTATGAGGTCCCTGTAAAAAAATAATATATATTGTAGTAGAATAATAGATACTATAAGATAGTATGTGATTGAAAAATCTTAATATAAAGGATAAAACTTGGACTAAAAGTATTTTGTAGATTTTTTAAATTGAAAATATATTTTTTTTTATTTCGAATCATATTGTAATATTGTAATAATGTTATCTAAAGTTAAAATCAAATTTAAATAATTATATACTGTTGGAAGTGCATCATATGATCTTTTTGTTTCTCTATAAATTAATGTTTTTTACTTAAGGGTTTCTTTAATCTAAGGTTTTTTCACATATTTTTTATATACATGTACCATTACCACATGTCTTTTGCTGTGCTAAGTTGAGTTAATTTGTAAACTGTATATATATATATATATATATATATATATATATACATATATATATATATATATATATATATATATATATATATATATATATATATATATATATATATATATATATATATAGGATATGTAACTAAAATCGTATTTATTTTAGTGAGTACTGTTTTGAGAATTACATTTTAAATCCTAAGCTGATATTTTGCTTTCAGGATATATAAATAATGCCGTAACTAAAAATCAAGGTGAAAAAGCTATTAATTCCATTTTGGATTACACATCTGCTTTACAGGATATACAATTACTACAAGATTTGTATGAAATTACTCTGTCAGCTTTAAAACATGCCAAAAACGAAAGATTGTGGTTTAAAACAAATACCAAATTGGGTAAAGTGTATTTGGAGAGGGGCGATTTTGGGAAAATGGCTGGTATTCTAAGACAACTTAAATCCACTCTTACTGCTGATAGCCATGAGTGTGATCCCCACAAAGGTAAGTGTATAAATTACTGTAAAACTTATCCTTCAAAAATATTCCTGATAAAATTCATACAAAACAGAATATATATAGAATGTTGAAACACAGTTCAACAATGCGCCATTTTGATTTACAGATATTATGAATATCCAGAAGCCTTTCTTTGTGATCATACGTACCTACTTACAGTTTATAAAACATCAAAAATCATTTGATATAATCTTCTTCTTAGAATGAAAGAATATAATACATTCTATGCGTTCAATATTGTTAAACTTACATAATTTAAATGTACCCTTTTAAACGAGTGAGTTTACATGAGTAACATTGAGTGACATTCTTTGGTTATAATAAACAATTATTTCTTCTCTTCCATTGTTTAGGTACTCAACTTCTTGAAATATATGCGTTGGAAATTCAGATGTATACACAGCAGAAAAATTACAAGCAACTTAAAGAATTGTATGAACGTAGCCTTAAAGTACGCTCAGCCATTCCACATCCCCTTATCATGAGTATCATCAGAGAATGTGGCGGAAAGATGCATCTAAGATCGGGAGATTATGAGAAGGTAAAAAATAAGAAATAATTTAGTACTATCGATACAAATATATATATATATATATATATATATATATATATATATATATATATATATATATATATATATATATATATATATATATATATATATATATATATATATATATATATATATATATATATATATATATATATTTAGCAGAATTTCTTGGGCTTAGGTCCATAAAAAAGGTTGTCTATTATGCCATGACATTTTCATTCACTTTTTTTTCGACGTTTTAGCAGTATATGCATGTCTTTTTCAAGAAATATTATTGACTAAAAAACACTTTATCAAAAGACATATGCTTTAAAAAGAATCCTTGACTTCTTCGTCTTCTTCAGGTTCCTTCTTCTATCGGAGGTTGGAAATCATCATCGCTATTTTAATTTTATTGGCCGCGCTTCTGAATAATTCTAATGAGCTGCAACCGAACCACTCTCTCAAATTTCTTAGCCAGGATATTTAGCGTCGTCCGGGGTTTCTCTTCCCTTGTATCTTCCCTTGCATAATTAACCCAAGTAATAAATACTTCTCGCCTCTCATTATATGACCCAGATATTGAATCTTAACAGTCTAATTTTAACAGTTTTTATGACTTCACATCCTTCACATCTTTGATTTACAAGCATGCAAAAGTTGGTTACGATTAAGTATACAATTAAACATCACAATTAAAATAATAGTAAAAATATAGGACAGACCCACCAAGTCACTTCAAGTAAAATGTATTTTATTTTTAATATGTTGTTTTGTTGATGTTTTGATTTATCATTTAAACAATCTATTGTTTTTACATCATAGGCGTACTGAAATTATCCTTTTTTTATATGCATTTTAAATTAAATTGAGATATATCTCGTGTAAATTTTTGACATCTTTTTTATCATTTATTGCATTATTATTTTTTAAATTTGTATAGACTCTAGGAGCTCCCTCTTTTTTCTATTATGTTCACTTTTTAGGATCTTAGTTTTGTCGAAAACAAATTTTTTTTCTCGTTCTTATGTTTTGTGAGGGCGGTTGAGGTTTTTTTGTTACATTTGTGAGAACGCATTCTTGAGTTTAGTAGCTGGCCGCTTTGTCCAATATATAGTTTGGTTTTTTAGTCAATAATATTTTTTGAACAAGGCATGGATATCTTGCCGAAATGTCGAAAAGAAAAGTGATAAAAATCTCATAGCCTCATAGACGTCCCAAAAAATTCTACTAAAAAATATATTAACGTTCAAGAACCAAACTAGTCAAGTCTTTCATGTTTTATCCTTGTTTAGGCTTTGGCGCCTCTTCAGGGATGGGTGTTTATGATTGGGGAAACGTCAGTCTGTGCGTATTGCCGCTCTCCTCTGACTACGTGGGCAGTAATGTCAGAAAGATTTTCTACCTTTGTGGGTGCCGGTTGAACCAAGCCCGCTACTAAGTACAAGTTTCATTGGATAAGCGGTCCTTTTCAGATTTTTGGCCTTTTGTTTTGTTCGGTTTAAACGCGTGGAGGATAGTTGTGGCTATATCCTCATCTAGGATCAGATATCGTTGTGCAATGAGATTGGGAAACCACAGAAAACCAATCTACCCATGTCCTTGTGATTTGAATTTCGACTCATAAGAAGTGTACGGGGTGCTCACTGTTTTGTGTTTGGTGTGTGTGAGTTTTATATAGTTATTGGTTGTGTGTTGTTAGTTTGTTTCTTGGTTTGGTGTTGATATGTTTATTGGTTTGTGAGCTTGTGTGGATTGTAAAGTGTATGTGTGGGTAAATAATAAGTGTGTGTATAATGAGTGTGTGTTGTGTTTATGTGCGGAGTTACGTGAAGGTTTAGTTTACGGAATTGTTATAGCAGGAGGTAGAAATGGCATACCCATACAGTGAATTGTACATTTGGTTTAAATAGTATAGTCCACATAGTACATTTGGTTTAAATAGTAAATCCACAAAGTGGATTGTGTCGCTCATCTTTTCAGGGAAGATATTAAATGGGATCATGGGTGTGAAGTGGATTAAGGATTTCATGTCCGAGGGAATTTTCTTTGGAGAGTGTGTTTGTGTTGTGCTTTTGGTTGGTTTCTTCTGTGTGGACATTTTTGTGATAATGCCGGGTACCCTCCATTACAGTTAGGACATTTGTGAACACCTTTTGTGAGGCATGCAGTAGACCTGTGTTGCTGTCCATAGTATGGACAGATAATTGATTTTTCGGGGCATTCATTGCTGACGTGTCCGCTTTTGTAGCATCTCGAACAGTATTTTAGCCGAACCGGAACGGAATTGTTTGATCTTGGAATCTCGCAATTCAATCGTTCTCCTTAAAACGTACTACTTTAACAATAATATTTACACATGACGTAACCTTCTCAACAAAGATTGTTGAAAAGGTTATGTCATGTTACAAGTTTGGAGGTCGATTCACTTTTGGCCACGGTGTTTTGCCCATGGAAGTTTCAAACTCTGATTGTTCTTTGTATTCGGTATTATTAATATGTGCTGTAAACGTTTGTGTGCGTATATAGTGTTTCTGTTTAGTGAACATGTGTTATGTGTTTCATGCATATGTATTGTGCATGATATAGGATTTCTTATTCTTATCGCTATTATTGGTATATTCTTGTTGGTGACTTCTTCTTTTAGTATTGGCAACTAAAGCTTGATACATTCTGCGAATGGGTTTGCTACACATTTTTCTTCGTTGAGTATGATAAGGGCTGTTTCTTTGATTTTTCTCTTTTGTATGTCTGTTTCTTTCATGACTATTGTTGAATCTTTTCATTGTACTCTGTTTTCATTGTCCCAGGTATGTTTGTATATCTGTGGTCTTCGAAGTCCCTATTTTTGATGTGTGTTTCATGTTCTTTTATCCTCACACTTACTGGTCTTGCTGTTTCTCCCACATAGAAACGTCAAATTTTTAGGTAAAATGTAATTGTCATTACAATCAATTGTGGCTTGAGCCTATATAAACATAGTTTTTTTAATTTACACATTTATCTTATATCTGTTGTCATATTGTCATCTATGTGGTGTAATGTATTTCTTGGTTTGGTGTTGATATGTTTATTGGTTTGTGAGCTTGTGTGGATTGTAAAGTGTATGTGTGGGTAAATAATAAGTGTGTGTATAATGAGTGTGTGTTGTGTTTATGTGCGGAGTTACGTGAAGGTTTAGTTTACGGAATTGTTATAGCAGGAGGTAGAAATGGCATACCCATACAGTGAATTGTACATTTGGTTTAAATAGTATAGTCCACATAGTACATTTGGTTTAAATAGTAAATCCACAAAGTGGATTGTGTCGCTCATCTTTTCAGGGAAGATATTAAATGGGATCATGGGTGTGAAGTGGATTAAGGATTTCATGTCCGAGGGAATTTTCTTTGGAGAGTGTGTTTGTGTTGTGCTTTTGGTTGGTTTCTTCTGTGTGGACATTTTTGTGATAATGCCGGGTAGCCTCCATTACAGTTCGGACATTTGGGAACACCTTTTGTGAGGCATGTAGTAGACCTGTGTGGCTGTCCATAGTATGGACAGATAATTGATTTTTCGGGGCATTCATTGCTGACGTATCCGCTTTTGTAGCATCTCAAACATTATTTTAGCCGAACCGGAACGGAATTATTTGATCTTGGAATCTCGCAATTCAATCGTTCTCCTTAAAACGTACTACTTTAACAATAATATTTACACATGACATAACCTTGTCAACAAAGATCGTTGAAAAGGTTATGTCATGTTACAAGTTTGGAAGTCGATTCACTTTTGGCCACGGTGTTTTGCCCATGGAAGTTTCAAACTCTGATTGTTCTAGGTATTCGGTATTATTAATATATGCTGTAAACGTTTGTGTGTGTATATAGTGTTCCTGATTAGTGAACATGTGTTGTGTGTTGCATGCATATGTATTGTGCATGATATATAATTTTTTATTCTTATCGCTATTATTGGTATATTCTTGTTGGTGACTTCTTCTTTTAGTATTGGCAACTAAAGCCTGATACATTCTACGAATGGGTTTGCTACACATTTTTCTTCATAGAGTATGATAAGGACTGTTTCTTTGATTTTTCTCTTTTGTATGTTTGTTTCTTTCATGACTATTGCTGCATCTTTTCATTGTACTCTGTTTTCATTGTCCCAGGTATGTTTGTATATCTGTGGTCTGTCGAAGTCCCTATTTTTGATGTGTGTTTCATGCTCTTTTATCCTCACACTTACTGGTCTTGCTGTTTCTCCCACATAGAAACGTCAAATTTTTATTTAAAATGTAATTGTCATTGTGTAATGTATTTCGTCTTTGTAGTACTTCTCATTCTTCAACTTTTGATTTATATTGAAGCTGTCATGTTTTGTTGAAAACTGGGCGCAGTCAAATCCTACATAGTCCAACCCGAAAACTAAGTTTTACACTCACTTTTATAATAATCTCATAATAACAATTATTTAACCCTAAATTTATGTGCGTTTTTCCACGATACAATGGCTATACGCATATTTCTTTGACAGATGGAACATTTTACGTTTGCTTTAATCATTAACAAGCTGTACTTTAATTGAAAAGAACTTCATATATATGGGTTATATGCAAGACGCAAAATGTATTTTATTATATACGTGAAAATTATGTTTAAGGCGTACACAGATTTCTTCGAAGCTTTTAAAAATTACGATGAAGCTGGCAATCCTCGTCGAATCAACTGCCTGAAGTATCTTATACTCACTAGTATGCTGTTGGTTTCTGCCATAAATCCATTCGACTCACAAGAAGCTAAACCGTACAAGAATGACGCGGAAGTAAAAGCAATGACACAGTTAATCTCAGCTTTTCAGAATAATAATATCAAAGAATTTGAAAAAATTTTTCAGGTAAGTCAATGTATTGAAGAACTATTTTGATATTTTTTACAATTCTTTGACAATTAAGTAATAAAATGATAACACGCAACTATAAATTTAAAATTACGGTATTTAATTTTCTGAAGTAATAGGTGTATCTTTTTGATGTCTGATTCTTTTATATCAAAATTCAATTTTTAAAAATCAATTCTTTAGTGTTGCACGGTTGGTCTGTCCCTCCGGGGATTATTGCAGCAAAAAAACTGCAACGTACAGAAAAACTAAGAGCGGATTACGATTCAGAATTAAAAGTTATGTGGGAGAAATTATAAAACCGGAGGGCTTTACTGTCGGTTCCGAGAAAATTGGAATCAGCTCATTTACTCGTACACCATGATAACTAGATATTATGTATATAAACAACAACTTACGTCGAAATACGGTGTCCCAGTGGCTAAGGAAATGGACTTGAGATCAATAAGCTCTGCCCGCACTTGTTAGAATCTGATATGTTTTGATAATGGATTTATCATCTATTATTTATTAGGCGTACGGCGTATACAAATCACCTACGCTTAAATTAAAACTACAATGCCAGATAAATACGTAAATAATCATAGCTGAATATCCAGGTTCACTATGTAACCAATTGCTCCAGGCACGTTTAGGAAGTCTGTCACTTGGTCAGCATAAGATCTCAGAGGGACAGATCGTCCTGTCACGATATGTTGGATTGTTTGTCACTCCGCGCCGCAGTCACATTCTGGGGAAGGAGCTCTGTCCCATTTGAACAAAGAGTCTGCACAGCATCCATGTTCCATTCTGATTATATGTTCAGAGTAGTCCAGGCTTTTCAAGGCAGATCTAAATCTGGAGGCTTGCTTATTGGTACCACTAAGTTGTTGGGTTGTGGAAGGGGTTCTTTCAAGTTTTTTTTTGCATTCAGCGAGTGAAAAGGAAATTTGTATTAAGTCCTTGGTGCTGACCTAAGAGCTGGAAGTCTGAAGCGCGATAGGGAGTTGCAGGTTATTCTGTAGTTTTTGATACTCCCTCACGAGGGCAGTATGTAGTAGTTGATTTTATAGTTCCTAAAATGATTCCCATTATTTGGTTTAGTTTTACATCCACCTTCTTTGTGTGAGTGCTATTTAACCACACTGGAGAACAATATTCCACTGCCGAGTAAACGAGTTCCAAAGCGAGCTGCGCAGTACAGATGCATTAGAACCCCATCTAGTACCGCATAATTTTTGGATGATATTTTTTCTGGTACGGATTTTTGCGAGTTCTGTCAAGCGTAATAACCAGGTACTTTGTCTTTATTATAAGGTTAGCACACCATCCGTCAGCTGCTCGTTTGCTGATTTATTATTCAGGTGGAAACATCTGGTCTATAGGACTAGGTGGCAGTCTTCATTTTTATCATCTTATCAGTAAGTCATTTGTTAGTAGTCTCGGCATGTTTTAGCGCTCGGTGTTACGTGGCTATATCTCCATCGTCTGCATATCCAAACTTTTCAGCTCTAGTTGTTCTTATATCTGCTATGTACAGTTTGGAACGTAGTTGAGCCAGAACAGATCCTTGGAGCAAATCATTATTGAGTTTTTTGGCTTATTTGTATTATTACCATAGGTTACCTGAAATGATCTATTACACATCTCGTTGGTTAAGTTTGCAGTTCTCAAGTATGGCACCTTACTCAGGAATTTTTACATTAGTCCCTGTCTCAATAATCTCAATAAATACTACTGATGTTCTTAGCTTTTTCTGGAAGCATGCTTCTATATACGCTTCTTTATATATATATATATATATATATATATATATATATATATATATATATATATATATATATATATATATATATATATAAAGAGACCCCCAACTAACAACAAAATGTCGACTCTCTAAATGTTACATTATTCCGGTTTTTCTGTATGAAGTTGAAGAATGGACTCCGTCGGAGACATCTATGATGAAACTGAAAGCTTTTGAGATATGGTACTACAGACGAATACTGCGGATCTCGTGGTTTGATCTAGTGACGAATTCTGAAGTTCTTCGCAGAATGAGAAAAGAACTTGTAGTGCTTGTCACAATAAAACAAACGGAAATCGGAGTACTTTGGGCATATTATGAAACATAATGATCCATATGGTTTACTTAAGTAGGTTAATAAAAAAAAACTATCTGGTAAGAGATACCCGGGAAGTCGACGTATACCTGGTATTTTCTGGCTCCATAACCTAAGAACTCTGTTCAATATGACTGCCGTAGGCCTGTTTTGAGCAACTTTCAAAAAAGTAAAAATTATCATGATGAGCAATATCCGCAATGGACAGGTACCACAAGACGAAAACCTATAGAATGTTGTATAACTAGAGGAGAAAGAAAGAGAACGTCAAGGGTCACCGAAATTACAGATAGCTCTGGATATAGGGGTAGTCTTAAAACTTGGACATAGTTCCTTTAGGAAATAAATATACCGTGTGTCAAATATCGTTGACATGCATCATATCCACAGACGTGTAAGTTATTAGTCTTGTGAAATTAAAATAAGTTGATTTAGGCTTAGTTGATAGAATTCTAGCGGGTCTTTCGCTATTCCGTTATATCGGTTTATTTACTATACATATAATTAATATATCTTTTGCCAATAATTAATGACAACTGAAAAATTTGATCAATATATTTTTTAGGAAAACAAAGAAAGTTTGATGGCTGATCCTTTTATTCACGAAAGTATCTCAGATCTGCTTACCCGTGTCCGAACAAAGGCGCTTCTTGCTATACTAAAACCGTACCGAAATATAAAATTGGACTTTATCAGTAAAGAATTGGGAATAAACGAAGAAGACGTCGAGAGTCTGCTAGTATCTTGCATATTGGACAAATCCATCGACGGTAAAATTGATCAGATGCGCAGGGTTTTTATAATGACGCCACCAGACTACAATAGGAAGTACTATGCTATACAAAAATTAAGTGAGCAGATTGAAAGACTTACCTTAAGTATTGGAGAGTAAATGGATCATGCCGGTTCCTATCTTTTATATGTTTATATATTTACTTCTGTTCAGCTCATTCTTAGATTTAGTTAAAATAAAGATCTATTTTTACATTGGTTTTATTTTACTTTGGTTAACATAATATGCATTAGGTTAAAGTATTAGGCGTCAATAAGGACATACCAAACAGCTCACGTTTTTTCTCACGGCCTTTTTTCAGTGCCTCCAAGGGTGTAGTGCTGATTCGCGTCCGTAGAAGAATACTACATGTGCACCCTGGCTAACGCCAAATGGGCTAGCATATACTGGCGATCAAACAATCTTGGTATCTCCTGACCTCGATATACAAAAACATGACTGAAAACTTACCAACGGGGCCTTTTCAGGGCTCTCCTACTAGAAAAATTGGACCTTTAGTGCGAATTTATCACATTAATATAGAAAGCATAAGCTATGCCAAAAGCCAGTATGTATCAAAGATACTAGTGATGTAACGAATGTCAGTTTTTGAACATTCGCGAATGCGAATATATGCCACCGACATTCGCAAATATTCAGTTTTTTTTTTAATTTGGCAATTTTAATTGTCTCCGGCAGTCTCATTTGCGTGAGGTGTGTAGTTAGATAAGTTCAGATAAATTTAGTAATTCAGCAATTTTCAGAACAATTATACAAATCATGTACTGTATTACATTACAGTGTAGTGTATATTATAATATGTATCTTGTTCCGAAAATTGCTGAATTAATAAATTTATCTGAACTTATCTTACTGAAGTCGAACTGTTTATAGTCCATCTAATTTACTTACCGTTGCACGTCATTATCATTGACAGAGATCGAAGTTGACATGGTTGCCAAAGTATAAAAAAATCCTGAATCCATTTTAAATCAAATAGGTCACAATTATTGCAAAAGTGGATTATACAACAAAACAAAATAATATTTAATGTAAATAAATACAAACAAAACAAGAGTTAAAAATAATCTTGTTAAAAACAATTTGAGCCGCTTGTATGCGTCGTATAAAGATGTAAAATGGAATACTTAAACAAAAAAAAAAACACTTTTTTCTTTACTTATTAACATTAGTCAACACGGCAACTGTCAAATAAGTGTTACCAATTTATGCCAAAATATCACCTTCGTTCGATTACAGTTACAGTGTGTTCCGAACAAATGTTCTTCATATAAACGCTTTATAATGCATTTATACAAATTAAATGAAACATATTATTGTTTATTTCTTGAAGTTAACATTAATAGAAATCTTTAAATATTATTTCTACGCGTATATAATAAAATATGTCTAGTGGCTGTAATGCCAGTCTACTCGGCAAAGTGATTCTAAAAAAGAACACACCTACCGCCTAAATATTTCGTGTTGGTATCATGTGACCTCACGGACTATGACGTGCAACGGTAAGTAAATTAGATGAAGTATATGATTGTTTAAAGTCTTTACATAAAAACACATAGACTATTTTTAATTTGTAGTTTAATAATTCTTAGACTTTTTCAAGATGATTGTCTAAAATTAAAAACTTTGGATAATAAAAGTTTCAGAGAATAATTTGTTTTTGTTTGTTTACACTGCATAATTTATTTTTTGTTTTCTAATTTTATAGTTTTCTAAGCTTGTAAAATAAAGTGAGTTTTCTTAATAAAAAAAACTGAGAAGTGAATGGATTTTTATTTTATTAACCTAATCTTTTTATCAAATCAAATTATTTTTTTTCTTATACATATTTATATTGGCACAAATTTCGCGAATGCGAAAGCGAATATGCTAAATTTGCGAATATATGCGAATGCGAATATTCGTTACATCACTAAAAGAACGATATAGATGTAGCAGCAAGTCAGAAAATCCACTGTGTAACAGAACATTATTTTCAAAAAAGGGGGAAAATATCAGGTTACGAACTGTTGAGTGCTATACCGTTCATCAAACATACATAGAAAACGCATCCCTTATTATCAATTCCTCTCAGAACGACACACAAACCTCTGTTACAAAAATCGGCAGGATCACTATCACTAATATCTATAAAACTCCAGGTAAGAAATGACCAACTTATGTTATAGAAGCTTGCCCTATTCAGTCGTTTATGAAGGCGACCTTAAGCTCCTTCTTCTTCTTAGCCTTCTCTCGTCCATGTTTGGACATAGGCCTCTCCCAACTCCTTCCATCGGTCTCTATCCCGAGCAACATATTTCCAATTTGTTCCAGCTATTCTTTTAATGTCATCAACCCATCTCATCTGTGGTCTTCCTCTTGGTCGTTTACTTTCGTAAGGTCTCCAGTGTTGTATTGTAGTATTCCAACGTTGGTCTTTTTGTCTAGCAGTGTGGCCCGCGAAGCTCCATTTAAGTTTGGCAATTTTTGTTGCTATGTCCTCCACTTTTGTTTTGGATCTTACCCAGTCGTTCCTCTTTTTATCTGACAGTCGTATACCTAACATTGCTCTTTCCATTGTTCTTTCTGTTGTGGCTAGTTTATGCATGTTTGCCTTGGTTCGGGTCCAGGTTTGACATCCATATGTCATGATAGGAAGGATGCATTGGTTGAACACTTTGCTCCTCAAGTATTGAGGTATTTTGCGGTTCTTAAGTATCCAACTAAGTTTTCCAAATCCTGCCCATGCTAGTCTTGCTCATCTAGTAATTTCCGCACTTTGGTTCTCTTTGTCAAGTCTCAGGATTTGGCCTAGGTAGATATATTCCTGGATTTGTTCTATCTCACTGCCATTTATAGTTATACGTCTGGGGTCATCTGTGTTTGTCATTATTTTTGTTTTTTTCATATTCATTTTTAGGCCGACGTATTGGGAGCTGACTGTTAGTTCCCCCATCATAATTTGCAGTTCCTCGAATGTGCTCGCTATAATCACTATGTCGTCAGCGAATCTGAGGTGGTCTTAAGCTCCTAGCGTTACATATATGTAACGCAAAACCGCTAAAATCTTCAGCCTGAAATTCGGGAAGTGATTCTAATTTTAACTTGATGGCGATGCATGACTTTGAAGGGCACTTGTTTACTAGTTTTCAGTGTTCGGTTCGGGGATTTGATCTGACCGAGTGTTTGATGTGACGGTGTTTATTATTTATGGTAAAAATGGATCTCAAGTAAGTATATTTTTACTATTCTTTTGTTATTATATTTTGTTTAAAATGTTTCCAATTGAGACTAAATTAAAGTCTTTTCTTATTGATAATAGAAATTTTTCGAAATTTTATCCTGTTTTGTGGATTATGCCTTTTATTTTTGGTGTTACATATATGTAGCGCTAGGAACATATGGGAGCAAAAAATCGGAACTTTTAGAATTGCAATAGAAACGTACTGTTTGTTCCAGAAAAGAGTTTTCTCTTCAAGAAGCGCTGGAGATGATTGATACCGACGAAACTTTAGACGTTGATGCTATACAAGGTGTTTCAAAAAAGTATGTCATAAATTATATCACGCATTCCGGGGACAAAAATAAATTGATTGAATTCAACTTACCATATTACAAAAGTGTACACAAAAAAAGTTAGAGCCCTTTGAAGTTACAAAATAAAAATTGTTTTTATACATTATCTGCTAAACTACTTGACATTTTGTAATAAAAATAGACACGTTACTTTCTTGTTCTAAAACCATTTTTCATACAAAAGAAACAACAAAATCTAAGCGCACAGAAAAATTTTAAGAGGGGTGCGCAGCCCTAAATCCCCCCAAACTTTTAAGTACGTTCAAATCAAATGAATTTTGTGGCATCATTAGTTTAACACACTATTTTTAAAAAAATTTTGCCTCATCACTTTTTTCAAAAAACAGTTTTTATTGAGTTACGGCCATTTTCATTAACCTTTAAAAAATTACGTGCAACTAAATAAATGGCTTAAATGAATTAACAAGTACAAAAAATGTCTATAACCTGAATGCGCTGAAAAGTCATATTTTTCTGACGAAATTGATTTGCAGCTTCAATTATTCTAACCCTCAATTGTTGTTTGTCCTCTATTGTTACACAATACACTTTCTCTTTCATAAACCCCCAAAAGCAAAAGTCCATGGGGTTAAGACCTAGACTTCTGGGTGGCCAAGAAATAGGTGCGTCACGACCCCTTCCAATCCACCGACCAGGATACTGCCTGCAAAGGTATTCCCGGACTTCATTACTGTAATGCGGTGAAGCGCCATCTTGTAGAAACCACATATTTTGCCTTATTGCAATATTCACTTCTTCCAAATACTCTTGTAAATCGTTTGCCAAGAACTGCAAATAATTATCACCATTTAAATTGTTGGGAAGAAATACTGGGCCTATTAGATTGTTATCCACAATTCCTACCCAAACATTAACTTTAAAAGTCCTTTGGTGATGAGTCGTTTTTTGGCGTGAGGATTTTCGTCGGCCCAAATGTGCTTGTTGTGATGGATTGTTATTCCATTTCTACTGAAGGTAGCTTCGTCGATAAACAAAATATTTCCAATAAAATTAACATTTCGAGTGTTTTCCATTTTCCACAACCAATCGCAAAATTCAATCCTTTTAGGATAATCTTCAACCAATAACTCTAGAACCGTTGTTAAGTGATAGGGTTTAAGCAGCTGATCCTTCAAACGCCCCAAACCCTTACGCGAGGAACATTTAGTTGAGCAGCTATTACCTTGTACTTGTTTCAGGGACTTCTTCAACGATTTCTAAAATGTCTTCTTCAGTTGCATCCATTATTGAACGACCACTATTGCCAGCAACTTGCGGTTGGAATGTATCCGTTTCCCGTAAACGACGATCAATGGTCAGAAATAATCGTCTATCGGGTGTATTTCGATTGGAATATTTTACTTTATGGCCAACTAGAAAAAAACTAGTTTTTCGAAAAAGTGATAAGAGGCAAAAAAGTTTTAAAAATAGTGTTTTAAACTAATGATGCCACAAAATTCATTTGATTTGAACGTACTCAAAAGTTTAGGGGGGATTTAGGGCTGCACACCCCCCCTTAAATTTTTTCTGTGTGCTTAGATTTTGATGTTTCTTTTATATGAAAAATGCTTTCAGAACAAGGAAGTAACGTGTCCATTTTTATTACAAAATGTCAAGTAGTTTAGAAGATAATGCAAAAAACAATATTTATAAGGGCTGTAACTTTTTTTGTGTACACTTTTGTACTAAGGTAAGTTGGATTCAATCAATTTATTTTTGTCTCCGGAATCCGTTATTTAATTTATGACATACCTTTTTGAAACACCCTGTATATACTGAACCCCCAGAATTTAATGTGCTTACAGATGAGGAGTCTGGTGATGAGGAAGATAATGATCTGAACAAGTTATCGGGGAGGATTCTTATGGCAATTGTTGAACTTGTTTTACGAAATAGGGAAAACGATTCCGAAATATATAATGATATTGACGAGGCTGGGCCTTCCAGATCATCAGCAAAAACAAGTGAAAGAGAATAAAGTTTTCCTGGACCAATGGTAATTTGATAAGTCAAAACGCCTTGTGCTATTTTTTTATATTTCTCTAACCATTTCCCAGTTGAAATTTTTTAAAACTTCTGGGATGAAAATATAATTTCCCATATTACCGATGAGACTAGAAAATAATGCTCTTTTATAAACGCTTAAGATTCAAATATTACTAAAGAAGAGGTAAAGTGTGCTCTTGCTATTCTAATTTTGAGTGGATACAACCACAAGCCAGTTTGAAAGCACCACTGGGACTCAAAACATGACATGGGCAATGAAATCGTGAAAAATTCAATGAGGAAAAATAGGTTAGAACAAGTGATGCAGTAAATGCATTTTGCTGACAACAGTAAACCAGATAAAAATGACAAAGCTTGGAAAATCCGCTCTCTGATGATTATGCTAAAAAATAAATTTCTACATTTTGTGCCTGAAGTAGAAATCAACTGTGATGAGTATGATAAAATACTTTGGGGGCCACAGTTGTAAGCAGTTTATAAGAGGAAAACCCATACGTTTTGGGTACAAAATATGGTCATTGAATACTAAGGCAGGATATCTCATAAACTTTAATTTATATCGAGGAAAAAATCCTAATTAGTACGGACAATGATGAAGTGTTGGGAAGGGCGACTGCTCCGTTAGTGTTAATGTTGAGGGAGTTCCGCGAAGTTAAAAAAAATTTTTTCGATAAATTATATACCGACAACTTATTTACAATGCTTATTTACAAGGCCATTGGTACTTTGCAATATGAGAGATAAAGGTATATGGTGTACTGGAACTATCAAATATAATCGTTTGCCGCGAGATATTTCATTGCCAGACAAACAAGCATTGAAAAAACATTCAAGAGGCGAGTGCTTCTTTATTAGATCGCCAAAATGGAACCATTTTCGTTCGTTGGCTTGACAACAATACTGTTACAGTGGCGCCAACCTGACATGAAGTTGCTCCAATAAGTAATGTGAAACGGTTTTCTTACGCCGAGCCAAAAATTGTTGAGGTGCCACGTCCAGATTTGATTGGAAAATATAATTCGTCAATTGGACGAACTGATCTTATGGACTAGAATGTATTTAGATACCTAGTAGGAATTCGCTCTAAAAAATGGTGGTGGTGTCTATTTACATAGATGCTGGATATAACAATTCAAAATGCTTGGTACCTTAATAACAGATCTCATGATCCTATCCCACAACTAGAATTTTGAAGGTATCTTGTAACATCGTATCTTACGAAATATGGTACCGAACCAAAAGGTAGAGGCAGGCCATCTTCGTCCAAATTAGTCAGAGATATGATAAGATTGATCATCTTCTGACCTATATTCTTGATAAAAAAATGGGACGTTGTGCACATGACGGCTGCAGTTCGCATGTACATACCATGTGTTGCAAGTGCAATGTGGGAGTATGCATCGAGTGCAACATAGGTTTTTATCTATGTACAATAATTTGATTATGTTTTTCATTTATCCAGTTTTGTATTTGTTTGTTATTTTCAAATATTTAATAGGGAATATTTTAAATATTTTTGCTCCTATATCTTCCTAGCGTTACATATGTAATGGCACTTTTTTAATCTAGTCAAAAATAATTAAAAAAAAAAGTAGGTACTTAGTTTTAAAACTCTCTCCCGTATACAGCGAAATAAAAAAAAATAAAATTGTGTTAACAAATTAAAATTCAACAACTTAAGGGTTAATAGTCATCATAGGCAATGGAAATACAGGGATAATTACATAAATGGCGATAAGTTAGTACAGTGGTCGGCAAAGTGCGGCTCCAGAGAGGTATGTGGGTGGCTCTTTGGTTCCTTAAGTGCGGTTCTGGCACAAATATCCACGGAAGGCGCAAAAATATTTTCATTAAAAAAAACTTGGTAAAAAAAATTACATCTTATTTTGATAAATTAAACTCTTCTATAAATCGAGAACATGTATAATTTTTATATATATATTTAGGAATTCTACAGTATTCACTGCCTTCCCTCGCTTAACCGTTTCCATCTCTCTCTGTTGTTCCATTCTCCATCGTTTAGGCCTCTCTTACTCATGGCGTCGTCTACTTCGTTCCTCCAGGATTTTCGGGGTCGTCCTCTTTTCCTCCTTCCTATGGGGCTTCATTCGGTTATACTCTTTATCCATCTGCTGTCGGTAGTTCTTCTTACGTGTCCATACCACTTTAGTCTTTTTTGTTCTGTGTATGTTAGTATGTCTGTTTCTATTGATGTTCTTTGCTTTATTTCGTCATTACTTCTCCTATCCATTCTTGTTACTCTGCAGCATCCTCGCAGGCATTTCATCTCTGTTGCTACTATCTTACTGCTGTTTTTCTTGTTTATGATCCAATTTTCAGCCCCATATGTGATAATACTTCGCACTAATGTTTTATAAATCTGCGTTTTTGTCTTCATATTTAGGTGTCTATCCCACCATATTGAGTTAAGTTGTCGGATTGCTGTTCTTGTTTGTCCTAATCTTTGTGTAATTTCTTCCTCTGTTGTTGCCTTTTTCGTGATTATAAACCCCAGGTATTTGAATTTATCCTTTCCTTTGATTATTACGTTGTCATCAGTCTGTAGATCTTCTATGTCTTCTTCACTTGTAGATATACCCCGGCCGTTTAAAATATGGAATCCAAGGTCGCATGATCACTCAATGCAATCATCGACGGGTCGTACAAAACTATACCTTCTAAGAAACTGTTTACACCGTCGTTATTATTTGTGTTTAACTTCCGCTGCCTGGTGAATTTTGTTAGGCAGTCAGGCACTGCTAAAAATGGTTTGTAGATTTTACGTATATAGTACGTATATTAATTTGTATTAATTATCGTGTGGGTTAGGTTTAGTTTAGGAGAATACTCAAAATTTCATGGACATCGCATACCTCAAACGAAGAAGTGCTGCATAGAATAGGCAAGGAAAGAGAACTTTTTAACACAGTAAAAGTTAGAAAAATATCATACCTAGGGCACATACTGAGAAATAATAAGTACCAATACGCCCAACTTATAGTGAAAGGAAAAATCGAGGGAAAGAGAGGCCTAGGAAGGAAAAGACTATCGTGGCTCAGAAACATCCGACAATGGACAGGGCTAAATTTTGAACAGGTAATAAGAACAGCTGAATATAGAGAAGAGTTTAAAATTGTAGTAGCCAACCTCCATTGAGGAGAGGGCACTTTAAGAAGAAGGGTTAGGTTTATTAACGATTGTTATTAATTGTGTGTTACGATTATTAGGTATGGATGTTAACACTCTTTCACCTCCAAAAAAAAAGAACAAAGTAAATTATTGGCAAATAAAACTTACTTAACATCCTTTATATTATATATATATATATATATATATATATATATATATATATATATATATTATATATATATATATATATATATATATATATATTTATATATTATATATATATATATATATATATATATATATATATATATATATATATATATATATATAGTAATAATTTGTTTAAATTATTAATTACTAAATTTAAATTTTACTACAATGTATATCAAAATAAAAACGTGTTTTTCTTTCTTTCTTTCTCCCCTTCCTTTTACCCTAACAGGGTGTCGGATACAGAGTGTCAACGTGTTTTTCAATCATTTAAATCATATATTTCATTGTCAACCGATTCTTGCGAATAAAGATATTCTATTCTATTCAAACGAATCGCATTCCATCAAATTTATAAACCGAATTTATCTACTAATTTTTTTTAAAGTTTACTACTTTTGACATATTATATAAACTTTTTTATTTGTCCACCCTATAAAAATTGAAATTTAGAATTTAACTCTATACACAAAAGCAAATAAAATGTTTAAATTTAATATAAATCAATAACCTGTAAAAAACTGTATAAATGTATTATAGCGAGAGTTAGTTCGTTTTTTTTGAGCGGTGTAAACGTGGGAAAAGTGATAACATAGGGAGAGGAACGTTTAAGAGTGCGTGCCATTCACGTGATCATTCCATCTTTTCAGCGGCCAAAGTATAGGTACTTTGTTTTCGCGAGGTTAATATCTAGCGCAGCCTTGGTATATTCTTCTTGTAGTTTCTTCATCATGTAGCTGAGGTCGTCTTGGTCTTGTGCAATCACTACTTGATCGTCTGCAAAGCTTAACGTATATAGGTATTCGTTTCGTACCGGTACTCCCATGCCTTCACATTTTCTTTCCCATGTAGTCAAGGCTTTCTCTAAGTATATTTTGAATAGGGTTGAAGATGTGGAACAACCCTGCGGGAGCCCTTTTCTTGTGGTGAAGTCTCCTATGATTCTTGTTCCCATTTTAATAGACACTTTATTTTCTTTATACAGAGCTTTTGTAGCTTCTATGAGTTTCGTCTGTATTTCTAATTTGTACATTGCCTCCCATAGTTCTGACCTTGGTACAGAGTCATACGCCTTTCTCAGGTCCACAAATGCCAAGTGTATATCTCTATTTTTTGCTTTTTTCTTTTCCAATAGTTGTTTATATAATTTTTGTTTAAGGTAAAAGATAAATAGGTAATTACAACTTTATATTGTAAATATACGTAACGGACATCGGGTTTAATTTTATTAGTTTAATCCAGGCGGGATTTGTCGAAAAGCAAATCATAATGGACATTTTCCATAAGAGTCTATTTTTTTGCTGGAATCACTTCAAGATGTACCTTGTATCAATAATCAAGATATGCGCCAGTCGCAAACTTTGTGATTAATTTTTTATTTAACAAAATCTGAAAAAAATCTAAAATTTTTGCTTTTTGCGTCCCTATTATCGCCTATAACTCGAGAGATATTGCTCGTACAAGAAAACTTATACAATGCAAAACTTTCGTTTTTAATTTTACATAATATTTGACTAGCTAGAAATTAAAAATTGAATGTTTATTATTCAAAAAGTATAAAAAAAATAGAGTTTATCCTTTTAAGTTTTTTTACTCTTAGACATAACTTATAACCCTCTTATTCCGCCTAGAAAAACTTAATAATACGACTGAAATGTGTGCTAAACTTCGTTAGGATCGGTTTAATAGTTTTTGCTAATAATTTTGCATTCCAGAATTCAGCTGAATATAGAACTGGCGCGAAGCCTAAAGTCACACATGCTCAGTTTAGAACACAACTGGTAGAAGCATTATGCCAGTAAAGGATGTTCGAATTTATGGAATTCACCATTGGCCTGTATGGTCCGAAAAAACAAATAAGGTGCAAATTTCCACAGTGCAATGGCTATACACATGTGTTGTGCGAAAAGTGTGGTATAGCACTCTGCTTCACTAAAACGAAGAACTGTTTTAAAATTTTCATTTTTCTTAAATATTGTTTTAAGTATATCCTTATTTGCATAATGTTGTTCATAAACAACACATATTTTTCCAAAATAAAAAAAATAGTTGTTCAGAATTTTTTTTATTATTTTTTTTCCTGTAAAAATAACGAAAATCCAGTCGGCAAACTTTTTTGAAACGAAAAATAAAAAATCATTCAATCATTCAAAGATATTCACCTAGGTAGAATGTAGCAGACCAAAGAGGTCAAACTAGCAAGAGATCAATCACCAAAATGGCAGAAGTATAGACCAACCGCGCAAAAATAAAGTGACTACTTGCCATGGAGGAATTAACACAAGGATACTTCTTACGTTCTGCTAATTATTCTACTGGCAGCCGAGACCTACATATTATTGCACTTCGACTTTCATATTTCCCATTAAGATGACTTTTAGGAGATTATATTCCAAAAGATTAATCAAAACTCTGTTTGCCTAAATTGACATATCTCTTATTTTTACTTTCATTACTCATCGACGCCACCAAACAGTTAGGAGTGGTAAAATAAATTGTGTTTAAATTTTTTTTTTGTTCAAATCGCCCTTTGGTGAAAATTTCGGTAAATATCAACCAACTCGAATTCATTTCTCGAACTTTCTTCAAAAGGAGCTAAGGAATTATTATCTTTAGTGAATGGCCGAGTTCCGGATTTTGAGTAAAACAGGTTCATGGTCGTGTCGAGCGAGCGACTGTTCAGGGACCGGTAAATACTTATGTAGGTAATTTCAATTCATATGCGAACCTTCTGTTAAATCATTACCATACTAATCGATCGACTTTCTGTAATCTCGTGACATTTTCTGTTCCACGAGTAGAGATGAGAGATATGTCACGATAGGTACATGATTTCTTACATATCGAAAGGAATATCGGTTCCGAATCCTGCTCTTTGTTTTTTCAATGGAAATTATTTCATAATATTGCAACATATATACAGGGCATAATTTTTCGTTTGTGTTTTTCATTTCGTTTACTAATCTTTTTTTACGTTTTTTTTATTATTTTGTCCTTTATCAAAACTTTTTTTGCGTTTACAGTATTCTAAACGATGGTAGAATGCGTCTATTACATTTCTCCATGTTTCTCTAGAAATTAATACGGATTTAATCATTAATATGGATACAATTATTTGTCTTAGTTCTGCAACACTTGTATATTCCGGGAAATGTCTGATCTAAATAACGTCGAACATTGACACCAAAATGAACTACAGCTCCGTCTTGCTGAAACCATATCTTATTAAAATTGGCTCCAAACTTATTTTTCAGGATAGGTACAATTTTATTTCTAAAAAACATTTTATAATTATCATCAAGTCACATCAAAAGGGAAAAACGCCAAAGAGGTATTAGCTGCGCGGCAAGCAGCAAAAAATTGACTGAATTTTTCAAGGCAACAGCAACACCGAGCAATATTGATTTAGAGACAGCAGCTCGGGAAGATGTTTGGGCGTATCATATGAATAAGGAAAATGAAAATTTTCGCTCAGCTGATTGCTCATCGAAAATATTTCGGAATTGCTTTGGATTGACCAAATTTCAGTTAGCTCGTACTAAATGTGAGGCAATTGTTAAAAATGTCTTTGGTCCGTACATCAAAAATCAATTGGTTGATGCAATGAACAACGCAATATACGTCAGTATAATTACCGATGCATCTAACCATGGAAACGTAAAGATATTCCCGGTTGTGGTGAGATATTTCGTTCCATTAGAAGGCATGAAGACGAAAATATTGAATTTTACGGCTGAAGATGGGGAATTATCTTCTAATTACTTCTTAATTACTAATTTTGGTGGTAAAAACCGAGGCAAAACAATGTTTACTACAAACTAAAATCACAGGTGAATCCAAATTTGATGGGAATCGGTTGTGCGGCTCACATTATTCACAACACTTTGCAATGTGGCAGCAATATGTTACCATTTGACGTGGAATTAATTCTTGTTCTAAATATTTTTGGTCTGTTTTAGTATCTTCACCTGAATCTCCTACTTGCGTTTCTTGCTTTTGCTTAATTGTGGATGGACATTTAGTATTTTCGTATTCATCTTTTAGTTGCTTAACAATATTTTCAAAGTTAAATTCCATATTGACATAAAAGTCAAGTTCTGTTACATTCAAAATTTTAGTGTCACAGAACTTGACTTTTATGTCAATATGGAATTTAACTTTGAAAATATTGTTAAGCAACTAAAAGATGAATACGAAAATACTAAATGTCCATCCACAATTAAGCAAAAGCAAGAAACGCAAGTAGGAGATTCAGGTGAAGATACTAAAACAGACCAAAAATATTTAGAACAAGAATTTTGTGAATTAAAAATTAAAGTGGAATTAATTATGGTGAAAATTTATTCACATATCATTTTTATCGTTTCACTATTCGTGTCACACATTTGAAAGAGTTTTGTGAAACCGCAAACGTTGAATACCAGAAAATTCTTGGTTATGGGAAAACCCGCTTTTTGGAAATGTTCACATACGTGCAATCAATCTTACGAGTTTATGAAGGATTACAGGCCTATTTTCTGGAGACTTCAAACAGCCCGAAATTACTGAAGGATTTTTTCAAGGACCCATGTTTGAAAGTTTGGTTGTGGTTCATTCTTGATCAGGTAAAAGCAGCTTTAATATTCAATGCATGTCCCATGCTATGTAATTCTGTCTTACATGACATATCTCTTGCCTAGCCTGTTTACATCAGAGCTATTTCTGTGCAATTTTTGATACCACTTTCATTGTTGCCAACAAAAGAAATATACCAAAACATTAACTTTAGATATTTCACCTGGAAATTTCAGTCCAGCATTAAATATATTAAAATATAAATCACAAATTATTACATCCAATAAATAATATAAACTTACACAATAATATGTGATAACGTTCAGTTTTATTCTAAACTATAAATTTTATTATACTGGCAACATGAATTTTGATAGCAACTTGCAGCAAAATAGTATGAAAAATTGAACACGTTTTAATTTTCCTATAACACAGGAATTGCATGAAAATAGCACGTGGGCATGCCCTGTCTTATGCAATTATGGCTTAACCCCATCAAAAATATCATTGTCAACATAAAAATGTTAAATAATCAACAAAATGATGGTATTACAGTCCTTGTTTAAAAAAATAAAAATGGCCCTAGTTTCATTGAAAAGCCCCGAATTTCAGGTTTTTTGTTTAGCCTTGTCCCGAATTCGACTGAATTGGAGTTGGTCACACTAATAATACCTAATAATTGTGTCAAGAGATAAGAAAATAAACTTTTTTTATTGAAAATAATTTTTTATTTTCAATATCATAATCGTAAAAAAGATACCTACATAGGTATCTACATATTTAGGTAAGTAAGTACCAAAGTAGAGAAAAGCAAACTTTTTATGTTACGAAACTACAATATTTTCCGATTTCCGGTATGGAATATATACCTCCAGATTTAGCCATACGGCTCACACTCCCTCTAAGGGAAAATTCACTCATCCCAGATACCTACGGTATGAAAAGGATTGAGCTCTGATGCGACTCTTTCCGTGTTATCAAGCCCTAAGTGACTGGAGTATCTCCCAAAACTTTTCGTACACATCTGGACGTCGCGAGGGGTACAGCTTTTTGCATGGCCTTATAGAGATCCTATAGGCCTTTATTTAGACTCAGTTGTTGTATGTTCTCTAGGAGGTTTTTGGGAATAACACCTGTAGTAAATAGAATAATAGGTACTGTCTGGGTACATTCCATTCTCCATTGTCTCCTAATTTGTATTTCTAGATCTCTGTACTTGGCGATCTTTTCGTTGTATTTAACACGCAAATTATTGGTGTTAGGTATCACCACATCAATAAGTGTTGTTTGCCTAGTTAATCTATGCTATTATGTTCCACTGGTTGGTCTGTGAGGACAGTGCGGTCCCTGTATAGCTTGCAGTTGTCATTTTCAAGCATTCTGTCAGGGACGTATTGATAATAAGGAAGATGGTCGGTTTGGAGAAGTCCCAGTTTGTCAGTTGTTTCTTGGTGGATAATCTTTCCTACTGAGTCATGGCGTTCTTTATAATCAGTTCTGACAAACACCTGGCAGCCCTCGGTAAGATGTTGGTTGGTTTCTTGGCCTTGGCATCCATATCGGCATTTGTGATTTTGAACTTGAGGATCTTAACAATATATTTCAGGTAATTTTCAGTTGGAATAACCTGATCCTGAACGGCAAGTAGAAAGCCCTCAGTCTCTGGAAACAACTTTCCTGATGTCAAAAAATATTTCGACGCTGTATTGTCGACATATTCTTGGCTGATCTCATTGAGATGTCGCCCATGCAGAGGTTTACTTATCCAAGTGCACATTTTTTCTTGCTTATATAAGAATATTATACTTTATATAGAATATATACCTCTATTATTAAATTTATTGGTGTTATAACATTTATTTTTTTAACAATGTCTTCTGTAGAATACCAAAATTTGGCTGTGTCTGATGGCCACTTCGAATAATTCAGTCCACTTTCCACCATAGCACTAATAAAAAACCATTATAATTTGAAATTTCCTTGATCTTTCCCGGCAATTTTTTACCCTCATAGAGAACTATAATGTAGTCGGTCACATTTATTTCAGATTTTGCAGCAGTTTCTATCTTTTCGACACCGACTGAATTATCTTCAGTATTTTTTTCATTAAAAAAAAAATTCTTCTTAAGTCTGACTGCGCTAGGTTTACAAAGTTTCTTTAGTGATCTTTTCTCCTCTTCTTCCTGAAATTGAAGTTTTTTCTCCTCTCGCTTTTTTTTTGTATCTAGAATTGCATTTTATTTCTCAGTCTTCTTGTTTTCCTTTTTCAAATAATTTTGATGGCTTTTCCTGATTTTTTGTTCGTAATTCCATCTGGCCCAAACAAAATAGATTTAAAAGGGGAGGATATCAATAAAGCATCCTTATTATTCTTTAAAATCATGTTCTTATTTTTCTTTGCTTTGTCTACCACTTCTTTATCGTTATTTTCGACGATTTCTTTCTCTATCGTTTCAACTCTCTTAACTGTTTTCTCGCTTGCTACATGCCTCACTATTATCCAAAGTTGTATTTGTCTTTTCTTTTTCTTTGCAATTTGTTTCTCTTACTTTAGTTGTCTCATCACTTAGTTGCTCGCTTATTTAATTTTCCCATCAGCATCGAAAATATGTTATTCTTTTTTTTTTGTTTTCTATTATTTCTATTATTTTGGTAATATTCTCATTATCCGTTTGCTCCACATAGTTGCTACCGTTTTCCAAAACTATATCTTCTCCCTGTATCACTCTCTCTATACTAATGATAGTTTTATAGTGTACTGCTTGTTGTTCACATTTCTTAATAGGGTCTAAAATTATAGTATCTTATTCATCTAATATTGTTACACTTGCCCCTCCACTTTCCGTAATGACTGCTGCGTTGTCTTTGTTATCTAAAATTTCTTGTTCCTCTGTCTCAATACCTATGTCTTCCCAATTTATGTCCTCCAACACAACATCACGTGCAACGTCTATATCATATATAATTCGAGACCTCTTCTTAAGAATATTTATTTTCTTCTACCTTTTCATTCAGATTTTTCCAAAGAAAAAATAAGTTTGTATCTTCTACCTTTCCATTTAACCAATTTCACCTTAATTCGAAAGCGAAAGTAAATTTTTGTCTAGAAAAGATTCTATGAATCTTAAAGCACCTATTAAAGCATTTGAAGCATAAAGCACTTTATTTGATTTCAAGGGGCGTGTATCTTGTACACCTGACAGAGTTGATGACATTTAATTTCTCAACACTTTGGAGAAATCGTCACCATTAACGTCGAATGAATATAATCCACATTTCCTAAACGCATTGTTTAGTATTTTCTCTTGTCCAGAACCAAGGTCTTTATGCAAAACTTTATTAAGCAATGGCGCAAAATCTTCTTTTTTAAGGGTTTGTTTTTTATTTTCTAATACCCAATAATGAATTTCATTTTGCCACCCATTTTTTAATGGATGAAAAACACCCACATCCATAGGTTGTAAAATGTGGGTGGCCTTAGGTAGAAGGCTTATCGGTATGATACTCTTTTCGGAACAAAAGGCACTTAAATTGTCGGTTTAAGTGAACTCAACATCAACAAATGGAACAGCTGGAAATGAGACGTTATTTTTTAACAACCAGTTGTAAACAGTATTGGATATAAATTCAAAGAAACTCTCAGCTGTCATCCAGCCAGAGTCCGAGCGTTCTATTGCCTATCCAGCTTGTGGGCATTTTAATGTTATATATTTAGGGATCCGTTTATAGCTAAACATTATCATCGGCGGAGCTACTTCACATGCAGCATTGCCTTAAAAACACGAAAATTTGTTAAAGAAAAGTATTATTATTTAAGATAATAATTTATCTGTTATTAGTGTAGTGATACATTACTTATCATTTGCATTTGAATAGCTGTATAATATTTTTGGTTCTTTTTTAGTAAGAACTTTTTTGCCCTTTGGCGACAAGAAAAATGCTGTTTCATCAGTATTAAATATTTGTCTTTGGTTGATGATTTCAATGTTGTTTGCAACAAAATATTCATTGATTTTCTTAAACCACTTTCGGATATTTATTTCAGAGACAGCAGACCTAGAGCTTGTTAGGTTTTGAGTCATCGTTAACTTAATTCCGGATGTTGCTGAAAAAATCCTTCAAACCAATGTCTACTAGGCCTACCATTTATTAACTAATCCTTTAACGGATTTTCTTGGCCTTCAGTTAATACACTCACTCCACTTTTGTATCTCATGGGAAATCTTCCTGGCACTTTGTACAACAAAGTGATACGTGGCACATTAAATTGTTTAGCTGCTGAAGCACAAGACATTCCGTTTTTACAGGCTTCCATAGCTTTACTCAGATCCTCCTGAGAATATTTTGTATAAATATTTCTTTTGTTAGGCATATCTAAAAATAGTTATCCTTACTTAAAAAATAATGCTAAATTGATTCAATTTATGATCTTAAATTTGACTGGGATGTCAGATTTATGTTTTTAAAACATTGGAAATGAAATATACCAAAAAAGAATAATTATACGTAATTTCTATGCGATTAATACAGAAAACGAACATCTAATATTAATAGTTGAGTGTCCCTATATTTGACACCTACATGTCAAATTTATAGCACTTAGACACTCTAAAAAATAGCTGACCTATTGGAAACTTCATGAGCATTTTTAATAAAAAATTGATTTTTATACTCTATACATGTTATATCAGACAACAAAACGTTCCTTGCATAAGTAGCAAAATTATCGAACACATTTGAAAAGTAACCTTTTTTTCACTCGTCTTAATTTATTCACCATATCAAAACACAATAGACGCTATTACACCATGTGCATGCATATTACAACTGCTGTTTTGGCGCATCTTTTACCAACTGAGTAAGAAAGTCAGATTAATTTTAAAATAACTGAAAGCTGGCGTTATTACCACAAATCTACTGAATTGAGTATCCATTTTGTTAATTTTTAGATTTATTGATAAAACCTGTAAAATATACGAACAGTGTCAAATATAGGATCAATTACCTTAGTTATAAATTCTTATATCATTTACCTAAAATATTCAGACAGATTTATTAAAACACGAAAATTATTTTAAGTGAATCAAAAATCGCGAGATCGCTCGTCTCTATCAACAAGAAAGTTGTCCGATTGTTACTTTCCTATAACAATGGCATTTCAGTTGCAGTAAAATTATGATTTATTCATCTCGGATATTTAATTTATTCATAGCACTAAAAATAAGTGCTAAATATGTGTAGGTTGTGTTCTGATATACATTTCAATGTTAATGTAAATTTTGAAATGAAAGCATGTCGAAAGATCAGATCGTATTTTGCTTCTAAGTGGGTTTACGTAAAAATATTACTATATAACGTACTAAATTTTATTATTTATTACATAATAGGTTAATTGTTATGTAGAAATAGTACCAATGTAAAATGATCTAATTGTTCGAATAAAATATCATAGTAAAGAGATTCACGCATTTTGAAATTAAAGACCAGACAAAAACTTACAGACTCCCCTAAGTGTCCAAACAAAAAATAATAAATCACGATTTAAAGATGAAAAAGTAACTAGAGGCTGGTTTCAGAGGTGCTAAATTGACAATTCATCAGATTGCAACCCTGAAACAAATTTTAGAATAAACACTGGAATATGGCATTGATACTCATCACATATTTATAAATCAGTTGATAAATTTAACAAAACTAACTAACTATTAAAAAGTAACACGTATGTCACAAATCACAACCACTGGTTCAATATGTGCAAATCCTTGCCTATGCTGATGGTATCAATATTATTGGGAGAACAGAAAACGCTGTATGTAGCATTAAAAGAATCAGCTACAAAAATGGGTTTAATAATAAACACCGATACAACCAAGTATATGAAAATAAGCACGCAACCACAAATCCTACGACCACTTATATAAGTAAGGCCACGTAATCCTACGTTATAGAAAACAACGTCGTGGAAGCAGTGAACGAAATTGTATACCTGGGAGAGCTCCATAACACTGAAAATAATACTACCGCAGAGATCAACCGCAGAATTTGCACGCCAAACTGATGCTATTTTGGGCTCAATCTCCTCCTTTAATCCATAATTATATCGAGAAATACAAAAATAAAACTCTACAAAAAAATACCCCCAGTCCTAACATATGGTTCAGAGACCTGGACTCTAAAAAAAGTAATGAAACCATGTTAGAATGTTTCGAAAGAAAAGTACGAAGGCAAATCTATGGAGCAGTGAATGACAATGGAGTGTGGTAAAGACGATATAAGTTCGAACTTTATAGAATATACCAGGAACCAGATATCGTAAAACATATTAAGATAGGACGTCTGAGGTGGATAGGGCATGTAATGCGGATGAAAAAAAATGACCCAGCTAGAAAAACGCTCCTTGATAGACCCATTGGTCAGAGAAGAAAAGAAAGACCCAGAATAAGGTTCTTTGATAACATCGACGAAGACATGAGAAATATGAGAATACGTGCTTGGCGGAGGAAGGCGATGGATAGGGATGACTGGAGAGAAATCCTGGAGGATGATAGGACCCACGCAGGGTTGTAACGCCAGAATGATGAAAAGTAAATAGAAAAAAAATGCACCCAATAACTGTAATAAATACGACAGGTCGATGGCTCAAACTCAACCCTTTCCAACATATTCTGAAAATCATATAAAAACGAGGACACTAAATGTGTAAAAATTTTGTCTCATATTATTGATCGGTATATAACTGTAGCCCTCCAAGTAAAAAAATCAAAAAAAAATCTAAATTTCTTAAAGTTATCTACAAACGGATTGATTTTTAAAGGAGAAAGAATTATTCGGAGCACCCTCCGAATGTCATGGATATCAAGAAAACCAAATAACCTTAATCACCAACAAATTGAATACTCCAGCCATTAATTTAACAGGATATCTAAGGGACGATTTATATGGTACAAGATACAACAAAATGAAAGTTATTCTCCAGTGACTTCCATAGGGACCTAGAAATAGATACTGTTAACAAGGCAATTGAAAATTTGCCAAGAGTCACGAATTACTTCTTCAACACGTCAATGTTGAGGCCATCCCACTCCTTGACCACACGGATTTCGCTAGAAGACTTAAGAGGAAGAAACCCTTTGAGTTAGTTAAGGGGTACTGGTGAATTTGTCCTTAGTTTTAAGTTTTTTGTAATAATTTAACCTATAAAGATGTTGTTTATTGATTATATTGTTGATTGTAATGTTCCTAAGCATCTTATTGGTGTTTATTAAAAAAAACCGTTATATTAAGTCAGAAACCAAGAAGTAATAAAAGGATCAGAATCCAACCGAATACGTCCCAGGAGGAGCAAGAAATGTTTCGAAAGGAATGTTTTGAATAGAAGAGAACTTCGTATAGAAATAAAAATAAACAAGGAGGAAGTTAAAATGCTATAGGAATTTCGAAGAGCTCTTAAAAAAGATATGGTAGAATTAAAAATAGAAATAAAAATAATAAATGTAGTAAGGGGTAAAGGATATTAAATGTATGAAGAAGAAAATACAGAAAAGCAAATAATAAATGAAAGATATGGCACAAAAATGAACTATAGGAAGGACTAGGCCAAAAAGGAAGGAAAATAATGCGGCAAAATTAGGAAAATGGAAAACATATAAAAACAAAAAAATGCAAATAATTTAATAAGTAGAATTAAAATGAATATGGAAAACGGTAGATAAGTACTCATATAATCGATGTTTGGGCATTTGATTGAAATTGCAAAATGGAGAGACAAAATATGGATTTTAATATAAAAATTTAAAGTCAAAAGGAAAAGAAGTACCTACTTATAAATCGAACTTATAAGAAATGAACAAAGAATATAAAAAATCTACAAATAATGAACAAAAAATACAAAAAATTGAATATAGCTACAGAAGAGAAGAAAACGTGACACTGCAAGGCTGGGCTTGCAAGAAAGTAGCACTAGACCAAACAGTAATACATGGTTAGAATACAAAAAATAAAAAACCCAAAAGAGAGAACAATGACGATAATGCAAAGAAAAAAATAATAAAAACACGAAGTAAAAGATAATCGACACAAAATAAACAAAAATAAAAGGACAATAAAGAGAATATAATTAAAGTAGCAACAAAAATGAAAAATGGAATAAAATCCAATGACCAGAGAACAAAAAAGAAAATGAAAAAAGACTGAAAAAATAATGCAGTAACAAGACAGCTAAATAAATATAAAAATAAACATTGCAGCAATACAGCAAAAAACAAGAAAAATCGCAAAGAAAGGCTATATATTTATGTAAACGGGGATGTAAAAAAAGAAATAATGGAATTTGATGGAGCAATATTTGAAGGACAGAGGAGAGAAGCAATGAACAGAGGGACAAACGTAGACCAAACTGCCTCTAGGTGGTAATGAAGGTGGGCATTAGATGGAAAAAAGGAATCAAACCGAAAAAAATAAATACTAATAAATGAGAAGTCGTATAAGAAGATTAAAAGAAAAACTTGAAGAAGAGATGGACAAAAATATAACCAACCTTGCGAGTGAATATGCACATATAAATGAACGATGACAAAAATTAAAAGTAAAATTAACGCAACAAGCAACATGCTAGAGAAAAGACAGAAAAAAGTAGCAGACGGTTTGCATCTGTTTTGGACATGGTCCATGTTTCTGACCCATATGTCAGCACTGGTACTATGAGTGTTCTATATATTGGTAGTTATTTTGCTATTTGCTTGAACGGGTGTATTTTCGCAGTGAGAGTTATGTTGCTTTTATCCTTTTTCTTGCAGACTATGCGTTTTGGCACTCCTACCGTCGCCGGCTGTGGACCGAAGTAATCTGTAGCGATACTCTTCTGGCAAGTTCATCAGTTTTTTTATTGCCTTGTATTCCCCGGTGATCTGGAACCAATACTAGTTTGACACTTATGTTCTCCCAGTTTGTCGAGTTCCTATCGCCATTCCCATACTAGTCAGCTTTAGGTCTCATAAAAGCCCCTATAGCTGCTTGACTATGTGAGCAAATATTGATCAGCTTCAGTTCGGAAACCCTTATGTTAATTTCTCTTAAACAATGCAAAATTGCAAAAATATCTGCCTGAAATACATAGGTCTATAAATGGAATAAAAATGCCGCTACCATACCACTGATGCATATGTAATTGAAGCGTTTATTAAAAAAAAAACACTTTGCCAATCAAGAAAAATTGCCCAGCTTCAATTTATTTCAAATCTTACTTTTACTAAGATATTCATTGGAAGAAATGTGGATATCAAAATAATTGTACAAGTTGATTTCATATTTTTATTGATATTTTAAACAAAAATCGGTAGAAACTTAGCAAAATATATTGGAAAATTAACATATATAATATTCTCGTAGAAATAACAAAAAATTCTATGATGTATATTTGCCATCATTGCTATTATCATCGCTAAATAGTTCTACGACTGGAGTATGGTCCTTGTTTCCCCGGATTCTGGTTCTAGATTAAGATAAAATTCTGTATTAAGAGGATTCTTGAGATATTTAGTTAACTTCATTAGATCGCGAAACTTTGACTAACTTATTTTTTTTTCGCTTTATTTGGTATCACAGTTATTTGTTTTGGTGTTGTTTTTCCAGTAATGGTGTGGAACGTCCATGAGCTGTGATAATTTTGACTTATTAAAACTTATCCAGGATACGTCTCAGATATTCGGTACATCCTTGCTGGTTTCAATGAAATTTTTGGTTTTGGATTCTTCAAAAATAAATCCTCAAAACTTTCATCCATAAGAAACCAGTCAGTTTCTTTTCCAGCATTAACCACTTTAAATGAAGATGGTGTAGACCTTGACTACCCAATAAGATCATCCCATTCTTCTGGAACATCAACAACTACTTTTTTGCACTAGAAATGAGACTAAAGTCACTATCGCAAGGTAGTATGAATGTCCTCGTATTGGGTATACTTATGTTATTTCTGATCTAATTTAAGTACATGTACCAGGATGTACATGTACATCTTCTGTGTTCAAGAGCCATGACCTCACCCTAGAAACAAAACTAAGGCTCTTTAAATGTTATGTGTTAGTGCTTCTGTACGGAGTAGAAACGTGGACATTGAAGGCGGAAACTCTATCAAAACTTCAGGCTTTTGAGCTATGGTCATACAGAGGGATCCTGAAGATACCATGCATAGACAAAGTCACCAATGAATATACCAATATAATGAGTAATCAAGGTAGATACGAGCTACTTCATTGCATTTTGCAAGGTAAAATTAAACGAAAAAGGGCCCTAGAACGAAGAAAAATATCCTGGCTTGCTAACCTGAGAGCATGGTATAGAAAGATCTCAACACAGCTATTTCGTATAGCAACCAACAACGTCATCATAGCCAGAATGATCGCCAACGTTCGGAACGGACAGGCACCCTAAGAAAAAGTACTAGGAGATGTGAAAAGCGAATAAAGATGTAGTTTTTGTTATGGCCCCCGGAACCATAAAAGAAAAACCATATTTCATCGAAAAACCAATTTTTCGTTTTATATCATAATGTCTTTGCTTTAGCGTGATGACGGTTTCTCACTTGAAGCAGTTTCTTTTTTCTTGATTCATCAAAGTTCGTGTCGTAGTGTCACATCTGGGGTAAGAAAAAGATATGTTAAATCGAGTTTGAATAATTTTATAATAAAGAAAGTAAGAAACCTTGGAATGTGGGTGAAGTTCTTTACAGGCTCTGTACATATTTTTTACATTTAACTCTGGTGGTAGATAAATTTTCTTTTTCTCCCTCTCTCTCTCTCCAATGGCGCTACAGCCCAAATCGGGCCTTGGCCTCCTCCAAACTATGCCTCCAACCTTGTCGGTCCCGCGCCGATCTTCTCCAGGTTCTCACGTCTAGTAAATTTTGCGCGTCCGCTGCCACTTCATCCTCCCATCTTTTCCGTGGCCTTCCTTTTGCTCTTTCTTTTTCTCCAGTCTCCGTATATAATAACATTGGCGGCCTTTGAATGAAGAAATGTGAGCTATTATGTTTTCTATATCAGCAGGGTGTGTCTTCTTAGGCCTATTTCTATGCTTGACCCGGACATCTTCTGGAGAACATCCACTCATTGCTAAGCTATTTCTAATTCGACAGATCTGCATTTCAGTAACATCGAAAATACTACGAAGAGCTTTGGTACTTTTATACAAAAAAGAAGCTACATGTGGTGGACTTTGTTAATGTCGAGCTTTGTATCTTTATTTCTACTGCAGGTAAAGCAGCTTATGGAATACGACTGCGTCGTCTCTGGACCGGAGTAACGCTAAACAGGCTTGATAAATATGAATCCTGCTCATCTTTGGTCTTCATATTATTAAACATATTCAGTAGGTCAGAACGTTGTTCCTGTGGTATTACATATAAACATCCGTAACGTTTACACCTACAACCAAGATCGAAGTCATAAGCATTGAGAAAACGACTTGGTATTATTGAAAAACTTACCTACAGTAATTTCCTGTTGTTCGGGTTAAAACATCCTTATAACCTTTATGAGTTTTGTGAGCAATTCCATGTATTTTAGCTTGCTTTATGGTTTCCTTTCGATAAACTTGTCTTTTCCGTTTTCGTGTTTGATCTGTAGTTCGATCTTCACAAATGATATCGTTCTGTAATATTAGAGGTATTGTGTTGAACAGTTTCCGCCATGCTGAACTATTTTTCTAATACAAAAGAAACAAACATCACCTGTTATTAACAAAAAACGTATACAACTGATAAATTTATAAACAAGATCATTTACGCTTAGCGATGATCGTTGACTAAGTTTGGACAAGTGTTGCTTTTACAACATACCGCATGGACATCTCTTGTTTTTCTAAAACTATCCGAATTTTCTATGTAGTTTACTCCGGACATCTGGGATTTTTATACAACTGAATGTGTGGGATCGATAAAGAAACTACAATTCTATGCGAACAACATATAAAATCAAATTTGAAAAAATGAACATGTATTGTTTTTTCAATAAACGCTTCAATTGTTAACAATAATGACCTAAAGAAGACGTGAAAATATCAAATACTCAAAGAGCAATCCTGACAAGAAGTAGCAAATTATGAAGGACAAAGAGAAAGAATCGACCTAAAAAACTGTCCATTTTAAAACGTCTAGGCTATAGTCCCAACAGCAATTTTACGGCTTTGCCGATAATGATTACCTATATTACTCTTATATTGTTTTAGTATTAGATAAATTGTCATATATATCAGCTTTTCTTTTTCAAAAACATAACAGAAGGAAACCAAAAAAAAAACAGCATTTGAAGAAATGACAACGTGTGTAGCGAAAACATGTTATTATATAAGCCCGGAGAAGTTGCATATTCTAGGGTTAACGTTATTTTTTAAAAACAGGTTTGAAATTTTGCAGCAACCGTGACGATACACTTTTAAAAGATTTTATTTATTACAAAGCATACCTACCTGCCGTGACTTCAAAAGAGCTCGCGACTCTTGCATTTTAGATTTTGTTCCTGATACGGTTTCATTTTGTAGCTATCTTTTATCATTAAGGATTATAAGGGGAAATATTCATAACTCTCATATGCAAAGATCTTGTGCAGTATTACGTAACAGCTGTATTACTATGACGACAGATAAATCTATCAGCAGTAAAAGTGTACGAGCTGTTTTTCTTCTCTTATTATAATATATTATTAATATTTTTTAATGTGATTTGATTACCAAATATTATCGTTTTTTTTGTCTACTGATTTTTAACTGATTAAAAAATTATATACAGAGTGGAACAAAGTCTGAAAACGCCTGATTATCTTTTAAATGGATGGTCCGAAATGTACAAAAACTGGGATACGCCTATTCTGTAATATGGAGATTTCAAATTTGATACTTGATATCAAATTTCAAGTTGCATTCAGATAATGAAATAAAGAAGAAAGAAAGGGACACATCCTATAAGGATGTAGCGAATGTCAAAGGTGTTGATATATATCCACCGGTTTGGGAAAGGCTTTAGTATTTATTTAATAATTTATTTTTTATATTCATTTTTGACATAATATGATCGGATTGAATTATATGTTTTAACTATTTTAAATCTACCTTTAATTTTTAAATTCTTCTCTGTAAAATTTACGTTGTCACATGTTTTTAAGCTCAAGGTAGTACATTTGTTCTTAATTGCTTTTTGGAGGCACAAGTGCCGAGGACTAGATCATGAACCACCGAGTAAGGGTTTTTTTGGTCGCTATGAACGAAGCAGTAGATAAACAGAAGTCGGGATGGTAACATATACGCCATTACCATCACGATGTTAGCCACCGAGTTAAGATACTGCCCTTCTTCTTCTTCTTCTTCGTCTAGCCATTCACGTCCACATCTGAACATAAGCCTCTTCAAGTCTTCCTTTCCATTGTTTTTTATTGTACGCTACTTGTAGCCAATTTTTCCCGGCAGTCCTTTTCAGATCATCTGTTCATCTCATAGGAGGTCTGCCTCTGGGTTTTGTGTTGGTATGGTCTCCAGGTTAAAATTGATCTGTGCCATTTGTTTAGATCGCTCCTATCTACATGTCCAGTGTATTCCCATTTCAACTTTAATAATTTTTGCACCACATCGGTGACTTTGGTTTTCTGTCTTATTCATGTGTTTGTTTTCTTGTCCTTAAGTGATATACCTAGCATTGCTCTTTCCATCGCGTGTTGAGTGACTCTAAGTATATTCATATTCTTTTTTGTGATTGTCCATGTTTGTGCCGCATAAGTTAATATCGGAATAATGCATGCATCAAAAACTTTAGATCTAAGATGTAATTAAATTTGTTGATTTCTGAGTATATAGTTCAGTTTACCGAATGCTGCCCAAGCTAACTTTCTTCTTCTTTTTATTTCTTCAGTTTGAATTTCCCTATTTAGTATTATTTTTTGTCCTAAGTATATATATTCTTCAACTTTTTCTATAACTTTATCGTTTATTATTGTCACGGTGTCTTCGGAGTGCATGACTTTGTTTTGTTTAAATTCATTTTCAGTCCTATTTTAGAAGATTCGGTATGTAGTTCTAAAAGCATGGTTTGCATTTCTTGTAGGTCAGTAGCTATCAGGATTATGTCATCTGCAAATCGTAGATTACTGAGGTAGCGGCCATTGATGTTTATTCCCTTATATTTCCAATTTAGGTTTTTAAAAACGTCCTCCAAAACTAAGGTGAACAGTTTGGGTGATAAAGTATCTCCCTGTTTGACTCCCCTGTTTAATGGTACAGGGTTCGTGTGTTCATTTTCATTTAGGTAGTATGTAGCTGTAGCTTGGTTCATAGTTTCTTAAGTTAATATATCTGCAGTCTATTCTACAATTTTGCATTGCGTTTATTACGGCCGTGTGTTCTATGGTATCGAAAGCTTTTTCGTAGTCTACAAATGCTAGGAAAACTGGAAACTTGTATTCGTTACATTTTTCTATTAATATTTTTGTGGTTAACAGGTGATCGGAAGTTGAATAGCCTTTTCTAAAACCTGCCTGTTCATATGGTTGGTATTCGTCTAATTTTCTTGTTAGTCGAGTAGTTATGACTTTGGTGAGTATTTTAAACAGGTGTGACAGTAGGCTGATGGGTCTGTAGTTTTCCAATTTTCGACTATCACCTTTCTTCTGTAATAAGATTACTTTAGAGTTGTTCCAGCTCTTAGGGACTTTGCCCTGATGTAAACAACTGTCCACAAGCTTAGTTACAATTGCAATTAGTTCCTTACCTCCTTCTAATATCATATCTGTGGTAATATTATCTTCTCCTGCAGCTTTATTTCTCTTCATGTTTTCCAATGCTGTAGTTACCTCTGAAATTGTTACTTTTGGCATTATTTCTGATCCAACATTTTTTATTAATTTCCGTGCTGGTCTCATCTCATCATCTTGTTGAAGTGTTCTGTAAAGTTCTGTGTAATATTCTTCTATTCGTGTCAGTATGTTTTCTCTAGTTGTGATTTTATTTTCGTCTTTTCCCATTAATGATATCATCTGACGTCGTCCTAGTGTCAGTCTGAGGCATTTCATACTCTTATTTTTTTCAATAGTTGTTATTAATTTTTCGTTTTCTTTTCTTTTTTGTTGTCTGATACTGCCCTAGCTACAATTAATTCATCTTTCAACGAAAGTGCCGTTCCTTGTACAAGATGACTGACGCAAAGTGATTTCCCATTTTCAATTACAAATAAAGTCTATTCAATTATTTATTATTGTTAAATATTAAACCAGTGTATTTCAATATATGAGTCCGCTAGATACAACACTTTCTATTTACCGTATAAGTCAAACTTAGTTATTTTTCAAAAAACTGGTAAATTTCGTAAAAAACCTTAGATTTAATAAATGGCACTTTTTTTGTATAAAATTTGAAAATACCGAGTTTTGCAATTCAACTATGTTTGCAAATACATAATAATAGTCAACCATTAACGATATTAGTGGTTCTTTTGGTCTGTTTTCCAAACATAGTGTATTACGAATAAGGAAGAAAGCATGTGATAAACTTTTAATCAACAGTTTATTTTTATACTATTTATAATATATTTATATACTATATTTTATAAAATGTGAGATCCGGCTGGTCTCTCCAATTTTCACCAAGATTTTTTCTAAGGAGATTGTTTATGGACGATTTATCTCCTTTCAATGAACATCCAATCTGTTATAACTTAGGTTTTAATAAAGAAATATGTTTCCTTTTTCGTATTATAGACTTGCGGAACCCTATATCAGAATGATAAAATATTTCCCCCCTTACCGTGGTCATATGATCTTTGTCCTTAGAAAATATGAATCTTTTTGATGCATTACATGTCATTTAAAATGCCAGTGGGAAGGTTTTTTCACAACAACGTCACTCGTCTTTCTCCAGTCTGATATCTGCCTGTCTTTACCAAGTCTCAGCACCTTTGAGTGTTTTCCAATTACGTCTTCATATTCTTTTCTGTTTATTACAACGTTCTTTTATCTCCCATCTTCCTTTCTATCATACCGAAAATCCTATCTGGTGGCAAAAAGGAATGAAAGTAAACGTAAACTCCACTTCCTTGATGTAACCAGGTGCTTCATAAACCATTCAGTAGATTATCATATACATCATCGTGCTATTTTTATTCTGTCCATCACATCCATTTGCAAATAGGCGAACTTTTCCAATTTGATAAGTTTAATTTTATGAGAGTATCATGAACAGCAGAGGCAACAGCATTTGAATCTTTTGGATGTTTATAATCCAGCCACACATATGACGTCACATTTGCAGAAGAAAGATGGGATTTTGAATTTCCAGCCACGATGGTGAAATTATAAAAAATTATTTGCTGTGAGAAATAAGCTGCCTGATTGGGAAGCTTTGATAAGGAAAGATTTTTATTGTTTTGTTTTTTAACAAAGAATAAAAGCCTTTAGCTCTTAACGAATGAACTCTCTGCTCTGTTATAACCTTTAATTTTTCTTGTTCTCAATTTTATTTTTTCAAAATGTCCTTTACGGACTGATGTAGATAAAGTTGACAGTACATTCTGTAAAGCTTTGTAAAATTCAGATCACATGGTAAATACAATCTAGTTGATCGTCCTCTAATATAATGACTCTCTGCACCGTTCAAACGCCCCATAAATGTTTGAATAGATAATTTTATTGGATCAAATCTACCTTTTGTTGTTTCTCCACCTCTTCTCTCTTTTGGTATTTTACTCCAGATAACGAACCTTCTTACAACACGCTCTATTCTATTAGAACTAAAATGAGTTATTCCAAGAAATGCTTTTTTGCATACTCTTAAAAGTCCACCCTCTACTGTAGGAACAAAATATTTAATTGAAATTCCATGTAGGTTTGTTTGTACTTGATCTCTTGGGCTTTTGACCTTTCAGCAAAAAAAATATCTTGTTTTATTTTTATATATTATTACTTACAACAATACTTTTTTGTATGATTACAGTTGAGAAATCCGGGTAAATCCTTAGGTTCATGCCTAAAAATATTGACAATAAGTTCCGAACCTATCTACTTAATTGTAGACACCCCTTACCTCTTAAGTTTCATTACATTTTGTTTCCATTTTTTTTTTGTTTAAATCGTTTTCTCCCTTTTTCTTTTTTACAAGGTCTAATATGCACATGAAGATCCGCAATATCAATTATTTGTAATAAAGTTATTTTTAGCACTCAAGCAACAAACCGTGCACTCGGTTGCATGTGCGCCTTCATCATGACGTATGATGGCGTAATTGACATGTGCACATGTGACTCAAACAATGTAAGCGATTGGCCAATTGCAATTCCACAGTTATGTAACTGCATAGGCTCACAAATACAGAGTTTTGCATCTGACTTAAGATTTCTAAGGCCTATTTGTTAGTAGATAGTCCAGTCCACATCTGGTAAAAGCATATAACAGGCACATGGGCGGAGGAAACTCGTTAAACAGTCTCATTGGAAGATACACAAATAAACTGCAGACAAAGAACTGGTGCTTAAGGATTTTTTCCATCTTGTAGATCTCACACTCGTAAATAGCCGGATTATTATAAAATAGTAAGAAAATGGAATAAAGCATATGACGTTAGTAAATTTTAGAATGTAGGTAGCTGACTACTTATGTAGATCAGACATGCAAAACAAGCAGGCGAAGAAGACCATCTATGAGTTCCATAAAACCGAAAATACAGTCGAAGAAAAAGAAAGGCTCGACAAGCTTTATCCCTCCAAAATATGTTCGTATAGATGCTGTAGGACATTGGCCAATCTACACAAGCAATCGGACTAGATGCAAAAAATCAAACCGTAAAAAATTAACATATTAGACGGTAAAGTACAGACCAAAGATCAGTAGGAAGACGTCAGAACTCGTGTCTGAAAGACCTGAAGAGATGGTTATCCGTAGAAATCTTTCGTACAGCAGCTTCAAAAGCTACAGTTGTCATTTGGATATTTGGATAGCCAACCTTCGAAAGGAGACAGCACAATAAGAAGAAAAAAGTAAATTATATTAAATGTTACAAATGGTGGTTTGCAAAAATTCAAATTGTTTCTTTGATTTTCAGCACAGAGGTACTTAAGTATTTTAACACCTATATAAAATTTTGACTAAATTCACTTTGTATCAAATTTGCTACATTACCAAAAATGTTGTGAAATTAACAAACGAAATGCATTCATTTTTGTATTATTTTTTTCGAACTCCCATGTAAAATACTTATCTATTTTTTTCCAATATCCAATAAAAAGTACACAGTGTAGGGTTAAACTCAATTTTTTTCTTAATAGATATTTTTTGTGTGATATATATATATATGCAGAAACGTTTAATTAATGTCAATTAATTATTCATAAAAGAGTTTAAAATTATTGCTATATTTATAATTCACAGATATTTAAAAATGAAATAATAATATAAATGACTAACAACCATGACAACAAATTATAATGGCGTATATACCATTACTTGAGCTATTTTCTTTGTTTCAATACTGGTAGGAAATATTACCGTATTAGCTACATAGAAAATACGAAGAAACTTATTTTATGTTGCTCATATAAAAATTTTAAACAAGGTTTTGAGGGGCATAGGAAACACGTTCCTATAACATTTACTGAAAGATAAATTATATCTTTAAAAATAACAAAGAAGATTGAAAACGGAACGTGTTGTGAAGGTAAACAATTCTACAAACCATAAATAGTTTACCAACACACAGGACATTCACACTGACGTTTAAAAAATAACAGAACATTTTTATTATATTAAATGATAATTAGAGAAACTTATCTACAAAATTTAGTCATTTTGATAATAGAAATGGTAAATCCAGTATGTTTTTATTTGGTACTATTTCCAATAATGGATATAAACATTTCATGGTATTAAATAAAAAAAATGCAAAATCACTAAAATATGTGTAAAAAGTCATAGAAAATCCTTTAAAATGAGGGTTTCTAAGTTATTTTTGTTAATTGGTTGATTAATTATTGCAAAAATAGATTAAAAAGTCGATGTTTTTTAAAATTAATAATAACTTTTCTAAAAATACACAAAAACTTTGATTTCGCGTAAGAATAAGGACAATATCACAAATATTCAGTTTAAAAAATTTCAAGAAGTTTTACTTAATAGTTGTTGCACAATTAAAATTGTTTATACTAAAAAGTTTTTATCTACAACATTATTATACGGAAACTATGGGTTTACATAAATTCTGAAAGCACCAAATTGAGGAAAAATGCATATTTTATTGAATTAAATCATATAACGATTAAAAAGCTTATGTTAAATATTGTAAAATAGGTTTGCAAAAGTACTGTGATTTTAAGCTTAAAAACAATTAAAATCATTCAGATGCAATAACATGTAGGAATTTAAATTTTTTATACGCTATGTTAGCATTTTTACATGAATTCAAAATTTAGGATACTTTTTTTCATTACCTCATCTATTTCATTAAGTATCTTCATAGTTTTTCCATCTTTCTTCTTCCTATTGGACTTTCTAGTCTGTAATGTTTATTCATCGTTCTTAGTCCACTCTTCTGATGTCCGTATCAGGCTATTAGTTTTTCCTTTATACAGTGTGTCTGTAAAGTATGAAATAAATTCGATATTTCCTAAATGAAAAGCCTCTTAAAAAAATCTAAAACACGCCAATTTTTAAGTTTAATGTTCTACATTTTAGAATAAAATTTTATTCTACAAGGTGATACACATTGAAGTGATGACGTCATCGGCTCTTTTTTTAAATGTAACACCCTTTTTTATGACATTTTTAGATCGATAAAAATGAGCTGATTCCAAAAAAGTATAATACTGAGGCTCTAACGGATATAATTTGAAAGATATGCGCTTAGAAAATTCTTTTTTTTTTGTTTTCTAATATTAATAAATTATAAATAGATTATAATAAATAACTTAAAAGTAATCCAGTAATTAATACATAAGTTTATCTTAAATGTTCGAATTGTAGCCCTTGTTGTATTTCACAGTAACCCAAACGTTGTAAAAATTCTTGTAGGACCTTGTTTATGGTTTCTTGAGAAATATTGTTTATTTCTTCACGAATTCTTGTTGTAAGTCTTCAATATTTGCAGGTTTCGTTTTGTAAACAACATTCTTTAAATGACCCCACATAAAATAATCCAAAGGATTGAGGTCTGGCGACCTCGCTGGCCATTCAACATGTCCACGTCTTTCAATCCACCTGTTCGAAAAAATTTCGTTTAGGTACCTTCTAACATTTGCAGCATAATGCGGAGGCGTACCATCCTGTTGCAACCATAAACTTTCATCAAAACCTCCAGGATTAATTCTACTGAGGAATAAATTAACATAACTAGGTACGAGATACCCTTTTAAAAACTGAAGGTATGCTGGCATGTTTAAATTACCTTCGAAAAAGTAGGGTCCGATGATTCTATTTCTTACAATGCCAGCCCATACGTTTACCTTTTGCGGTTATTGTGTATGATGTTCCCGCGTCCAGTTGGGGTTTTCTTTTGACCAGTATCTACAATTCTGACGGTTGACCTCGCTATTTAATGTGAATGTAGCCTCATCAGAAAAAATAATATTTTGAACCAAGAGCAGTTATCCATCATTGTTTCGCATATCTTTCAAATTATATTCATTAGAGCTCGAGTCTTATACTTTTTGGAATCAGCTAATTTTTATCCATCTAAAAATTTCATAAAGTATAGGGTGTTACATTTAAAAAAAAAGAGCCGATGACGTCATCATCTTAATGTGTATCATCTTTTATAATAAAATTTTGTTGTAGAATGTAAAACATTAAACTTAAAAATCGACGTGTTTTAGATTTTTTTAAAAAGGCTTTTCTCATTTGGCAAATATCGAGTTTATTCCATACTTTATTACTGTATGATTGACCATAATCAATTATATCGGAGTGTTTATTTCCTTACGTTTTTTAATAATTGCGTTATTTATTATCTCGTCTTGTGCCTATACAACTTCTCCTTAGAAATTCCACTATTGTTGCCCTTATTTTATCAATTGTATTTATTATTTATAATCCCGTCTTTAGATCCGTACGTCAGTATGTTTCTGGCTATGATGTAAATTCTCATTTTTGTTTTAGTAACGCTATTGTTCCATAATATTGAGTGCAGTTTTCTTATACAGTCTGGGATTTCCCTTAGTCTACAGATTATTTACATATCACTTAGTCGTTCATCTATTTGATTAAAAACTAAATAAAGTTTTAAAAGATCAAACCACAATTGATTGTAATAAAAACTATAGAGAAAAACTGTTATTTTTTTTTCACTTTCTACGTGATTAAAAATAAGACTCAGCTCAATTTTAAGCCCCTCTCCTACATTTTTTTTTCGGTGAGTTGCAATCAACTTAAAAATTTCAAAAAATTCACACGCATAGCTGAGGCTCTTAAAAAACTTAACTATTTTTTATAGACCAGTATGTTGAATGTAAATAACCTAAAAATGCATTTTTTAAGCTTATAACTTTTTTAAGATGGCTGCAGGTCTAGTTTTTTTTTTCTATTTTGTGTGTTTAATCAAAAACTATATTTCTGATTTTTTCCAGATTTTTTCGTCAGATGCGCCACCTGCCAAAACTCAAAAACTTGTTTTTTATGGTTTTTAGATTTTCTCTATTTTATAGACTTAAAAATAGATCAAATCAAGGATTTTTTATAGGTGATATATAATATAAAGTAACTGAGTCCTTTAGGACATTCAAACATTTGACGAAACACCTTTAAACCCACGAAAGCTCATGTTTTTCACGGTTTATAGGGGATTTTGCAGGGTTATGCGAGTTTTTGCGGCGTTAATAATATTTTTTGAGATCGGTACAACGTCAATAATTTTTTAAATTTTTTACGTTTTATGTAAATAAAAAATAAGACAGCTCAATTTTAGTTCGTTTACATTTTTTTCAAAAATGGGGTTTGTTTATAAACAATAAGCAATTTAAAAAGTACCATTTAAATAAGAGTTCAAGTTTAGGAAAAAAAAAAAGTTAAAAAAAGATTCCTTTAAAAATGAGCAGTCCATGATGCGCCAAAGATAAAGGCTTTAAAAGTAAAGCGATTTTACTATTTCAAAAACTGAACTGATGAGGAATTAGCTTCACAAAAACTGGTACAAAGAAACCAAAACTAAAACCTTTAACAAGAGGTGATGATTTTTATACATCTGTATAAAAATATCAAAATTAAAAACAAAAATATTTACACAAAGTGGTATATAAATGTTATCTTACAAAAACTAAATCAATTTATATATGACATCAGGAAAAATCTTTAAAAATCGATAGTAGAACGCAAAAGTTGACATAAAAAGAGCTCACCATAATGGAAAAAAAAACAAAAATAAAACCAAATCAACGACAACAAATGAGTAAAATATTTTTTTATAATTGGGCCTTAATATGTCGCCACAGCATTGGCCACAATATTTTATGACGCCACAGCATTGGCAACAGCATGTAATGTAACGCAACTGTAAAATTAAAATTACTTCGTATATGAAAAGACAGCAATATTAGCAAAATAAATTAAAACTATTAAGCACAATAATTTTTTCTATTGTCACATATGCACCTGGAACATGGACGTTAAACGTCGCCTACCGAAGAAAAATAGATATCTTTGAACTGTGAGTGTACAGAAAAATATTGCGAATATCGTACACAGAACATCGCACCAAGATTTCAATTATAAGGCAACTAAAGACTCAATAAAAATAAATCAGTCCTACTTCAGATACTTAAGACACGCAGTGTAAAGAACAAAGACCTAAAAAAACTTAGAGGATAAATTCAACGGCAAACGACCGCAGGAATGTTTGTTACATGCTGGATAAACCAATCCATGGTTATTATTGGCCATGGTCTACATGAGACTTCTCTAGAAGCCCAACACAGAAAAAAAGAGAAGCCCACGATTTGAGCGATCGAGGAAGATATTCTATAGTCACTATATTCTTTCGAGAATCAACAGATAATAGAAAAATGATAATGAAAGTGAAAAGAAACTGAATGAAAAGTAGCAAAGAAATAAATGAAACGAACAGATGCGATTAAAATATACAAAGTATAGAAAAACAGAAGAAGGAAATACAGACAACAGCTATAAGACAAAAAATAAATTCTATAGGAAGAAAATAAACGCTTGCAGAAAACTAAATAGGACTAAACTAACAAGGAAGTTCTTGGTGAAAAAAATATAAATAAAAATAAATCGTTCTCAAGACGAAGAACTCCATGGTTTTGTACAGAAGTGAATGAAAAAAAGTAAAGAAAAGAAAAAAGCTTACCTTAAATGAATGTCAATTAAAACACAAGAGGCATACCATAATTACAAAACAATTAGAAACGAAACACATGCACTTGTAAGAAAAATAAAAAATGATGGGAATTGGGAACACTTTTCGAAAGAAATGGAACATGATTTTTACGGTCAACAAAAGGAAATAAGGCGCTTCATATGATGTCAAGAAACGGAGGTAAAGGAACTAATAGAACCAAAACACATAGAAAAGGAAAAGGATACGTGGATTGACTACCTAAAAAGGCTTTATGCAGAGCGAGAACAAACGACGCTTGAACCGGAAACACCAGAAATTACCACAAATGAAGAACTTGATATAAATGTACAGGAAGTTTTAAAATACTTGAAAAGCTGAAGAACAGAAAAGCAGCAGGTAAAGACGGAATACCAAACGAGTTACTGAAATATTGTGGAGCAGCAATGACAGACCAATTAACAACATTAATTAATAAAATAATAAAACACAATAGAATACCGGAAGAATGGAGAACGAGCTAACTAATTTTACTATTCAAAAAAGGAGATAAAAACCAGACAGAAAACTACAGAGGTATAAACTTGTTAAATACTACGCTGAAACTTACAACAAAAAGTGCTAATAACTTAGAGGGTAAGTTGAGCAAATGAACAACAGGGTTTTCGTAGTGGAAGATCGTGTACAGATGGAATATTCGGTATAAAAGAAATTACTGAGAAATCACTAGAGTATAATAGACCAGCATTTCTGTGTCTGATTGGCCTAGAAAGCGTTTGACAAAGTAAGACTCAAATATGTAATCCATCTTCTCTATAATAAAGAAGTTCCCTTAAATATTATAAAAACTATCGAAAACATCTACCAAAACAATAAAATGAAAGTTAGAATAGATGGATAACTAACAGAACCTATAGAAATAGGCAGCGGAATAAGACAAGGGGACTCATTGAGCCTCATGCTCTTCAATTTAATCATGGATGATATCATCAAAAACGTTAACAAAGGAAGAGGATTCAGAATGCAAAACAAAGAAATAAAAATACTCTGTTCCGCAGACGACGCAATATTGATAGCCCAAGATGAAGATAGTCTGCAAAGACTGGTCCACAGTTTTAACATAAGACCAAAAGAATTTAATATGGCAATCTCATCTCAAAAAACTAAAACAATAGTAGTTAGCAAAGAATCAACCAGATGTAAAATAAAAATTGATGGCATCAGTATTGAACAAGTAATAGAAATAAAATACCTAGGAATTACACTCTCCAGCAATGAAGACCTGGACAAAGAAGTAAACGATCAAGTACAAACAACAAATGAAGCAGACTGTCAGGATGCCTTACTAACACTATATGGCGAAACAGACACATAAACACTGAGATGCAGTTAAGAATTTATAAAGCCAGTGTAAGACCAATAGTGGAAAGGGCAGAAATGAGACTACTGAGAAGAATTACAGGAAATACGCTGACAGATCGAAAGAGAAGTAAAGACATTTGAAGAAAATGTAACGTAGCACATAAGCAGAATGGAGTAGACCCTTGTCGTCAAAATAGCAAGAGATAAGTCACCAATCGGCAGAAGAAGTATCGGACGACCGCGCAAAAGATGGATTGACAACCTTCCATAGAGGTACTATTAATCCGCCAATGAATAGGCAGAATTGCTTATAAAGAGGAAGAAGATAAAGAAGAAAACTAAACACATATTGGAAAAGAAAAAAATTAAAACAACAATAATAAAGAACTAATCACACATGAATTAATAACCAAATTTTATTTAAAAACGATTAGTGAACAGTAGCTGATGACATCTTTGATCAAAAACCAAATTATGAAATAAATTGTTTATAAGATTTCCAGTGGACGATAAAATGAACAAGTTTCCAGTAAATCCATCAAATTCTCATAATTCTCATTACGGGTTACCCGTAATCACTCATTAAGTGATTACGGGTGTATATAAGCACTAAAAACATTTGAAAAAGTTTTTTAAGGTCTCTAGGTGGAATCACAATTAGAAACCTAATAAGAAAGGATATTATACCACATCCAATACATGATAAGAAAAGGAAAAGCAAGAATATGAACCTAAAATCATACTGAGTTATAAAATGATTATCAAAGTTAATATGGAAAGCCAAATAGAATAAAAACACCAGTATATCTTCAAATAACTAATAGACAGCTAATCATTAGTAAAATGATTAAGGATAAGACAAGGGGACTCATTGAGCACCATGCTCTTTAATTTAATCATGGATGATATCATTAAAAGCGTTAACAAGGGAAGAGGATATAGAATGGAAAACAAAAAAATAAAAATACTCTGTTACGCAGACGAAGCAATATTGATAGCCCAAGATGATAATAGTGTGCAAAGACTGGTCCATAGATTTAACATAAGAGCAAAAGAATTTAATATGACAGTCTCATCTCAGAAAACTAAAACGATAGTAGTTAGTAGTCAGCCAAGAACCAACCAGATGTAAAATGGAAGTTGATGGCATCAGTATTGAAACAAGTAATCAAAATAAAATACCTGCTTATTACACTGTCCAGAAGATCAAGTACAAAAAGCAAATAGACTGGCAAGATGCCTTAATAACACTATATGGCGAAGCAGACACATAAACACTGAGATGCAGTCAAGAATTTATAAAGCCAGTGTAAGACCAATAATGGAAAGGGCAGAAATGAGACTACTGAAAAGAATTACAGGAAATACGCTGACAGATCGAAAGAGAAGTAAAGACATTTGAAGAAAATGTAACGTACAGTGTATAAATGAATAGACACAAAATAGAAAAAAATGGAATAACCACCTAAGCAGAATGGAGTAGACCCTTGTCGTCAAAATAGCAAGAGATAAATCACCAATCGGCAGAAGAAGTATCGGACGACCGCGCAAAAGATGGCTTGTCAACCTTCCATAGAGGTACTATTAATCCGCCAATGAACAGGCAGAATTGTTTACAAAGAGGAAGAAGGTGAAGAACAAAACTAAACACATATTGGAAAAGAAAGAAATTAAAACAATAATAATAAAGAACTAATCTCACATGAATTAATAACCAAATTTTATTTAAAAACGTTTAATGAACAGTAGCTGATGACATCTTTGATCAAAAACCAAACTGTGAAATAAATTGTTTATAAGATTTCCAGTAGACGATAAAATAAACAAGTTTCCAGTAAGTCCATCAAATTCTCATAATTCTCATTACGGGTGTATATAAGCACTAAAAAAAGTTTTTTAAGATATATAATTGGAATCACAATTAGAAACCTAATAAGAAAGGATATTAGACCACATCCAAGACATGATAAGAAAAGGAAAAGCAAGAATATGAACCTAAATCCATACTGAGTTATAAAATGATTATCAAAGTTAAGTATGGAAAGGCAAAAAGAATAAAAACACCAGTATATCTTCAAATAACTAATAAACAGCTAATCATTAGTAAAATCATTAAGTATTAATATTTATATTAATACATACATACATACATTAATTTACATTAATACTTAAAGTAAGAACAAATAGATAACAGATGTGTTATAAAGTTTATTCATTACTAGATCTACTTGATTTCATAAGAAACAAATTGTGCTAAATAAAAGAAAATATTCGACAGTTTAAAGATAAATATATGTTCTTCAAAATGATAGAGATTCAAATTACGGTGACATAAAAGTCTCCTTGATTCTTTCAATGATTGAATGGTTTAGTTAATACTAAAACCTTTTTCAAAAAGTTGGATAAATTATAAAAATAATGGCATCTGAAATATTCTCAAAAAATTATTAATAAAAGAAGAAGCTCTAAAAAACGTAATATAAACCGTTTGTTAATAATGTATAATCATACAATTTTATTTATCCTCTTATTTAATGTCCTTAGTATATAAATAGCGGATACAAAATGCAAGTGTTTCTTCATTCACTTACCAAAAATAAGAAACTCGTTTCAAAATAAAAACTCAGCAAAACAATGTTCAAATCACAAATTCCGCGCACTCACCATAAATCCTCAATAATTATAAAACAGTATCAATTAAAAATAACAAAAAACTTAACAGTCGAATAGTTAGTCTTGACCTAGAAAACTGTATTTATTCACATGAACCGTCCCACTGAAGAACCAAGGAAGACGCGAGGAGAAAGATCTCGAGACCACTGACTTACTGACTGCCGACTGGTCCAGCGAGCTGTGCAAGAACTGCCCGCGATCTCGCGATCGTCAAGTGTTCACTCGCGAAGAGCTACAGGTGGAATAAACACTCGCCGGCTATAGCCACACTTACACAGCATACACTAATTTCTGTTTCTGCAAGGATTTTTCTCCAATCAGTGCGCTGCCTAAACTGAGCCAATAAAGTGCGCGATTTTTGCGCGCCACTTGTGAAGGCCTTGAATCTTTGACTTAGAAAGAACAAAGCCATTGTTTTTATCTAAATAACTATAAAATTAAAATTTTTAAAGAGCATCGAACCAAACTTTTATGTTGTGCCTTTAAACTAGATCAGTATTATAAAATTTTCACATAAGTAATTAAATTTCTCCATAAATACAATTACACAGCCAAGGTTGCTACCTGCCAGACATAGGTTTCTCAAACTCTATCCACTTCTCTCTGTTTTGTGTAGCACGAATCCAATTTGGAAGCATTCTCATTGGATCATCTTAGTCCAAGCTGTACTTAGAGAAGAAAAAACGTGCATTAATTAGTGAATTTTTGAAACCAACACAGCGTTATGAAATGCAATGCCTGGAGTAACCTCCAAGTATTTGCAACTCCAAACTATTGATTATTTGGATTGATATATAAGGTTGAATGCTCAAATAAATAAACTTTTTAGTAGAGCAGAGTTTTAATAATTAATTTCGCTTCCTAGAGCATGTTCAGGGGGATCTGAAATAAGCCAAGAAACGTTTCTTTTTTAATGAAGAAATTCATGAGTTGGGTTGGTCTGTGTCGTTTTAACTGACAAGAACCAAGTGTTCAAGTCGAGTAAAGAAACATGTTGCTCTTTAAGTATTAAATTTTCATCCAATGTCATCGACCTAGAGTCACATTAGAATTTAAATTTGGAACAATGTAAAATCATATATTATTGTCACAGCTACAATTTTAGTGTTAGCTTCAATTACAAATAAAGGCTCTGAGGATGATCTGATCTAGACCGAAAACTTCACGTTATGTTCCTGTATAAATTTTGACGACACTTTTTTAAAAAAAGTTTTAATTACATGTTTTATATCTAAATACAAATGTGAAGTGTTTTACTTCTGTATAAGTTTTTTAAACGATGGTATACAGCCAACTACTGGGATTTTTCCATTAATTTTTATTCTAGCTGGAGTTACTATAAATTGAAGTAAAGACCAACTGTATAAAGTTGTGGTTATGACTAACTGGCGCAACCCGAGCTGATACGAACTTAAAGGGAGAACGAAATCGACGAGGAGACCAAGTAAAGGATGGACAGACAATCTCTGAAACCTAAAATCTTAAAACCAAAGAACAACCCGATGGATTAACAGGTATATATCTCTATTATAGAAAACAATGAGAAAAGGTAGAAATGATAATATTATCTATTGAGAGATCTGTTTCTGTCGTCAAAAGTTAATTTCAATTCTTTGTTTTCATTTCCCATTCAGGTAGCCAACGAGTAAACATTACCTTACCTTAACGGTATAGTCTTAATTACCTTCTCGATTTCTACCAGTTTACGAACCAGTTCTTATAGTTTGTTATAATTATGTGATAATTCGAATTATTTTGTGTGTTATGGAAACAGCGATTATTATTGGACTATAATATTATTATATTTAACTGAAGAAAAACTGCAGATACAGGTAACTGTTATATTCCTTTTATTTTATCCACAGTGTCCTACTAGGACGTCTGTTGCAATATTAAAAATTAAGTGAAGTGTTTTTGGTATCCAGGAACACTCACAAAAATGAACTCAAATCAAAACCTCACAACTTCACAAGTCCTCCCCACGAAATCATATGTCGCTGCTACTTTATCCAAACCTCCACCTCCTACTTTCCCACGTAAGGAGCAAGCCATTTTAATACATGCTCTTCCAAATACTGTTTTATTTGACTATGGTAAAGCTATAGGGGATATTGTTATCCCAAAAAACATTACCTTTGCATCACGTATCCCAAATAACCGCATCTGTATTTATCTTTCCTCGCCTACAGTTGTCGATAACCTTCTAAAAACACATCAAAATATCTCTATCAACTCTACAGTAGTTCCCATCAGAAGACTTATCACCCCAGCCAAACGCCTTCTTATATCTAACGTATCTCCTTCAATTCCACATTCCATAATTGAGAAAGCCCTTAAAGATATTGGATTACAGCTGGTCTCTCCTGTGTCATTTGTGAAATGTGGTGCACTCGGAGAAGGTTATGCACACATAATGAGCTTCCGAAGAGTAACGTATATTATCCCCGATAAGGAGAACTTTTCAGTAGATAGAAACTTTGTTATTACATATGAAAACACACCTTATAGAATATTTATTTCTACGGATAAATTGCATTGTTTTTTATGTAAAGAGGTCGGACATACCGCTGACTCATGTACCAATAATCCAACTACTTTTTCTCAAACTGAACTACCCCATCTAGAGCCCTCTACATCTGAAATTACTGATATAATTTCTGACGTGAGCACTCCTGCTCAATCAGACCTAACTACCTCAAACTGCACAGAAATCCACACTGAAATAGATACTGAAACTACACACCCATCAATTCCACCCACACAAGTACAAAAAAGAGCTATATCAACAGACAGCAATTCTGATATTTCTTCTCTATTATCTTCAGCAAGTACACCCGAACCAGCGTCTAACCAAATGCTTCCTCCGTTATCCACAAAAACAAACACTGTCTCTAAACCTCACAAGAAAAAAACAAAAACTACAAAATCAGAGGAACATAATCTAACAGCTAGTTCACTACAATCCGTAGCGGCCATTTATAAAAATAATCCATCTGGTCTAACTTTGACTGAGACTCAGTTTATTGCTTTCCTAGAAAATACACATGGTAATCCTAGTCCACTTAATGAAGCTTTTGTTTTTACGTCAAATATTGAAGGACTCTTACAAGACATAACAGTTCTCCATTCAGAAACTAAGGAAAGATCCCTTAAAAATCGACTTACGAGACTTCAAAAGAAAATCAAAAGACAGCTAAACCCAGATGACTCTGATAATATCAGCGTCTCATCTGAACTCCTAACCGATGATGAAACCAATGCCCTCCTCTCCCAACAGCCAGAACAACCATCTCAGTTGCCCCTTACCCCTTCAACTCAAGATTCACCTTCAATTTAATCCAATGGAACTGCGATGGGTTCTTTCCCCGTATTGAAAGAATCCAACAACTAGTGACAGAAAAACAACCCGATATCATATGTCTACAAGAAACGAACTCAAAAATATATAAGCTTCCCACACTAAAAAAGTTCGAAGGATACCATTATATCAGAACTAATTGTGACAGAGCCAGTGGTGGGACATCTATTTTTATTTCAAGTGAAATATATTCATCCCATCTCCTCATCACCACGGAACTCGAGGCTATCGCCGTAACTACTTGGTGTCCTAATAAACTTACGATATGCAGTGTATACATTCCTCCTAACTACCCCCTTAAAGAAATTGAAATTCTAAATCTTATCTATCAGCTCCCCGCTCCATATATTCTAGTAGGTGACTTCAATGCTCATAACTTTATGTGGGGGTCAAACCACACTAATGGCAAAGGTAAAACTATAGAAAACGTTATCAATTGCACAGGCTCCTGTATACTAAATACAGGCTCTAATACGCATCTGAACTTTTCCTCTGGCACATTTTCGGCGATAGATCTTAGTTTTAGCGACCCAAAAACATATACTTTACTAACTTGGAAAACTTCCGATGATCTATATGACAGCAACCACTTTCCAATATTTGTATCATCTGATATCTCCAACCATGAACAAACTATAACCAGAAACTTCTGGCGTCTAAGAAATGCCGGCTGGATAGACTATACGTCACAAACAGATAACACCTTACCTTCTCTATCCCTATCCGACAATATTAACAATAATCTATTAATAATCACAGATTCCATACTTAAAGCTGCAAATTTGCACATAGGCAAAAATAGTATTTCCCATAAAAGAAAGGCAGTACCTTGGTGGAATACATCTTGCCAAACCGCAACAGAACAACAAAAATTAGCTCTTAAAAATTACCGTAAAAAAAAGATCTGGAGAATCTCATTGAACTAAAGAAAACCAGAGCCAAAGCCCGATTTATTATAAAACAAAGTAAAAAATCATCTTGGAGAGAATATGTATCCTCTATTAATTCAAGCACCAATCCGGCGGATCTCTGGAAAAAGATTAGGCAAATCCAAGGAAACAACACCAACCTAAAAATCTCTAGTATTGCGGTAAATAACACTACAATCACTGACAATCAAGAAATCGGTGAAACCCTAGCAACGCACTTCGATACTAAATTCAAAAGTAAAATAGATTCCTCCTTACGAAAACCATTACCTAACGCCCCACCCTGTGCCTCACCCGAAACAATAATGGACATCACACATCTTAATTCTCCCTTTCTTTTTGAAGAACTAGTATCAGTTATTCAAACTTGTAAAAACAATGCCGCTGGACCTGACGACATTCCTTACATATTTATCAAAAAGCTCTCCAACTGTAGCCTACTCAAAATACTTGAGATGTATAATTTAATCTGGTCATCTAACCAATTTCCCAATCAATGGCAAACCTCTATCGTAATACCCATTAAAAAGCCTAACCTAGAACGTTCCTTGGCCAACTCTTATAGGCCTATATCACTAACTTGTACAATGTGCAAAATATTCGAAAAAATGTTTAATAAAAGACTCCTATGGTTCATTGAAAAACATAAAATATTTGATAGTGAACAGTCAGGATTTCGTCAGAACCGTTCAACCCAAGACAACCTTGTAATCCTCCAAACTCATATATCAGAGGCCTTAAACAAAAGACAAGAAGTCGTAGCTGCCATATTTGATATTGAAGGTGCTTTTGACACTATTAGTAGGCAATGTATATTAAACAAACTTATCCTTCTTAATATTAATGGTAATATATTTAACTTCATACGAAATTTTTTATCTTCTAGATCGTTCAGAGTCTCTGTCAACGGTATTTTATCTTCTACTCATACTCAAACTGATGGCGTACCTCAGGGATCGGTACTAAGTCCTACACTTTTTAATCTAGCAATAAGTAATTTATGCTCTCACCTCATTTCCCCTATTAAACACATCATGTATGCTGATGATCTAGTAATTTACTGTCATGGACAAAACTCTTCTACCACCTCGAAGCTTATTCAAACTGCTGTTGACACACTTTTTAAAAAAACTAGTGACATGGGGTTATCTTTATCCTATGTAAAATCCAAAATTATAAACTTTAGTAGACGTCCCCCTTCTCCATCTCCACTTATTTTGATCAACAATGTCCCTCTTCCTGTTGTTAAACAATGCAAAATTCTCGGATTAACGTTTGACTCACGACTAACTTGGAAGCAACATATATTTGAAATAAAAGGAGAAACGAGCATGAGACTAAACATAATAAAAACTCTATCACATCATTATTGGGGATCTGACGAAAACTCACTTCTTAAAATATACAGATCACTAATACGCTCCAAGCTAGATTATGGTTGTCACATATATATATATATATATATATATATATATATATATATATATATATATATATATATATATATATATATATATATATATATATATATATATATATATATATATCCGCCTCCAAAACATATATTAACCTTCTAAACTCAATTCACAACACAGCCCTTCGTCTTTGTATTGGCGCTTTTCGATCTAGTCCTGTAGATAATCTTTATTGCGAAGCTAACGAACCTCCTCTTTGTATAAGACGAAAACAACTGCTACTCTCTTATGTAGCATCGGTATCAGCCAACCCCTCTAATCCAGTGCATCCCTTATTTGTAATGTCCACGTATAATTTACACAATACCAATTCCTTACCACCAATAAAACCTATTCCACTAATTTTAGCACAGACACTTAATGATATCTCTCTTACACATACCCTTCCTCTTTATCCCCCTCCATCTCCTCCTTGGATCATATCCACACCCAAATTTAACACCTCGCTCACCAACTTCGATAAAAATAAACATCCGAAAGAGATCATTATAAATGCATTTAAAGACATTATAGATACAAATAAATACGACCTAATATTATACACGGATGCCTCAAAAAATGACACAGGAGTAGGCTGCTCTGTTACAACCTCTCATTCACTAATTAAGTCATCACTTATACCAGCCGTCAGCAGCGTTCATACTGGCGAATTATTTAGTATATTGCAAGCTTTTAACCATATATCTCCACCTAATAAGCAGGTTGCCATATGCACAGACTCTTTAGCATCAACCCATTCTATCAAAAATATATTTACTTTTCATCCAATCGTCCAAAAGATCCTAGACTCTTACCAAATTATCCTGTCCCAAAACATAACAGTTACCATAATCTGGCTGCCATCTCATATTGGTATAGAAGGCAATGAAACTGCAGATCGCTATGCTAAACTTGCTACAGCATCACCTGAAATCACCGATAAAATTCAAATTTGTAAGGACCTAAAATCATATACTAAGAGAAGAACCAGACTCCTTTGGCAACAGCATTGGAACTCTAACCGTTCGATCTTACACGAAATACAACCGTCAATAACCAGTCAGCCTACAATTGACTATTCAGCCCTCTCAAGACGAGATCTCATTGTGATAAGACGACTTCGGATAGGACATTCAAAACTCACACACGGCTACCTAATGTCCTCTAGCATCCGTCCCTCCTGTCAAATCTGCCAATCATATTTGACAATCAAACATATTCTCACTGAATGTCATCAACATTTGGCCAGAAGATTACAATACAAACTCAAAAGTGAAGTACGAGATATTCTAAACAACCCTGACCAAATAAAAGCTGTGCTACAATTTCTTAGAGATGAACACTTATATCAAAAAATATAATTAGATTTTAATTTAGACATTGTATAACATATTATTATCATTCCGTATTATTGTAACATATTTTTAATGTAACACTTAATGTTTGTGTAATGAAAATACATGTTATAGTACCTGTGTAAGTGGCCATAGTTGCCGAGCACGTTAAAGTTGAAATAAAAAAAAAAAAAAATTCTTTGTTTATAGTAGTCTGTATTTAACTGCTAGTTTTCGTTTAAAAATTTATTCCCAGTCGTTTGAAAATCAGACAAATAATAGAATTCGAAAAGTTTAATTGTGGAAATCTTTACTTTAAATATTGCATAAGCGATATGTCATGTGTATGCAAGAGAGAATATCCAATTTAAAAAAGGAAATCAGAAAAAGGAGAGAAAAAATTGACATTAATAAACTAAAAGATTACATTACAAATATATACAGACAGCAAATAGAAGATCAAATAAGGACAGAAAACTTAGAAGAAGAAGAAGAAATTAACTAACTAGGGGTAAATATACGAGATATTGTGTCACAGAAATTGGTTGAAATATTGGGCAAAACCAAGTCAGAAAAAAGAAATCATTGGTTTGATCATGAGTGCGAAATGGCCACAAATAGAAAGAACGCAGCATATGAAAAAACCATCGACGCAGGTTGTACACGAAGAAAAAAAGAATAGTATAGACGTCTTAGAAGAGAGGAAAAACGTATCCATCGACGTAAGAAGAGGGAATACGAACAGAACACTCCCAATGAGACAAAGTTTATTTGATAAAAATGAAACGAGGGAATACTACAAATCCTTAAATAATAGCCGTCGAGAATTTAAACCAAGAAACTAATAGTGCTTATATAGCAGAAAGAATTGGTACCAGAAGAGTGGCTAAAGGGAATAATATGTCCGTTGCATAAAAAGGGTGATCAACTGGAGTGTAAGAACTATAGAGGCATTACTCTGTTGGCATCTGCGTATAAAATCTTCGGCAATGTATTCTTTGAACGACTTAAGCATTTTCCAAAGGATATTGTTGATCAATATCAATGCGGATTTACTGCTGGAAAGTCAACTACACATCAAATTCAAGCACATAGGCATATTCTAGAAAAGTCACTAGAATATAACATAGATACACACCATCCATTCGTCGACTTCAAAGCAGCATATAACAGTGTGAAAAGAACTGAATTATATAATGCAATGATAGACTTTGGGATCCCACCTCAGTTAGTTGAGTTGACCCAACTAACAATGCAAAACGTAAGCCTATGCGTTAGAATTAAAGGAGAAAACTACCTTCTTTGAAATTAATAATGGTCTAAGATAGGGGGAGCGCTGGCGTGTCTCCTCTGGCGTGAGAGACATAGTGCAGTGTTTTACAAGGCTTGCGGACGCGGCAAGTAAATTAGGACTTGTGGTAAACGAGGAAAAAACCAAATATATGTTGGTTTCTAAAAACCCCCGAAATGTCCAACCGAGAATTGTAATTAACAACCATACCTTTGAGCAAGTCAAAGAATTCACATATACCATTTTTCAAAGTAAAAACGTTGCACGTCACAATTTATATAAAGTGACGTCACTTATATTTAAAAAATTTATAATATTTCCAGAACGTGAACCTTAAGCCGCATCCTCGTTGAGTCGACATTGTCGATCGACTCTGTCTATCATGTCCACACCAGGTAGGCAAAATATTTGTCGACAGTCGAAACTAAAATGTGTGACGAAGATGACGCCATTATTGTTTGTGCTGCATTCACAACTAAAAAACGTTAATTATCGCGTAAAAGAAAATTTTGGGTCCGACCAAGTCTTCTAAGTAGAAATCGGTATAGCGGTAGTAATCTGATGGAAGATTTGAAAAAGGATGATATCAACATATTGAACCTTGAATACAGATGTAACGGTGGTTTCAGAAATTTTTTTCGAATGTCGGTAAGTGAATTTGAATATTTGTTACAAAAAATCGGGCCAAAAATTTGTAAGCAGGACACCAATATTGTAGACCTGCCATTCCAACAAAGGAGCGTCTCGCTGTGACATTACGATTTTTGTCTACTGGAGATTCGTATCACTTACTGATATATCTCTTCAAAATTTCAAAACAAGTGATTTCTCAAATTATTCCGGAGGTCTGCGATATCCGTATTGCCACATTACAAGATTACATAAAGGTAAGTAGAGTTTTACTAAAACTACGTTCATACCGAAAGAGGTAGGGGAAGGGTGGGCAAGTTGACATAGCCGGGCAAGACGACACATTGCCCCCACCACGAAAACTAGTCCATTATTCGTTCAGTCAGTCCACACGCTCGTTACAATCTTGAATCTACTCCTTCACAGTAATCGTTTGATAGTCTTTGGGTGTGGATGCTCCGTACGTTTAAAAAAATATTCACGTTTTTGTGTCATTGTTGCGTGTTGGTCCAATGTAAGTACCATATGTTTCGTTGTTATATATTTATGCCATCGTAGCACTTCTTGTCATGATTTATTTTAGAGATAAAAAGGGTGTTCCTAAGCTTTACCTTAGGATATTGCAACTGCTCTAAGTTTATATTTTAACCGACCATGTTTTCATGTTATGATCACACGCGCTAGCGGGTAAGTTGAGATATAGCTGTGTCATCTTGCCCTCTAAAGGACGGATCTATGAAATATTTCTGGGGGAGTGTAAAAGAACTCTGGGCCCAACTTTTACCCAAAACTCCTTTAAAATAAAATTCTCAACTAATATTTTGGGTACTTACTATTAATATAGAAGTAAAAACATGGGTAAATATATATTTTTTTGGTATATTTTTAAGCTCTTACCCATAGTATTTTTATCCAGTTTTTTCTATTCATTTAAATTATGGTGGGATCTGTCTGGGGGGAGTAATTATCCCTATTGCTCTCCCTGTCCTCCCATAGATCCGTCCTTGGCCTTCATAACCTAAAATTTGCAACTGCTGTTTTTATGTACAGATGGTTTTTAATTAAAAAAGAAAAACTAATAGAGGGGCATGGAATAATAAGAACATGGAGCGAGCGTTGCAGGCTGTAGCGGAAAAGCGCATGGGTTGGTTAAAGGCTAGCAGGCATTACCAAGTGCCGCAGGCAACACTTCGCCGCCGTGCCATGAATCTAAATAAAATAGCAGTTGGTACAAGAAAGCATCTTGGCAGACATGAAACAACCTTAAATCGAGAACTAGAAGAGGCTCTAGTGGAGCATATACTAGCACTGGAAGCCAGATTTTTTGGCTTAACGACCGTAGATGTCCGCATTTTGGCATATGAATTTTTAGTAAGAATGAAGTTAAAACATCAATTTAATAACACGAAAAACATTACAGGCAGAGGTTGGTTACGCTCTTTTCGACTAAGGCATCCGAATATATCTTTACGTCAGCCAGAGGCAACATCAATGACACGCGCTGAAAATTTTAACAAACCACAAATAAAGACCTTTTTTAAAAATCTACGTAACTAATAAATAATGAAGAAATCGACAAAAGTATGATTTTTAACATGGACGAGTCAGGGTTGACAACTGTACAAAATAAAAACTTTTGCACTAAAAGGAAAGAAACAAGTGGGTGTCATCACCAGTGGGGAAAGGGAAGTACATTCAACTGTAGTAGCGTGATGAGTTCAGGGGGAACTTATATTCCACCTGCTATAATTTTTCCTCGAAAGAAATTCAATCCAACATTATACGACGGAGCGCCCCTTGGGACTTTATGTTTGTACAATGAATCAGGTTACATAACTGGGGAACTATTTTTAAAATGGATGGAACACTTTATTAAACATGTTCGACCGAACACCAAACACAAAGCTCTGCTAATTTTAGACGGGCATGTCAGCCATAAAAATTTAGAAGCATTGGAACTTGCAAAAAACAATTCAGTGGTGCTATTTTGCTTGCCTTCACATTGCACACATCGTCTCCAACCTCTCGATGTGTGCTTTTACGGGCCACTAAGTAAGTACTACGATGCAGCAGCAACTCAATGGTTGAAGGAAAATCCAAGTCGTGTCATCACTCTTTACCAGGTCGCGTCGCTTTTTTCTTCCGCCTACAATAAAACCGCAATACCAACGCTAGCTTTATGCGGATTCAAAGCAACAGGGATCTCACCTTTCAACCCGGATATATTTCCAGAACACATGTATTTGCCCAGCACAGTAACTGACGTACCACTTGAGGCCGATAATGCAAACACTGAATCCCTTAATCCGGGTGCATGTTTCACTGCAGCAGAACATTTGAATGAAGAAGATCCGAAGTCATCTGCAACGGTAAATACAAAGCCACATGAACATGTAGAGTCTTCAGCTAATAACGTCACAAACGTTTTGTTGCAAATTTCACCTCTTCCTCAGCGAAATGCAAGAAAGTCCAGAAGAAGAAAGGCCAATAGTTACCAAGATGTTCTTACCACGAGTCCATACCTCCAGAGTCTTCGCGAACAACAAAATATTAAGACAGCGACAGAGGTAAGAGGGAATAAGCAAAACTCAGTAAAGAAAAATGTGTTTGGTGGTACCTTAGAATGTGGAGATAAAGACACTGAAAATAATTTTCGAGATAAGAGAACCGGAAAATTAAGAAAAAGTGAACGAAGTGCGGCAGTTAAAATCTATGAAAAAAAATCAGACTGTGAAGAGGCCTTTAATGAGGACGACGACGATGATTGCGTATGCCTCTATTGCAATAAGTTATACAACCTATCCAAATCTCAAGAAGACTGGTTACGTTGCTAAAAGTGTCAAATGTGGGCTCATGCAGAGTGTGCAGGACTATCAATGAAGGCTAAGAACTTTATTTGTGAATTATGTTTTGATAATTAATCACTTTATGTATAAATCCACGTATATGTCGTCTTGCCCTCTAGGGTAGAGCAAAATGACATTTTGACTCTTTTTTGTTTTACATTTACAGTTTTAAAATGGAGTTCTGTTTTTGTTTTTCACTTGATAACTATTAAAAACGAATGTTCTGTTTGTATTATGGTGCGTTTTAATTCATGATACCTTTTACATTTTTTAAAATAAATCGATTTTACCTTCGAGTATGTCGACTTGCCCACCCAATCCATATATATTATCAAATTTTATTAACTAATACGAAACTTACAAAAACGCATTACAGCAGTAAAATGAAGTGAACTAATTTGGAAATAAAACTAAGTTTTCAAATAAATGTAAGTACTAAACGCAAAATTAAAAATCATGCTGTCATATCTACTGTGGTACTGTGCTTATTGTGGCTTGCCACGTCCCGGACATTATAGTTGTTGAATGAAACAATCTATGGCTTCGTCATCTTCAGTACCTAATTATGTCAGAGTAGAGGGGTTAGTAAAAGAAGAGCATGAATATGCTCTGGGGATGGGTGCGGTACTAAAGTCGTTATTGAACCAACAGGATACTGCTGGCGCTGAGGCTGAGGATAATATTGCGGTGGTGGCTGTTGTGATACTGGATAGTACCAACTTCTTCTCCAAATACGCTAAAGACATCCTTTTTATTTCTTTTCAAAAACACCTGTGTCAGCATCCTGTATGCATCATTAACCATTGGGTCATCACGTTTTCTTTTCTTGGATGGCACGTGGTCAAGATTTGGTGACGAACTGTTTTTTCGTACTTGTGTTTCCCTTTAGGCGTTCAACTTTTTCAAAAAACAAATATAAAACGTGCAGTATATACAAGACTTTAATAAGACCGATTTTGATATATGAGGCTGAAACGTGGACCTTATCTCAAAATGATGAAAGATTTCTTGGTATTTTTGAGGGAAAAATTCTTAGAAAGATTTTAGGGACCGTGAATGAAAATGAGCTATGGCGTCGAAGATACAACTTTGAACTATATCGGTTACAGACCGATCCAGATATCGTGAAATTCGTTGAGTGCAGAGACTTAGATGGGCTGGACACATTGCTAGGATGTCAGTTCACGAATAAAAGAAGAGATTACCATTTTCAAAACCAGAGGGCACAAGAAGTAGAGGACGACCACGAAGGAGATGGATTGATATTGTGGAAGAAAACCTACAGATTCTAAGGGTCAGAAGATGGAGGGAAGTTGCCAGGAATCGACAGGAGTGGCGACTTCGTTGTGAGCAGGAAAAGATCCACAACGGATTGTCGAGCCACTTATGATGATGATGATATGTCATGTAAGATATGTAACTGTTAATACATTGCGATTTACGCCACTGTTGAAATAAATAAACCGTATCCAATGAGACAAATAACAGAGAAAGCTGGAATTACAGCACGTGAGATCATACATGTGTTAAAAACACATAGCATAATCTACTAAGACACCAAGAACGATACGTTCTGTAGTGTGAATTTATAAGGAAATGTTTTGATCAGGATCCAAATTTTTCTTTAAACATTACAGACAAAAAAGAGTTTTTGTTCAATTCCGACTTCATTGTTTGTTTGCGTTCGAGTTTACACAGTTATCATAAGTATTTTACTACTATCGATAAAGATAATACCCACACTGTCCATCTCGTGTTCTTATACGTCTTGACTGTGCTTATACCTATAAATCCTAGATACTTAAGCTATACTAAATAGTTAATTTCGCAACAGGACAAGTCTACTTTGTCTATAACCGACTTAAGGTCGATTCGCATTTTACAGAACGTCAACGTCCCGTCAAAATATTCTGTAGTGTATTTTAAGCCAAGATGGGATATTTAAGGGGAGAAAACCACCAGCAAGCCCGATACCGCGACCGCCTCATATCTACTAATGAAATATTTGCTAGACAGAGCAAAAAAATCAAAATTCACAGTCTCCATTAAATAATGATCCCATAGACCTATTTTTCCGTGGTCTTGCAGCAACAGTTAAAACATTTACACCCCAATATCAACACATGGCTAAAATAAAACTGTTTGCAATTGTGTGTAATCTAGAATGACAGAGCTAAAAACAGATATACAGTCTTATAAATTTGTAGCAAAATACTGACTGTATGTTATTCTTCTTCTTCTTTATACGTAATTCTGCTTATTCGTTGCCGGATTAATATCTCTATGGAAGGTTTTCACTCCATCTTTTGAGCGGCCGTCCGATACTTCTTCTGCCGATTGGTGACGTTACATTTTTTTCTAATGTCTTCACTTCTCGTTCGATCTCTCAGCGTATTTTCTGTAATTCTTCTTAGTACTCCCATCTCTGCAGTTTCCAGTAGCCTCTGCGCTGTGGCAGTGTCAGGTCTTGTGTCTGAGGCATATGTCATTATTGGTCTTACACTGGCTTTATAAATTCTTGACTTTATCTCAGTGTTAATGTGTATGTTTCGCCATATAGTGTTATTAAGGCATCCTGCTAGTCTATTTGCTTTTTGTACTTGATCTTTCACTTCTTTGTTTAGGTCTCCATAGCTGGACACTGTAATTCCCATTACTTATTCAATACTAATGCCATCAATTTCTATTTTACATCTAGTTGGTTCTTTACTGACTACTATTTTACTAGTTTTCTGAGATGAGATTGTCATATTTAATTCTTCTGTTCTTATGTTAAATCTGTGGACCAGTCTTTGCAGACTATCTTCATCTTGGGCTATCAATATTGCGTCGTCTGCATAACAAAGTATTTTTATTTCTTTGTTTCCCAGTTTGTATCCTCTACCTTTGTTAACGCTTTTGATGATTTCATCCATGAAGAGCATAGGACTCAATGAGTCTCATTGTCTTATTCCGCTGCCGATTTTTGTAGGTTCTGTAAGTTGTCCATCGATTCTAACTTCCATTTTGTTATTTTGGTAGATGTTTTCGAGTTTTTATAATATTTAGGAGAACTTCTCTATTATACAGAAGATGGTTTACATCTTTTAAGTCATACTCTTTTAAACCCTTTCTTTAGGTCAATCAGACACAGAAATTCTGGTCTATTATACTCTAGTGATTTATCAGTAATTTGTTTTATAACGAATATTGCATCTGTACACGATCTTCCACTACGAACACCCTGTTATTTATCTGCCTAACTTATTCTCTGATTTATTATTACTTGTAAAATTTTAGTTGTAAGTTTAAGGGTAGTATTTAACAAGTTTATACCTCTGTAGTTTTCTGGCTGTTTTTTATCTCCTTTTTTGAATAGTAGAATTAGTTCGCTTGTTGTCCAGTCGTCGGGTATTTTATAATTTTATTAATTAATGTTGTTAATTGTTTTGTCATTGCTGCTCCACAATATTTTAGTAATTCGTTTGGTATTCCGTCTTTACCTGCTGCTTTTCTGTTCTTAAGCTTTTCGAGTATTTTCTGAACTTCCTGTACATTTATATTAAGTTCTTCATTTGTGGTAATTTCTTGTGTTTCCAGTTCTCTGCATAGAGCTTTTTAAAGTAGTTAATTCACGTATCCTTTTCTATGTGTTTTGGTTCCATTAGCTCCTTTACCTCCGTTCTTTGACCTCTTGTAAAGAGCCATATTTTCTTTTGCAGACCGTAAAAATTATGTTCCAGTTCTTTGGAAAAGCGTTCCCATTGATCATTTTCTATTTTTCTTACTAGTGAATGTGTTTCATTTCTAATTGTCTTATATCGGTATGCCTCTTGTGTTTTGGTTGACATGTATTTCAACTAAGCTTTTTTCTTTTCTTTAGATTTTTCTTTCATTTTTGTACAAAACCATGGAGTTCTTCGCATTGGGAACGATTTATTTTTATTTATATTTCTTTCACCAAAAACTTCGTTGGCCGAGGCTAAGATATTAAACTTCATTTTTTCTCAGCTTTCTTCGACTCCATCATCACTTTCTGTGATATATGTTTTTCTGCTTTTTTCGGTTATTCTTTTTTGGAATAGGATTCATCCTGTAAGCTTTCGACTTTTATCTTTGTGGTGTATTCTGGTGTTTTGTTATCACATATATGTGTATTCATTCGAATTTTGCACAATACCAATTTATGATCGCTTCCTATTTTTGCTGATGTTGGTGCTCTTACATCCAATTTGTTCTTTGTGGCGGGAAAGAATGTATTATTAATACGTATTTCGTTTATGCTGCAGAGATCCGTCAGAAGGTCTCCGTTTTCATTTCTGGTATTTTCATTATATCGCTGTTTTATTCCTGGAACTATATCATTGCCAACACGGGTGTTAAAACCACCCATAATGATTATATATTCATCATCTGGGAAATAGGAGTAGAGGCAGACCACGACTGAGATGGAGGGACGGTGTGGACGAGGACGCAAGGAAAATCGGCGCGGCAAATTGGCAACGGTTGGCGATGAACAGAAACGACTGGCGAAATAGACTGGGGAAGATCAAGGCTCAACTAGAGCTGTAGCACCACTGATGATGATGATTCATCATTTGGGGTCTCGTTTATGACAGTCTGAAGGTGTTCGTAGTTTTCCCTTGTGGTGGAATCTCTATTGTTCTCTGGTGCATAGATTGTAATCACATTCAGAGGTTTGACATTAAGTTTAACTTTTACACTTACTATTCCTTGCGAGGTAAGAAAAAACGCAGAAATAAGGCAGCCACAAAATATAACAATAGGAGAATACAACATAGAGGAGGTAAAAAACTTTATATACTTGGGATCCCTAGTCACGTCTGATAATAACGTTACGGAGGAAGTGAAGAGGCGAATATTTATTGCAAATAAATGTTACCATGGCTTAATTAGACACCTAAGATCAGATAACGTCGCAAGAAAGACAAAATGCCAAATATATAAAACCCTAATAACACCGGTACTCACATATGGCTCAGAAACCTGGACACTTACTAAAAGAGAGGAAACGTTGTTAGCCACCTTCGAAAGAAAAATCTTGCGACACATATATAAGGGCACAAAAGAAAACGGAATATGGCGAAGACGATACAACTCTGAACTATACAAAATATACCATTATTCGGATATTATAACATTCATCAAAATAGGACGGCTGCGTTGGATAGGACATGTAGAAAGAATGGAAGAAGGCGAAATACCAAACAAAATATTCAAACAGATGCCAGTAGGAAAAAGAACAAGAGGAAGACCGAAACTGAGATACTTAAAACAAATAGAAAATGATATAACAACCTTAAAAATAAAAAACTGGAGAAAAAAAGCACGAAACAGATCGGAATGGAGAAGAATCCTAGAACAGGCCAAGACCCAAAAAGGGTTGTCGAGCCAGTGATGATGATGATGATTCCTTGCGAGGTATATTTACATTCTTTTACTTGATCATCATCAGATAGTCATCTAGCATAATTTGACCCTTTCCTTTTTTCTTCGTATCTTATAGTGCACATATGTCTATTTTTTTCTACAAGCTAAGTGTTCTAAGCATAAATAAGTGTTTCCCATTTATAATTTGAGAGTATTATTTAAGCAATTCTCTTACCTTAAACACACCATTAACTTTTCTTTGAGACTAATTGCTTCTCGAAATGTAGTGTTCCTCTGCTGAATTTGCCTTCCAATTTTAGATAATAGTACATAAAACTGATCCCGAGACATTCTGAAATATTTATAAAAAAATTTCGTCATCAGTTCTTTAAACAATGTATGGTATTCCCCTAAGTATTTTCTATTAAGAAACACCCTTCGTTCCCACAACCTTTTTTTAGTTTTGTTGCTTGCCTGCTCTTCTTCGTCCAACATTAATGCAATTAATGCTAATTTTCTTTTGCTTAATTTACGCATCGCTTAACTTTTTGTTGTAATTGAACGACGTGACAAACCTTGGTGAATGTTACTACACCACTGCACGACGCACGTATAGTGTAAATGAGCGACAGTATTAAAGTAACGTTGCCGGTTAAAATGCGAATCGACCTTTAAAGGTCGATTCAAACACATCAGTTCCGTCACAGTTCCGGCGCCGAATCGGTACCGTCTCGTCACAGAACTATTCGTTCGTCTATTCGCACACACCTGGAATGCATCAGTCTTCGCATCGACGACCAATCTGTTGAAAAGATGGAAAGTTTATTGGATGAAGAATTAGCAATAATTGCTGTGTTTGGACGAGGAAGAAAAAGAAACAAAAGCACACCAAGCAAAAAGACGGAAATGGATCCATGACGCATAGAAAAAAAGGGATACCGAAGGAGAATACGTGACACTGTATGAAGAATTGCTTCATGATGATTAAAATTTTATCAATATTTTAGTATGTCGAAAAATTGCTTTAGCGTATTATTTTCAAAAATTGAAAAAAGAAGACACACACTGGAGAAGAGCTATTTCACTGAGGCAGCGTCTTGCAGTTTATTTAAGGTACGTACGAAATAAATAAATTTAGAAAATATTATTTTTTTTTCTAATTTTAAAATGTGATTTTTCAAAAATGATGAATTTTTAAATCGTTTTACTTTTTCTAATCAATATTCTGGATCCACATATGATTAAAGAAAAACGCTTAAACCTTCATTTAATAACTAAAAATATAAACAAGTTTTATAAGAACTAAAACATTTCTCAAATAGTACAACACTAATACCTATTACTTTAGATATAAAATACATATTTTAATAAAAGCTGCGAAAAGTTAGTAGGGGTTGTAGTATCATCCATAGTTTGTATTGGCGGTGGAGATTACAATTGGGTATAAACAGATGATTGCATCGGTGAATTGGTTATTGATGTATTAGCGTATTGGTAACTGGATACAGGCGATACTATTGGAAGAGCTGTTGTACTACTTGATTGTTGTTGATTAAAATTATTATAAGTTTGTTCTTGAAGAGACTTTAGCTCATATTTATGTACAACCGAAAATATTTCTGATTTCGCAAAATGAAAATTTAGAGCAGAAAGGGATTTTAGGGCTGGTGTTATGCCAGTTAGGAAGGCGACAACTGTATCTGGTGGTGCCGTAAGTTGTTCCCCACGTTTGTTAATTAAATACTTCATGAGTTTTGCTGAAGCAGAAGGCTGAGAATAGGTAATTTTTTTTTTTACTCCTGCTCTTTTTTGATGTAGGGGAGAGTTACCTAAGACGGGACGGTTCCCAAGTAGGGACACTAGCAATTCTAGAAAATCTGTAACAAGTGGCAACACCTGCACTGGAAGAATGAAAGCTCGCCATTCAGTCGTATTGTCACGTAAACGACACGAGGCTAGCATACCGGTAGCGTTCGTCAGAACAAGTTGTTAATGTTTACATATTTTTTTAAATTTATTTACGTACAACATTATAGTGAATATAGCGTTAATGGTAAGTATCTGTGAAACTTAACGTTATTAGTCAATAACAGAGTTTATATTCATTGCATTTCACTGTAAAGTATTTGCCACTAAAGCTTTTGTTTAATATCGGTTAAGATTTTTACAAAATGGGTGCAAATCTCTTAAGATGGGACAAAGTTAAACTTCCTAAGTCGGGACGTCCCATCTTAGGAACTAAAATATGGCTACAGATATTCTTCTTATACCTGCCTACTTTTAACTAATTAAATCATTAATTACTCATAAATTCTTACATATAACGGTAATTTATTCTTAAAACATTTATAAGTAGGGGTTCAGTAATTAGATTATACCCAAGGAGGTCATAATATTCTAACCTTGATTATAGCTAAGTAAAGATAATGTGTCACTAAAAAATGTTTTATTCAGTGAACTCTGTATCTCGTAAGTGGCACTGATATATTTTTCTTTTACAGATGCCAAATAGAAATCCAAATTCCTATTACAAAAGAAAAACTGATCGTGGAAACTGGTCCGTTCAAAATATGATTCTAGCTGTACAAAAAGTTCGGAATAACGAACTATCGCTTCGAGAAGCTGCTGACAGATCTAATATTCCTAAAAGTACTCTTCAAAGACGAGTTACAAACAAAAATAAAATCGTGACCGAAAATGACAAATATCTTGGTCGGTTTAGGCAAATATTCTCAGTTGAACAGGAACACGAAATTTTAGATCATATTCTTGAAATGGAAAAGCGATTTTTTGGAATCACTTATAAAGAACTTCGTTGTCTGGCATTTGACTTTGCCCAAGCCAATAATATTGCTAACAATTTTAATAAAGATACTCGAATGGCCTCTAAAAAGTGGGTTTATGGGTTTTTGAGTCGACATAGAAATATTTCTCTGAGAAAACCAGAAGCAACCTCATACGCTAGAGCTACAGGATTCAACAAGAATGCAGTCCAAAATTTTTTCAACAACCTGGAAAGTATTTATAATAAACATCACCTCACTCCAGATAGAATCTGGAATATTGATGAGACCAGAGTGACCACCGTCCAAAAATTATCTAAAGTTCTTGCTCAGAGGGGTAAAAAGCAAGTGGGAGGTTTAACAAGTGCCGAAAGAGGAGTTAATGTCACTATAGTAGCTGCTATGAGTGCAAGTGGCAATTTTCTTGCGCCTGCTTTTATATTTCCCAGAAAGAAAATAAAACCAGAGCTGATGGACAATGCACCTAACGGTAGTCCGGCATTTCCACAGGACAAAGGATGGATGGATCGTGATGTTTTTTTAAAATTCATAAAATATTTTGCACTACAAACCAGACCTTCGAAGGAGTGCAAAATTCTTATTATTTTGGACGGCCATTGTTCACATACAAAAAGTTTAGACGTTATAAACTTCTGTCGCGAGAATGGTATTATTTTAAAAAGCCTGCCACCACACTGTACGCATAAAATGCAACCCCTAGATGTTTCGTATTTTAAATCATTTATGAGTTATTATGATTTGTACCTTACTACATGGCTAAAAAATCATTGTGGTCGTACATTTGGAATATATCAAATCTCAGGGGCTGTTGCAGAAGCATTCTCAAAGGCATCTTCTGTACAGATAGCGACAAATGGATTCCGAGTAACCGGAATTTGGCCTTTTAACGAAGACATATTTCAAGACTGCGAATTCGCTCCCTCTAAAACGACGGAACAATCAGTGGACAATGAAACTACATCACAGGTCAATAAATTATCCGTAATGATGGCTCATACCGAAGGCGTAAATCAAGTTGAAATGTATGATAATCCGATTCCTTCAACCTCAAAACAGTCTGTTTTAAGGTCACCTAAAGATGGCGATTCCGAAGATAACAGACCGATACAGAGAAGCCAAATCATTCCTATCCAATTTCCGACATCCAAGGTAAAAGTGACTGATATTAGTCCGCTACCAAAGGCACAGAAAAAGAAAGGTAAGACTTCTTCTAGACATTCTCTGAAATCCACGATACTCACAGAATCGCCGTATAAAAATGAATTAGAGACGTTGCAATCCACAATCCCTACTAACAAGGTTAAATCTGTGAAACGAACTGTAGTTATGGATCACAGCGCTCGAAATGCAAATATTAGCAATATCACAGTCGTCACTTCAACTAAAGATGATTCAAACTGCATTGTATGTGGAAAGAAGTACGCAGAGAGTAGTGAAGACTGGTACAACTGCAAAATATGTTCAAATTGGGCTCATGAGTCTTGTGGAGTAATGGATGATCTCTATTTTATTTGTGGAAGTTGTATAGAGTAATGTCCCTTTTTGAGAAACCCAACGGACCATCTTAGGATTCCGGTTTCTCATGATGGGACATTTACACTTTTTTTTTTTAATAACAAAAAACGAAGCATATTTTTTATTTTTTATTTAGTTTATATCTAAAATGTGTTAATAATTAGAATAAAGTTTCATTTTATTACCTCAACTTTTTTTTAATATCTATAGATTTTCAAGTATTTGTTATAAAAAAAAACTGTCCCAACTTGGGTGACTCTCCCCTAGTAGTGTGTTTTTGTATTGGTAGTTCTTCAGTCCCCTGAATTGAAGCAGACGAATCTTCTCTTTGACTCTTGGTTTCTTCTATTATTTCATTTCGTTCATCGTGTCTCTTGGCTTGGGGCAGAAACATTGTGTTCCGTCTCTTCGTCAGAATTACTTTTTTCATCTTCAGGCACTATTTTTTCAGACTCTTGTTGGGTATTATCAATATGCTTAATGTTAGTTATCGTTTCTCTTTCATTAAAATGTTTTTTCAAGAAACTTAGTTGATCAGCGTATTTGAACCTCATTGTTACTTTGCCACTCTGTCCACTTTTTGTAATGTTTCTTTTCAAATACTTTCTAAATGTGTTTCTAATATTTACCCATCTAGTCTTACATAGTTGACCTAGAAAAATGTGATTTGTTTATTATTTTCAATTGTTTTGTTGGCTCTTAATTATAATTTTTTGGTTGTTGACGTCGGAGAATATGGCAAGAACAGCAATGGCGGAATTTTCGCAACTTCTTCATTGGTCAAAAGTCTTCGACAAGGAGCATTACAACTATTACAAAATACAACTCTACCGAATACAGAAGTTGAAGCCCCATATGTAATAGTAGGAGATGAAGCATTCCCTTTAAAAACATATTTACTGCTGCCTTATCCACGTCAGGACTTAAATGTAGCAGAACGTGTTTACAACTATCGCCATTGTTGTGCCAGAAGAGTTGTCGAAAATACGTTTGGCATTTTATCTCAAAAACTTCGAATTTTTAACAGGCGAATCTTATTCTACATAATTTTATTAAAAAATATGATGGATACAACTATGACAAAAATGAGCCAAAAGTAGAAACAAACTCTGAACTGCAAAATTTGCGTTTGCAAGGTGGAAATACAACAGGAAATGCTTCTCAAGTAAGAGACACATTTAAAAATTATTTTAATTCGCCAGCCAGGGGGGTCTTTACTGTGGCACAGTGGCGCACCCAGAATTTGTCTGAGGAGGGTTTCGAAATCTTTTTATGCTACCTCCCTTTTGAGTCCCTAAAATTTGGGTTTTAGTTTAATCTAAAGTACTAAAGGTAGCAGTGCCAAAGATTCAGGTATCTATTATCCTGCCTACCAACTAAAACCACCCTCTCTTAGTTGTGCGAAGTTGACTGTCGCACGTACCGTACTCCGAAAGTGGGGTGGCCGCTGTGAGGCTGACAATATTTTTGGAACATTCCCTTCTGTTACCTATTGTTCTGAAGCTATTTTCTTGTGGCATTTTAAAGTAATTACTATTTTAGGAATCGAACCTCTCGATTCCATCGCTCTTCTAATTCCTTTATTCCATAAGCGTCGAGGTCTACCTCTTTTTCTTCTTCCAGGGGGCTTCCATTTGTGAAGTTTTTGGAACCAACGTTCGTCAGGCATTCTCCATAGGTGTCCAAACCATTTTGAACCTATTTTTTCTATTCTGTCAATGACCGTTTCTGTAACATTCATGTTATTTCTTATAGATTTGTTGGTCTTCCTTTCCTGCCTTGATGTTCTAGCACTTCTTCTCAAATAATCAAATTCAACTGCCAACAATCTTTTCTTCAGGTCTGCATTAATTATCCATACTTCAGAGTCATAACAAAGAACTGATTCAACCATGGTTTGCCCTATTCTTTTTTTGTTTCTTTTGGAAATGTTGCGATCCCACCATAAGGAGTTCAGACATCCTACAATTTTACGTCCCTGATTAATTCGGTGTTTAATTTCGGTTTCTCCCAAGCCGTTCTTAGCAATAAGTGCACCTAAACATTTAAATTTTTCCACTTGTTTGATTTCCACGTCCTCGTCTATCAACACTTCAAACCTTGCATCTTTTTTTTTTTTTATTGTGTAATGGCTTTGGCATAGCCAATTAGCCAGTAAACCTTGCATCTGAATTGATAACTAAATATTCTGTTTTCTTCATGCTGACTTGTAACCCCCATTTGAAATCTTCTGTGTATAGATGCTTTATCATAAATTCTAGATCATAAGAATCTTGAACTAGGACAACTTGGTCATCCGCAAAGTTCAGGGAGAACAGTACGTCATTTCCTATGGTGATTCCCATTCCCTGGCAGTGGTTTTTCCAATTTTGGAGGGGTGCCTCAATATATAAATTAAACAGTAAGGGTGACATAATGCATCCTTGTTTTAGTCCTTTAGTTACTTTTATTGGCTCTGATAGTTTATTTCTGATTTTTAGGTAAGTAGTGTTATCCCTGTATACTTCTGTGATTATTCCTAAAAGGTATGGACTAATGTCGAGTTGTTGTAAAGTTTGCCACAATTTAAGTCTTGGAACTGTATCATACACCTTTTCTAGGTCGATGAAGGCTAGATGTACTTCGGTACCAACCGCTATTCTTTTTTCTATTAATTGTTGAAGTATAAACAAGTTATCAGCGCAAGATCAAAGATCGAAAAGTCCCCTTCCCATTAAAATAGTAATTAGATCTTATCTGTCATTGGCCCGGCTTCTTCTTTCTTTTTTAATGACTGCTCGGATCTAATTGTGAATATTATTCCATCCCTCCGTACTTTCCGTCATCTTCACGTTCATCTCTCTTACAGACAGAGGGTTCATACCTATTTCATTATACATTCTGTTTCTTTCCACTGTACATCTATTACACTCCAGCATTGTGTGAGTAACAATGTCGGAAAATATTCGCAGTATAGGCATTTATCTCTATCTGTCTTTCTGAACCTATGAAGGTACGCCCTAAAGCAGACAATTCACTGGGTTTACTGGGCAATATCTTCCTTGTTGTTCCACTCTTCTTGCCATCCTTCCATTTCTTATTTTTTTTATAGCTGTTGTTAAATGCTAATTTCTCTCATAGAGATGTCTCTTTTCTACTGCTAACACATGCAGAGGAACACAACCCGCGATAGTCCACAAGGCCGCCGCAGATACAGTCCTGTAAGCGCATGTTACTCGCAAACAGACTCGTTCTGTCTACTTTTTCATAAGCCTAATATTAGTTATCTATATCTAAATATAATGAAAAATATTATTAATTATTGTGTTCTACATATTTAAAGTGGTAATTTAATTGTTTAATTAGCGTTTTGGATTTTTTGTATTGTGTGTGAAAGACAAGTTACATTTTCCTACTTTATATATTTTTTACTTTAACCCCCAACCCCCCCCTCGGGTTGAAGAGTAAATAAGGGAAGTTCATTACCTTGTGTTTTCATTTCTTCTCCGATTTCCTGCCAAATATTATTTTTAGAATTAATGTCCATGTACTTTGCATGGGACAAATCATATAAATCATTATATTTTCTCACACATTCTATTACTTGTTCGTCATTAATTTTATTTTATTCACTTGTACGCCCGTCATGTTGCCGGCAAAACCAAAAAAATCGTTGCTGAATCGTTGAGATTATAAAATCGGCCGATCGTTAGACGTGTCGAAACCTGACAGCTGGGAAACTGTTCGTCAGCTGATGAATGTGAATGCCGGCGGCATATTTCTGTTAAAGAATATTTTTTATGACGGATTGTTCGGTTCGGCGCCGGAACTGTGACGAGACGTGACTGATTGTTTGAATCGACCTTTAAGGTCGATTCAAACACATCAGTCCCGTCACAGTCCAGGCACCGAACCGGTCCCGTCTGGTCACAGAACTATTCGTTCGTCTATTCGCACACACCCGAAATGCATCAGTCTTCGGCTAACAATCTGTCGAAAAGATGGAAAGTTTCTCGGATGAAGAATTAGCAAATATTATTATTATTTCCTGCCAAATATTATTTTTAAAATTAAAGTCCATGTATTTTGCATGCGACAAATCATATAAAACATTATATTTTCTCACTTCTTCTTCTTCTTTGGGTGCCGTGTCCGTATTCAGACGTTGGCCGTCATCATGTTTACAATTTCCTGAAACCTTTCTCTGTCGGCTGCTGCGCGAAATCATTCTTCTACCGTGGAACCACACCATTGTCTAATATTACGCAGCCATGAAAGTTTCTTTCGACCAATCCATCTCTTTCCTTCCACTTTTCCTTGTATTATAAGGCGAAGTAGATGGTATTTAGGTCCTCTAATTATATGGCCGACGTATTCTGTTTTTCTCCTCTTTATGGTGTTTATGAGCAGACGTTCTGAATTGATCATTTGAAGAACATCTTCATTGGAAGTGTGCGAAACCCACGATATCTTTAGGATTCGTCTATAGCACCACAATTCGAATGCTTCTAACTTGTTTAGCATTGTGGTTTTTAACGTCCATGTCTCACAACCATACAATAGAATGGACCACACATAACATTTCGGGACCTTCTTACGAATATTCGTCGACAGGTTTCTGTTGCATAAAACTGGTTTCCAGGTCATAAAAGCCTTACGTGATATTTCGATCCTGGTTATTATCTCTTCATCAAAGTCACAATTTACATTTAACCAGCTGCCAAGGTATTTGAAATGATTTACCCCTTTCGATCTCCTCTCCATTAAGAGAAATCAGACCGTGATCTATATTGATCTTTCCAACTGCCATCCACTTAGTCTGTGAAATGTTGATTTTAAGGCCTCTCCGATAACTTGCTTCACTGACTAGATTTAGTAATGTCTGGAGATCTTGTAAATTTTCTGCAAGAATAATATTGTTGATTACTTCTCCATCTAGTCTTACTCCCTCTTGTCTGTCATCCAAAGCCTCCCTAAAGATTTCTTCAGAGTACAGATTAAAAAGAGTGGGCGACAAAACACAACCCTGCCGTACTCCACGTTTGATGGATATGTTTTCAGTCGAACTGTCTTCAATTTGGATAGAGGCTACTTGATTGTAATATAAGTATTTCAGCAGTCTTATATCATAGTGGTTAAGTCCTGCTGCCCGTATGCAATCGAAAAGTGTATCGTGTTGTACTCTGTCGAACGCCTTCTCGAAGTCGATGAAACAAACATAAACATTCTTTCGGAATTCACAACTTTTTTGTAATAGAACGCGCATACAGAGTAGTGCCTCTCTAGTTCCTAGACCGTTTCTAAATCCTAATTGCTTATTACCCATCCTACTTTCGCATAGAAGGAATACTCGGTTTTGTATAATTCGTAAGAGTATCTTCAGTGTGTGACTCATCAAACTGATTAGTCTAAAATCGCTGCATTTGGCGGACCTGCTTTTCTTTGGTAATGTTATAAACAGTGACTCTAACCAATCATCTGGTATTTTTCCTTCGCTGTAAATTTTGTTGAAGAAAGTGGTTAAGCAGGCAAAGCTTTCCTCATCCAAAAGTTTAAGTAGCTCAGCAGGGATTTGATCTGGTCCAGGTGTTTTATTGTTTTTGGCTTGCTGTATTGCCTTTTTGACTTCCGAATTCAGTATACTGGGACCTCTGTCTAACTGGTTGTCACAGGCAGTATTTGGAACATTTTCTCTAGAAGGATCGTCAAAAAGGTGAGTGATGTATCTCTCCCATTCTTTGCACTGTTGTTCGTGATCACAAATTTTTCCGTCCGCGCTTTTAAGTGTGTGAGCATTTTTCTGTTTTCTAATTCCGGCAGTATATTTAAGTTTCTTGTGGAGGTTGAAACTGTCATGCTTTTTTTTGAGGTCTTCTATTTCTTTACATAAATTCTCAAGCCAGGATTCTTTGGCTTGCTTAATTTTTCTTTTTATGCGTTTATTGATTTCACGGTATTCGATATTTCTATTTTTGTGTTGCCGTCGAACTTAAATCAGGTCTAGAATTTCTTGTGTCCACTCATTTTTTGCCAACATGGTAGGTGTTTTCAAAGACTCTTGTACGTTCTCTAAAATCGAGTTTTGAATATCATACCAGCATTCGTTAATGGTTCTGTTTTCGTTTGGTATATTTGATATTCTGTGTATTTTACTATTTATCTGCTGTGATATGTGTTCGCGCGTTTGAGGGTTTTTCAGGGGGTCGAGATATATCTTACAAGGCTTATTTGGCTTTGTTAATTTCTTTAATTTAATTTGCATTTTGGAGCATAGTAAATTGTGATTTGAGTTTGTCAGCGCCGGGGTAAGTTTTTACATCTTTAATATTGTTTCGAAATCGGTGGTTTATTATCGGTAATATTTTCTCACACATTCTATTAATTGTTCGTCAATAATTTTATTTTGTTCACTTGTACCGCCCGTCATGTTCCCGGCAAAACCAAAAAATTCGTCGATGAGATTATAAAATCGGCCGGGCGATAGACGTGTCGAAACCGGACTGCTGGGAAACTGTTCGTCAACTGATGAATGTGAATGCTGGCGGCATATTTCTAATAAAGAATATTTTGTATGACGGATTGTTCGGTTCGGCGCCGGGACTGTAACGGGACATGACTGATGTCTTTGAATCGACCTAAGTGATAAAAATGATTGAGAGACGAGGTCATGAGGTGATGAATAATTCAGTATTTAGCCGCTCTCAGCATTTAGAAAATAAGGAACTGAAAACTGACACTAAAAATAAAACAATAAAATATATATAACAAATAATAATTTATTTTCGATAATTTACATGCGAGGAATTAATCAAGTAAAATTGATTGGATAAATAAAGGTACGCAACAAAACAAAACATTAAAAGACAAAAATTTAAAAATTGAGTAATTTGTGCAATATTTGTAAATAAAATGCTATTTTCAATTAGGCAATCACAATTTCATTACAACACGAGATATACAAGGTAACTAGAAAGTGATTAGAATTAAAGACTATTTTTAAATTGCGTCCCAAAGAAAAACTAATACCTACTGAAATAAAAATACAAAATATAGGAAATTAATTCATAAAATATATAAAAAGTGATAACGAGTTACCAAACACAAATTAAGACGCAATTTCTAGTGCCTCGTATATCACAGATTTTGACCTAATAACTTTATGCGTAATACTTTTCAACACAACCTCTTGTTGCAGAGATAACCTATTCTCGACGTAAGCAAAATTACGTTTTTGAGTATTTTAAAGATTGACTATTGCAAGTTTTACCTGAGAAAAATTGAGGTTATGTTACAATATTAACTGATGTAGAATATGCCATTACATACTAATTCTGAAGAATGTTTACGGCATATTAATTATATAACCAAATTCCAAAAAATTGGATCTTGAAATTCAATTTAGTATTTGTATTATAAGCGAACCCAAAGGCCCATTTAAAACTTAAAAAACTAAAAATCTATCCTAAAGAATTGGACTTATGGCATATTTTACATCAAAAAGTTTCATTTGAATCTAATGCCTTCAGAATTCTACTTTGAACTTTCTTCCTTGCAGTTTCATCTTGTTGTTGATCGGATGTATTATGATGATTTTGTTACTGGATAATTCTAAGAGATCTACTTGACTTTCAATAGCTTTTTCGTTGCGTCGACTATATCTTTGGGCGTTGGAAGAGCGGCGGCTTCTAAGGATTTTGCGTATGGCATAGGAACATCGGCTCCTGTGATCCTGATGGCAGGTTGATCTAGTTGGAAGAATGTTTCGGTTTCCATTATTCTTGCGAGCACTTCAGCGCCGATACCACATGTTGGCCAACTAAAAAATAATTAGAATATACATTCCGGTTGTAATATGTTAACACATCTGTAAATATTTAGGATTTTTGATATATTAAATTAAATATTTTTTATGACAAAATAAGCCTTTAACTTTAAGGTACTATTATCGTCTAGAATGCTAAAAACGGGCATATTTTCAACAATTTTGTTTATATCTTATTTATTTATCATTATCATCATCAGCTGTGGGAGCATGTCTATGCTCCCACATCTGATATGTCTATGTCTATGCATAGACATGCTCCCACAGCTGATAAGATCAAAGATGAGATCGAAAATTTTTATTCAGAATTGCACAATATCAAAATCTAGAGATATTACTTACATTTTAGGAGACTTTAATGCAAAAATTGGAGTAGGTACAGTTGAAAATATAGTTGGACAGTTCGGATTAAGAACTAGAAACGAGAGGAGAAAGGCTCATAGAATTCTGCCAAGAAAATAATATAGTAATTGTCAATACTTGCTTTCAGCTTCCTGAGAAGACTATATACATAAACGTCTCCTTCACATACAGAAAACCATATTCTCAGTCCCCAGATAGACTTTATACTCGTAAATAGCAGATATAAAAACTCTATAACCTCAGTTAAAACTTATCCTGGAGCAGATGTTAACTCAGACCACAATAAGTTAGTTGCTAACGTGAAAATAAAATTAAAAATAATTGAACTCAGAAAACAACAACCGAAAATTAATGTAAGAATGCTAAAAAACGGAGAAATAAAAAAACGAATTAAAAAATAATGTGAATGTTAATATGCAAAAAACACTAACTGATAACAAACAAATTATGGATGTAAATAAAAAGTGGTATAATATAAAATAACACATTACTGAAATCAGCTCAAGAAAGTTTGATACAGCATAGGTCAGAGGCTAAAAAACAGTGGATGGCAGAAGAAATACTATTACAGATGGAAGAAAGAAGGAAATATAAACGAAAAGATCTACAGAAGTATAAAGAAATATAACGAATAATTAAGGAAAAAATCAAAACAGCTAAGGAAATCTATTTGATGAAACAATTTAAAGAGATAGAAGAACTAGAAACAAAATATGATATGAGAAATATGCACAAAAAAAATAAGGGAATTGACTGGAATGGGTCGAAATAGACAGCAAGGACACATAAAAGACAAAACAGGAGTACTACTAATAGATTTATCAGAGAAATTAAGACGATGGGAGGAGTACGTTAGAGAACATTTCCAAGATGAAAGAGGTGAAATGCAGAAAATATAAGAATTAAATCCTTTAGAGAGACAGAAGATCACGATAGATGAAATCAAATATGCTATTAAAAACTCTAAAGACAATAAGGCAGCTAGATTAGATGAAATACCAGTGATCAGATGAAATGCCAAGTATTGGCAGATTTATTCAACACAGTGTACGATACGGGAATAATATAACAAAAGTGACTGAAGTCAGCATTTATAACCATCCATAAAAAACAAGTAGCAAAAGAGTGCTCTGATTATCGAACACTGAGGCTCATGAGTCATACTTTAAAAGTACTGCTGAAAGTAATACATAAGAGAATATACGAAAGGCTAGAGGAGGATATTAGCGAGAAGCAGTTCGGGTTTCGAAATGGAATGGGCACTAGAGAAGGACTATTTTCCATTACCATATTGATTCAGCGATGTCGGGATGTAAACGTTGATCTACACTTGTGCTTTGTTGACTACGAAAAAGCTTTCGATAAAGTAGGACATGAAAAACTAATATCAATACTTATAAACAAGCGCATTGACAGTAAAATCATAAATATAGTGCAAACATCATATTGGAACCAAAGTGCCATACTTCAAATTGATGGGCAACACTGAGAATACATGAAAATCTGTAGAGGAGTTAGACAGGGATGTGTTTTATCGCCACTTTTGTTCAACTTATATTCTGAAGAAATTTTCCAAAACACGCTCAATAATATCAAAGCGGAATTTACCGTTAATGGAAAATTAATTAACAACTTACGATATGCAGACGACACTGTGATCATAGTAACGAGTATAGAAGATCTACAATATCTTATCGAAAGCTTAAGTATGAATAGTGCTGAGATAGGAATTACTATAAACGCTAAAAAAACGAAGTGCATGCTAATTACAAAAAGACCACAAAATATACATCACCTATTGACAATCAATGGTAACGTGATAGAACAAGTAGAAAAATCTCAGTACTTGGGAACTTTGATCAATGAAACCAATGATCATACTGCAGAAATAAACAGGCGAACAGAAATTGCCAGAGCAGCATTTATACGAATGAAGCCACTCCTAACGTGCAAAAATCTGAATTTGGAGATCAGACTACGTAACATTCAAGGATTTCGAACTCTGGTTATACCGCAGAGTATTAAAAATATCTTGGACTAATAGAATTACAAATAAAGAAATACTGGAGAGGGTCGGTAAAGAAACAGAACTAATCACCACTATACAAACCAGAAAACTGGAATACCTAGGCCACGTGATAAGGGGACCAAAATATGAAATTTTGAGACTCATAATACTGGGAAAGATTCAAGGAAGACGATCTGTTGGCCGAAGGCAGAACTCATGATTGAAGAATTTACGTGATTGGTATTAATGCAGATCGATTGATTTGTTTAGAGCAGCAAGTTCAAAAATAAAAATAGCCATTATGATTGCCAACCTCCATAGGGAGACGGCACTCTAAGAAGAAGATCATCATCAACTTGTATGCGTCCACTACTTGACATAGGTCTCCCTCAGGTCTTTCCATCTGTCTCCGTTTTGTGCGGCTTGCATCCAGTTATTGCTACCACGCTTCAGGTCGTCAGTCCATCTAGTTGGTGGGAGTCCTCTGCTCCGTATTGCTTCTTGTCTTGGTTTCCACTCTAAAATACGTTTTGTCCATCGGTTGTCTGATAATCTGGCGACGTGTCCTGCCCAATTCCATTTTAACGACGCGATTTTTTCGATGGCGTCTGTTGTTTTTGTTCTACGACGTATTTCTTTGTTTGGGATTCGGTTCTCTCAGAGAGACAACCAACATATCTGGCGCTCCATAGCCCTCTGAGTCACGCGAATCTTATTAACTACCTTTTTTGTGAGTGTTAATGTTTCCGCTCCATAAGTGCGTACAGGTAACACGCATTGGTCAAACATTTTCCTTTTGAGGCATATGGGTAGATCCGATTTAAATACATAGTTTAATTTACCAAACGCTGCCCGGGCTAATCCTATGCGGCGTGGGATCTCACATGTCTGGTTATCTCCGCCAACCGAATTTCATGTCCTAAGTACTTATACGATGTATTCTGCACAATATCCCTTCCATCAACAGCAATATTTCGATTTAGCACCAGATTAGTCATTATTTGCGTCTTGTTCATATTAATCTTTAGTCCGACCTCCAAGGAAGGATGTTATATTTTTCAAACATCATCCATACAATCGGCTATAAGGACGATGTCATCTGCAAATCTCAAATGACTGAGCTTCTCTCCATTTATGTTGATACCATGCTCGTTCAGATGTACCTTCTGACAAGTATCGTGAATAGCTTTGGTCTCTCCGATGTCTCCTTGCCGCACTCATCGCTATATACAGAATTTATTTGTTTCCTGTTCAGATAGTCTTACGCTAGCTGTAGCATTTTGGTAGATATATTTGATTATGCTAGCGAAGCGATAGTCTATTCGGCATTCTGTCAATGCCTTTAACATCTTCTGATGGCTTATGGTATCGAATGCTTTCTCGTAGTCGACAAATATTAGTGCCAATGGTTTGTTGTATTCTGCAGACTTCTCTACCAGGTTCTTTATCACTAGTAAGTGGTCATTAGTGTTGTATCCCGATCTAAATCCAGCTTGTTCTCTAGGGTAATAGAAGTGTAATTTAGCGTCTTTTTTTGATAATTTTCTGACTGAGGAACTACTCGAGGGTTTCTGGGTAACCCCCCTTCGGTTACGCCAGTGCCTGGTTTAGTGCTGGTAGAGTGTCCGGACCACGGAAGTGTAGTAGGTTTTCGAAACGGACCCTCAGGGAATATAATTAGTGACCCCTGGTGTAGACTAAGATTCTTAAAAAAAACCTTCGTTTTCTATACAGTCTGGATGTGATCTAACGACTACTGTTAGTTTTCTCTATAGTTTTGATGTGACCTATTCTATAAGTTTTTCATCTAATTTTATGATTATTGTGCCGTTTTCATGTCTTAACATGTTTGTTTCTTGTTTGAATCCAAGTCCGACAGAATCCTTAATTTTCTTGGATTAAAACTTTCATATTTATTATCTAGTTCTTCTTTTTTCCTTAATTTTGTTTCCTTCTGGCATTGTGAATTTTCTTGTATTATACATAATTTTTGTGGTTATGTTTCCTATCTTTGGTTGATTTTATAATATTTTTCATTTTTATATACTATAAATAGGTAGTCAGCGATGAAAATACGTTGGACACATCCATTTCTCTTTCTCAGACTTAGACTGATCTGTAACATATGTCTTTCATTTCATCTTCATCGAATTTTTCTGAATTTGCACAAAAATTTTTTAGTAGTCAAAATATCTTCAAAAGTTTTTTTCATAACTAATGAAAGTCATGAAAATATATTAGAAGACATATATATTAATCTTCTTTTTCAATATATTTATTATCATCATGTGGTATCAGGTGCTAGTCTCACTTGAACACCTGTTAACATTAGTACCAAGACAAATTTTTTATTCACTATCATTCTTTTATTACACTTATTAGAATCTTATAAATATTTGTTGCCATGGTGAGATACTGTAGGAAACTAGTAGGACTTCTGCCTCGAGATCGGTTTGTTAACATAATCAGGACAACACTCTTTAAAGTTATTTCCTTCTTATGAATACTTCATTATGATGTCTAGACTGTACAATTACAATACAATTATCTAAAGAACATTTAATCTGATTAAAAAATACTTTAAGTGCCTACACCGATACAAATTGTGGTCAAAATAATTGTCTCGCATCTTAAATATGAATAAGATTCAAATTCACTGTTAATATTTAATTAAAATCATAAAACTTAGAAGTGGCTATGTTAAGTGATAAGATATTTCCATATTCTTGATATTTGAATGATTATGCGTGAATTTTTGACCGATTATACGAAAAATATACGCCTCCATTTGCAAATTCTTTATCAAGCTTTAAATGTTATTAAAAAATTTAGTAACAAAGATTATAAGCTCTGGTTAACTAAATCTAGGGTATAAATCACTTATGGAATAAAATTATTTCTGTTCTTGTTTTAAAAAATTATAAAAAAAGTTGACCTATAGGGACTAAATATCACTTATTCCAAAACCAAATTATGTATTGTTACAAGAAAATGTAAAGAAGTACCCAACCATATCTTAATAAACAATGTCTCGTATCTAGTGCAAAGTTCTGTTAAATATTTGAGTATTATTATGTACTTCCTAAGTCTGACGTCACAATGGGAGGGGGTTTTAAAAACTTTTCCAAACATTTCTAATTTGTGTGTATTTGTCCCATAAGAAGTTGGAAATATTGGTTTTTTATTTCTTTTAAGATAAATAAGGACTTTTGGTTATGAACATTCATTCTGTGCGATTTGTTGTTCGTGAATTTGTGAGGTAAGAATATCAAAGTATTAAGATATTTACTATGAATCTTCATATTTTAAGGTTATGTTATTGTATGAATAAATCTTTAATTATTTTTTTACTGTATTTCAAGGTATTTTGTTGTTGTTTTTATTGGGGTTATTTCAAAATAAATCAATAAATCATTGAATTTATTTACGAAGTTGAAAAATATTTAGATTAATATTTTCCCCTTTTTTTCGTTGCCACTGATTTTATCCTGTAAACTACTAAGGATATTTGATAATGGATGAAGGCTTAAGTTTTAGTATAACATTCTGTGGAAACCTTTCTATCAAATTGTGATAATGAGTGTCTAAAAGAAGGTTTTTTGAATGATGTAATAGTTTTTAAGTTTATTTTTTTATAGGGAAATGCTTTAAGAAAATTAACGTACCTAATGCATTGATAAAAATTATAGAAAGTACTTACAAAGAGGTAAAAGGAAGGGTACAAATAACAGGGGAAAGATCGGAAGCATTTAATTGGAAGAGAGGTATTAAACAAGGAGATAGTCTCAGCCCTTTGCTATTCATAATAGTAATGAACGAATTGATAAGAAACACTAGAGTCAGAACTAATCAACTACAGACAATAATAGGTTACCGCAGATTACAACCGGTAACAATAGAGTCCTTAATGTATGCAGACGACATAGTACTAATAGCAGATTCCGAGAATAAAATGCAGAAACTAATGGATATATGGGTAGAACAAATAGAAGAACTTAAAATGGAGATAAACGAGGAAAAAAGTAAGATAATGATAATCAGCGGCAAAGGAGATAAGGAAGATAACCAAATAAAGATAAAATGTAAAAACTCAGAATTGGAAATAGTAACAACTTACGAATACCTGGGAAGTATAATAACTAATGATGGAAAAATAGACTGGGAAATAACAAATAGAGCAAAGAAATCAAACAAGTTATATTATGCGTTAGCCCCAATAATGGGAAAAAGAGAACTTGCACGAGAAACAAGAATAAAAATATATAACACAATAGTGATACCGACTGTGCTCTATGCAAGTGAAAACTGGACAATTCTGGAAAAACATAAGAGCAGGATAAACGCAATGGAGATGAGACATCTAAGAAGGATAGTTGGAAAGACAAAATGGGATAGATTAAGCAACGAGACTATTAGGAGAATGGCCAACCAGGAACCGATAATGAACAAAATAGCAAAGAGACAAATGAACTGGTATGGGCATCTAATGAGGATGCAATCCAATAGAATAACAAGAAAAATTTATGATGCAAAAAACATCGGAAAAAGAAAAAGAGGCAGACCAAGAAAAAAATGGATACAGCAAGTAGTAGAGGCGGGAAAACTTAAACAAAGATCACTCGAGGAATTGAAAATAATGGCAGGAAACAGAAAAGAATGGAAGAGGTGGGTAAATGGAAATTAAAATAGCTAGCCCAAATCCGACACCCTGTTAGGGTAAAAGGAAGGGGAGAAACAAAGAAAGAAAGAAAGAAAGTTTATTTTTTAGATCTGGGCATATAATGGCTAGTAAACACGTGTAGAAGATATTCAGTATTACTGATTTTTTCAGTAATGACAACAAAACTACTATTAACTATTTAAACTACGAGAAAACAAATATATTTAGTCTTTTAGGGGATAAAATCACTAGAACATAAAAAAGATTAAAACATGAATTGAAATATTTTTTAACTTTGTAATTAAATTCAATGACTTATTGATTAATTTTGAAATAACCCGATAAAAACAACAACAAAATACCTTGAAATACAGTAAAAAATAATTCAAGTTTTAATAAATCCATAACATAACCTTAAAATATGAACATTCATAGTAAATATCTTAATACTTTGATATTCTTAATTCACAAATTCACGAACAACAAATAATACCAATCGCACAGAATAAATGTTCATAACTAAAAGTCCTTATCCAAATCGGTCAAGTCTGTTTTTGAACGAGTTGGTAGAGGGAGCAGAGACAATGTTATCATTAAGGTTATTCCAGCTTTCAAAAACTCTTGAAAAATAGAATAAGAAAGTTCTCTTTTGATCTTGTAGAAAAATGTTTTATGTCTGTTTTGTCCTTTTAATTGTGTTCTGTTTGTCCCTAATTGATACTATAACTTTTTTTATCTATATCTTTATAGGACAGCACCCTAATATGGGCTTTTTATAATTTCAGTATTTAATTCACTTTGTAACGTTTGACCTAAAGATGCTTTGCAAATTTTAGAAAGCGAAACCGGTCGTTTTTTGGTAGTAAAATTAAATTGATTGTGAGTAAGTCTAATTTATTTCTTTTACCGATTTTCTCTGTCTTTACGATATATTGTATATCCAGTTATATTAACAGAGAGTCAGGAATTGAGGGTTTAAGCCAGGATTCGGCAATACAAATAATGTCCGGTTTAAGAAGTTGCACTGTGCATACAAATTCGTCAAACTTAGCGAAAAGTGAATCTAAATTAGTATACAGAAATAGCCAGTCATTAAATTTGTCGGTAGAAAAATTATAAACGAAATTTCATGATTCTGGGAGTGCCGTTGATGTATTTAATAGTTAAATCATGTTCACCGTTATTTTTGCGAATTTCTAGTTCACTTCAGAGTTCTTTTAAACGTACTTGTTGGATGGGCGTCTTGTCGTGAATTATTTAGAATTTTTCCGAGGCTTTGTTCTCGAGAAGTTTTGTTTTATTTCTCAGAATATCTTTAACGTGGTATTCCGAACCCATTACTACCTTTATTATTCGGGGAAATAGTTGGTTCGCTTTGCCGACTATGTAGAAGGTGATTGGCTTTTTCTGGCAGCCAACAGTTTCCAAAACAAGCTTAACCTTATTCGTGTCGTCATCTTTTCAAAAATAGGGATGTGTCGTTAATATGTATATACGTGAAATCACCACATGTGTTTCATGTGTTACAAAAAATCATTTAGGACAAGTGATAAAGAAAAGACATATTTGAAAGCATTAACGCCAGCTGAGATCAAAGCAGAAGTTGCCTTCAATACTATTTGAAACCACTCTTTAATTTAGAACGGTTAAAAACACTACTGTCGGGATCTTATTGAAAAATGTTCATATAAATACTAGTTTACTTTAAGAATAAAGTGGCTAGTTATATTTCATATTTTACAACTATACATTACCCATGTATTAGCAATTTTATATATATATTTGATGTGTTTTTCTATAACTATATAGCTACAGAAAAATTACTTGTTACGCTGTAAATATCATACTTTATAAATATCACAACTTACCCTAACTCAACGGATATAAGGTGGTGTGTTTTAGATACCGATTTCGCCACTGTATCTGTGTCTAATGGTCTAAGACTTCTGAGATTAATAACTTCGGCTTCGATGCCCTTACCAGCTAATTCTTTAGCAGCGTCGAGACACAATTCTACGGCTTTTGAGTGAGCTACAAATGTTATATGTTTTCCTACAAAAAAAAAAGCAATCAATTATAATTGAAACGATGATGAAATGTGTAAGTAAAAGATCGTGGGTAATGTCTGATGAAGAATCGAAGACCTAGCTGAGAGTAGTGGGGTTTCATCTACCCTTGTATTTTTTAGTTCATATGTTTTTTGTAAAAAAATGTTTTTTGTGGTCGAAAATTTGACAAGGCTCGTTAAAAGAGAATTTTGATAATTTTGAAAAACTACACTGACAAGCATAAAAATAGGGTCACCCCATAATTTGAATTTATTTTAGAAATTATTATGCTTAAAGAAAACGTCGTTTTGTCTTTCAAAGTTTATTGAAATTAATGAAAATTGTAGCATGATCATTTTCCTTTATATATTGAATATTTAAATATATAAAAATATATAATAATTTATTTGTTACGCCCCTGGCTGGTACGTAACAGTGGTCTGAAATTTGTATACTTAAAAACCCCTGGCTAATACGTCACAGAGACCTGAAGTTTGTTCACCCAAGTGTTTTTGAGAAGTCATCTAAAAAAATAGATACTGCGTAGCTATCGAGTTAAACCTGGTTTTAAACGCGTTTTAATTTATTTAAGTTCCCATAAAGGGAGAAATCCAGATTAACTACGAAGTAAAAACTAGTATGAGGAGATGCAGACAAGTTTGACAAGGAGAGATTTGTGTGCAGTCGAAGTCGAGTGTGGCGGTAAGGAGAGAACAAATTGGGGTATGAACGGGAAAACATGGTTCTCGACAGAGTTTTAAAAATCGGCAAATTTACGTTTAATTCCATGAATTTTGATTAGAAGGAGGTGATTTAATCTCAAAATGCTATTTGGCAGTCTTTGTAAAGTAAGATAATCACCGGTTTGTTGCTGTATTTTGTTTATTTGCTTATCATGTCTCCAATAATTGTTCAGTCCCTCCTTTCAACCCCCTATAAGCAAATATTAATTGTTACAAAATGAACAAATGAACAATTTTCCTTTGATATACTCAATATTGAAAAGGGGCAATTTTAATTTGATCTGCTTTTGTTAAAACAAAAGAAATCCAGTAGCGAATATTCCCTCCTCTGGCAGTGATAATATCTTGCAAAGGACGAGGCAGGCTTCTGATTCGATTTTGGATCACATTTTGCGGAAGATTGTTCCATTCCTGCACCAATATTTCGCGAATCTCTCTTGAATTTCTGGGGACCGACACATGACTCTGTAAACGTCTCTTCATCTCACCCCAAATATGATATATGGGATTGATATCTGGACTGCGAGCAGGCCAAACAAATTGTGTAATTTCAACCTGGTTAAGACGACCAGTAACTATCCGAGCAGTGTGGGGCCGTACATTATCATGAATAAATGTTGTGTCGTTTCCAAAAATAACCATAAACGGTAAACATGGTCTTCTAGAAGCTGTGTCAGGTACCTATGCGCAGTCAATGGTCCATTTTCCTTACACGTTTGTCTGAGCCCGTAAGACAGAATCTACAATCCTGCATTGTTTAATCCAAGTGTTCTCGTGTAAAATTTCATTCTGGAAATTCGGTGTTCATGGGAAAGCGACGGTCCAGTTACTCTAGTTCGAGAAGATAAACCAGCAGCTTGATGTCGCCTCCCAACTGTCCATTCACTTACGTTTATATTTCTCACTTCTTGCAGATGATTTCAAAGTGAAACAACCGTCAGCGTTCGGTTTCTCAAAGCACTAGAAACGACAAAGTGGTCACCTCTAGTTGTTATAATTCTGCCTCGACCTGAACTAGGTCTTTGAGTAAGCAGACCGGTATCTTCGTGCCGTCGCCATACTCGTTGTATACTGTAGAGACTTACATCAACGTTTCTCGTAGTTTCGCGCTGAAAGTGGCCATTTTGTAACGTCGCCACAACAGCACTTATGTTAATTTCAATACACTGACAGTAACAACACTACACAAACAATTTAATACAAATGACGTTAAAACCACAGAAACAAAAACTATGCTGATAATAGTTTTAAGGTTTAGGGGTCCTTTTCATCCCAAAGGCTTATCGAAACAATTTTTTTCAAGAAATTCATTAGGGAACTATGTTACAACCAAACATAGTTAAAAAAGAATAATAATTTCCAAAGTAAATTCAAATTACAGGGTGACCCTAATTTGATGCTCGGCAGTGTATTTGAGGTAAATTCGACACTGCTAAAAAGTTTGGAACCGATTGCTGGTTAACTAAAACATATATATATGCCACTCCAAACCAGATGGACATAATGTGCATTACAATGCCAATTCATGGTATATCTCGCCACTGTAGAGTTCGGAGTACAAAAAAATTTTGAAATTGAAATTAAGTTTTCCAACAAATATTCTAATAATTATTTTTACAATGAAGATAGTGTCATTAAATATTATGCTGATAAAAGCTGTTAATTTGTTACAGTAGAAATTCAAATTTCTCGAACTTCATTATAAGATCTTGTGCATTTTCTAAACGGGTACGACCTTGAAAATATCTCAAGTAGTCCAAAATTATTAAAATTTGTACGGTTGACGCGTAAATTTGTACTTTGCTAATGAGAGGCACTCGAAATACAGTGGCGTGGTAATCTTTTTAATAAAAAATCACTATTAAAAATTTCCCATTTACGACTACGAAAAAGTATTGTAATATGCCCTAAAAATAAACATTTTCAATTTTGTCCATATGGGACAATAAAATAAGATAATAAAATATCAACATATTTTATTACCTTATTATTTTTTAAATTGTGCAATGTTTAAAAAAACCTATAACCCTTGAATTCCGAATTGGAGAGACGTATTATGAGTGTTTATTTATACATACAGTTTTAATTACACCGAATAAAACATTTCTCTTTATATCTCAATTCCCATTTAACGCTTTAATTTCAAACGTAAAAATACATTTTAAGCATTTGTTTACAATAGGAATCGTGAGAAGGAATTTTTCTTCCGAGTCACTTTTCGTCTGGGCAACAAAGAGTCCGGTCAGGGAGCTTTCCGCTGGTCATTACTGGCTTTTCGATTGTTTTTTGTTTGTTTGAAAACATCGTTATTTTTGGAGATCAATTGTATCTTTGGGCAGCAGTGTTAGTAACAGTATGCAGTCAACGTAATACTACAAAATGATTAAATATTTGCTGGAAAATTAAAAAAAAATTAAGAGCCACGAAGAGCGGAGAATTAGATCGGAACCTCCATATAATCTTCTAATTTGTCTTCAGAGATCTGAGTTGCAATATGCCGGTAAACGGTGTTTAGTTTGCAGTTTATGGAACTTGTGGTAAAAGCAGGACAAACTGTAAGTTATAATATTTTTTTTGCTCGTTTTTCTATTTCAGGAAACAAATGAATGAAAGATGAAATTGTCTATGGAGACATTTGGTCAAACCATTTTTTTTAACGATAAAAACGTGTCAGTGTTTAATGGTATTATTGTGAAAAATCCGAAAGTGCATTAGTGTTATTTTTTTTTTATTTTTTTTGTATGATAATGTCATAATTAAATGAGAATTATGGTCTTTTTATTTTATTAAATCTGCATGAAGATTGTGAAAAGCAAATTTATGATTCAGCTATTAATAAATATAACCGGTATGTACCAATTTTGTATCGTTTAATTTCTCTAACAATTCCAAAGAACCATGCCCACAGATCTACTGATTCTGAGCAACGCGGCCTCGTTGATTTTGTATGCCTCAAACACTGTCCATCGTTTGTTGTGTTGCAATTAGAATGAAAAGTTTTCATGGAAACATGTTGACACACGGTTTTTGTGACTGCTTTCCAAACTTAAGTTTTAAAAGTGAGTCTTCTTTTATTACTTAATATTAAAGATAACTGGTTTGTAGTGAAAAAAAAATCAAATCCCATTTGTAGAAAAATTAAGCTAAAAATCGTTCAATTTTACCTGGCCTTTCAATTTTAGCTTTTCCTATAGGTAGTACAAAATCTTTGCTTAAGGCTTCGTCGGACATCGGATATTGAACACCATATAATAATTCGTTTTCTAGGAACACTACTGGATCTGGATCTCTAATGGCTGCTTTTAATAGTCCTTTACAATCTTCAGAATTGTATGGAGAAATAACCTTAAAAACACACGAAGAAATTAATAACAATAATACAACAACAATAATAAAAAGGTCAATAGAGCTTTAACTATGAATAACCTATAAAAGATATTCCAAGATTGACCTGAATACATCTGAAAACATATATGATACATCATTAGGGCATAGGTCGTACAATGTAGTTGATGACAGAATATCTTACAATCATCTAGATTTGTTCTGCATATTATTCAAGTATACACTCAAATCTCATTTGCATAAGATAAAATTGTCTATGCACATGGTGAGCGATTTTAATGCAAGTGGACAAAAATAAAACATCACTAATTTTAGCGATATGGAGATTTATTAACAGAATTTGTATTGTGTAGTGTTGAGTAAATGAAGTAATTACTATTTAAATGGGAATAAGCCACAATTAAAGATTAAAGTACGTTTATTGACGTTTCAATTTTCACTTCGGAAATCGTTCTCAAAATACAAACATTAGTAAATTAAACAAATTTTTGTTTTTCTGTTACTTAGTGAAAACTTCTTCTAATAATTTAATTTTATCTGACTCATTTATATTGACAATTCAGACATACATTATACATTTTAAAGTAGACGACTGTAGAATGATATTGCCAATATTGCAGAGTTGCGCTCCTGGGACGACTTTACTTATAAGATAGTTCATTCGATTACATGAAATCACCTTTAACATGAGAATATCCATCAGAAAAGATCATAGCATGTAATTCGTCTTTAGAAAGACAAATACATGCCATGATGACAGTAAAATTCTCCTGTTAGTGATTCCATAGTAAATTATGAGGGAAAAACCAGGAAAAAAACCCCATAATACTATCCCGACATGGTAAATATTTGGTCGTGCATTTAGTTTACCTTCAATAAACACCAAATTCTGATTTTATATGTTTGTTATTTAAAAAACATAAATGATGTATGCTCTATATGTTACTGACCTACTAATAATGGTATTGTCCTATTAATAACTTCCTCTTTCAATATGGGTAACCAGATCCTACTACATTCTGCCGAGGAATTTGCGACACAATTGGTCTCATTTAGCATTCTTTCATTTTTCTCTTTTTACCATCCGTTTCTTTTAGGACTATATTTGAATCATTCCATTGAATCCTATGTTCATTATCCCATGTATGTTTACATATTTGAGATCTATCAAACGCATGGGATAATGAACATAGGATTCAATGGAATGCTTATAAGTAATCTTACTTAATCTTATAAGTAAAGTCGTCCCAGGAGCGCAACTCTACAATATTGGCAATATCATTTTAAAGTCGTCTACTTTAAAATGTATAATGTATGTCTGAATTGTCAATATAAATGAGTCAGATCTGAGTTTTACCCTATCTTATCTTATTTCAGTTTATTTGCTTACCCTACCTCCAGCTCACTAATAGTTCAGTCCCCCCTTTCAACCCCCTATAAGCAATTATATATTGTTACAAGTGACAACCAATGAGGCAAGCAAATTAAATTGCTTCAAGATGAAGTAACCATGGTACAGAAAATGCGAAATGAAAGAAGAGGCACAATGCCATACACATCCTACAGTATTCTTGTTCTAAGTGATAGGAGGCAGGAATTCAAGGAATTCAAACTGAGGATCAAACCAGAAGAGATCCTAAAATAAGGATATTGTTGGTCTTCGTTGAGACCAAAGGACTTATTGGAGTTTAATTAAAAAACCAGGGTATGATATAAAGGTCTTATGACCAAGTGTCAGAGATTAACGTATCTCGTCTAAACTAAGAAGAAGAAGAGAATTAGCAGAAGACTTAAAAATCTGGTATAAGAAAAAACAGGAGAGATTTGACGCCGTTTAAACATACAAACTATTCATTATGGAAGGCGACGAAGAAATTAAAGGTGTACAAGACCATGTAAATGTAAAGTAAATGTAATGTTTCGAAGGTAAATCGAAATTCGAAGGTGACAGTAGTAACAGTATTTGCATTTACCAGGGCAGTGTCTTTGAATCCCAATGCTCCATATCAAATGGAACTAACAATCTCCAGGTTGAATATTAAACAAATAAAACACATACTCAATAATGGGATACAACCCAATAAGGCGCCGGGTTACGACCTTATGACTGGTCTTTTAAGAACTAACTTATTATTGCTACATCATAATCACTATAATCTTCAACGCTATTTTAAATCTGCATTACTTCCCTTTGCAATGGAAAGTGGTACACACTATACTTATATAAAAATCTGGTAAAGATCCAAAAGATGTCAACTCATATCATACCGCCCGATTAGTCAACTTACAGACATTTCTAAGAGTATTAAAAACTTCTGTTGAGAAAGATCGCTAATATTGGACAAAAAGGAGCTCATATTTGACCATCAACTCGGACTGAGCAACCAACATGCTACAATACACCAAGTGCACAAAACATAAACATCAATAAGACTCAAAAGCAAATGGGACTGTACTGCAGCCTTTTTTTGACAAGGTGTGGCAAACGGGGCTTCTGTATAAATTAAACGAAGCCTACAAAAAACTCTACTCCATCCTATCTAGTGTATATCAAGGTAGTGAACTAAAATCCTCTACCTGATATATTGCAAAATTTGCAGATAATACTGTTTTCCTAAGCTCTCATGGAAATCCAGTAACAGCATAAGAGAGTCTGCGATTACATCTAAATAAAACTAATGAATGGTTTAAGCTCTAGAGAATTAAAGTAAGTAAACCACTCACTACACATATTACATTCACTCGTAAGAAAAAGTACATGCCAGTGATCATGACAGTGTCTACTGTAATGGAAGTTATACTTTCAACAGCGCCAGCCATTTGTTTGGATGTAGTTTGGTGCCGGTTTTATGTCGTTTTTAGTTTTCGTGTCGCTTATCTGTGTATGTGCTTATATGATCGGTAAACAAGTCAATATATATTTGATGATTTGGTCACTGTACCTTATACATCTCTGACATTGTAAAAACAAACAATTTTAATTATCGTTGTTAATGTAAGATAGATTGTAAAAGTTCTTAGATGTTAATATAACAAAAATACAAAAAAAAGGTACAACACGATCGACTAATATCCTCTCAATATATCGGTGGACGGTCTTTCCAAGATCCATTCACCGCTATGGAGAATGTAAGCAGAATCTGAATTCATCAGCACATTATTCCAGTGCAAATGTGACATGGGAAATTACAGCCTTGCTGGTGACACTAACCATTAATTTCAACCTTTAGTCCGGACTTCTTCAACTTGGTGACAAGTTCGGTATTTTTCCCTTAAAATGAACCAATGCACTTAAAGAAATGAAACAAAAAACAAAATATACGAAAAGAATATTTCTTAATAAAAATTGGCATACTGAAAGAATTTTATTGCGAAATGATTCCACAGGGTGCTTGAAAATAACTGTTATACAACAATGCTTTAATTAACTATGTATGGTGACTAGGATGAAAGCATTTAACTAAAAATTTTATAAGTTAAAATCAGTCATTTTGTCTAGTTTCCCAAAAAATTGAAATAAAATAAAAAATACACCTCAAATTTTGGCAAATATTAATCTGTTGCGTTTATTTTACACTTGAATTATAATTCGTAACTTGTAACATATTTTAATTCGTCTTATATTATATTAGTCTCGTTACCTTGAAGATTATCTTTTGGCATGCTTTTTGCAAATTAAATGGGTACTTTAGGAAATTGTTTAGAATTTAAAAAAGACCTTCATTAATTGTTATCATAATTATTAATTTGAAATTTCGTTTATCTTAATTTGTTAATAATGATTTAAACTCTTCAGAAAATAGTCGGTAGCTTAAGTATTTGAGATTAGGTGAGTTTGAATATTCTAAATCAAACCGCACTGTACTTTTTAAACATTTTTATCAGATATACTTCATACAAGTAATGTTTCAAACGAAATACAGTTTTTTAAAATATCTTTTTGGAGAAAATTATCAATATTATGTGAATATGTACTCCGCCAAAATAGTATCGCATCACTTATAAA